>NC_058386.1:20322500-20622500 GCF_018350175.1 Felis catus
AAAACAGCTAGACTGACCTTGTTTTTTGTAAACACAAGGACATTTGATTTTCCAGTACCGGTTAAAATCAGTTTTGACACACGAAGGGCAAGCTTCGTTAACAGCATCAAAGGGTTCAGAGATGATTTCTCTGAAGATGTAACAGATTTACTCAGGACTCTCCTATGAGTTTGGTGAGATCTTCATCCTTCTAATGCTACCTCAGTTTGAAATTCCAAAGCTCCCTTTAAGAGAATAGCCTTGGCTCAGTCAGCTGGGTATGTCATAAAAATATTTAGCTTTGAAATATCAGTCCAGAAATAAGGACTTAATGCCAAATCTTTCTCCCTACAAACCGTTTTTATAAAGCATAGTCAAGATACTGGAATTTAGGTAGTTATGTGCAGAGTTCAGGGAACCTTTCTTTGTTTTTGTGGTTTTGGTTTTGGGGGGTTTTTTGTTGCTGTTTTTTGTTTTTGTTTTTGTTTTTGTTTTTAGAGAGTGGTGGGCAGAGAGAGAGGATCCTAAGCAGGCCCCATGCCCAGTGCAGAGCCCTGCTCAGGGTTCCGTCTCAGGACGGTGAGATCATGACCTGAGCCAAAATCAAGAGTCAGATGTTCAACCGACCGAGGCACCCAGGTGCCCGTCTTTATTTTTTTAAACCACGAAGAGCTTAACCAGCTGATCTCTTTGAACCTTCATATCGTGAAGCTTGTCCCGGATCAGCTCATTTTCTCAAACTTATGAAGCTCTTCGCCCAGTCTGCCATCTTCTCACTGATAACTGCAGCCCTTGCCTGCAGTTTCATATCCACAGTTGGAGCCATCAGCCTTGAACTCCTCCAGCTTCCGACACTACAGCCTTCCCTCTTAACGTACCTTCCCCCAAACGTACCGTTTGCATCCATGTTTACCACCTCGAGTTTCAAGAGGATAACATATTGCTCCCCCAGTCTAAGGGAAATTTCTTCATCTTTGCCTCCAGTTTCCTCTTCCCTTTTTCCTCTAAGATCTTGATCCAGAAGTTTTACCATGTCCTCTGGCTTCAGCTTCTTGTTGTACTTGCTCCCACAGACTGAATATGCTTGGGTATTTTTATTAATTAAACAGAAAAGTCCTTGACCCTGCAACCCATTCTAGTTAGTGCCCCTTTGTTCTCCATTTTAGAATGAGACTTCTTGAAGAAATGCACACCTTCCACTTTAATCTGACCCCATCTAGCCTTCACTACACTGTTTTTCACCAGGAGCAGGAGTGACTTCCAGGTTGCTGTGGTCACTACAGACCTTCCTCCTTCAGTCGTGCGCACGCTGCGTTATTGCCATGGGCCTCACTAGGCTTCTTGGAATTTATAACTCCCTAGCTTCCTTTGTGATCTTCCACCAACCTCTCCGGCTTTCCCTTCTCGGATTCCTTTGTGAACTCTTCTGGTCCCTCCCTTAAACCGTGATGTTCCTCAGGATATCCTTGGCCCTCTCCGCTCACGCTGCAGGTCCTCAACATGTGATCTCAGGGCTAGTTGACACGGACTTGGTGGCTCCAAATCTGTGTCAGCCTTCAGCCTTTCAGACTCCCAATATTCAGCAACTGACCTCACACATCTCGTCGACTGAATCATTGGTTCATCAGTATTCTGAGCATCCACCATCACCAGACTCGGTCCTGAAAGACT
This sequence comes from Felis catus, assembly GCF_018350175.1. Taxonomy (NCBI): domain Eukaryota; kingdom Metazoa; phylum Chordata; class Mammalia; order Carnivora; family Felidae; genus Felis; species Felis catus. The sequence goes on from NC_058386.1 coordinate 20,324,151, forward strand.
GAATAATGAAATGGCAGGTTCTGCTCTGTCAGTCGGAGGGATGGGGGAAGATCCCTGATAGTGAATACAGTGAACTGCATACTCTGCGAGAAACAAGCAAAGGGTGCTGGGAATGTAAAAGGATAGGGGCAGGCACCAGCTCTGAGAGCTTTTAGGGATGTTACCTCTCGGACCTTAAATTAATTAATCATGCAGGAAGAGAGGTCCTTCTTGACGTTTCCTCCTCCAGTCACTCAGTCACCTAAATCAGAAACCCCATAGTTATCCTTGGCTCCTCTGTCATGTTCAGTTTTGGGTCTTAAGTCCTGCCGTTTCAGTCCTGAGACGGGGCTCATGTCCAGCCCTCTTCCCCATCTGCTTCTGTCCTGATTCGAGGCCTCGTCATCCTTTGCCTGCCTTATTGCTATAGACTCACAAGTGGTATCCTTGCTTTGTCTTGGTCCCTTTGCATCCACTTTTCTAAAGGCCAGCGCGGTGTAGCAAAAATGGTGCTGTGCCCTTGTCGCTGCTCTGCTTAAAAGTCTCTGATCAGAATCTCTAAATCTGCCCACATACCTGGCTTCACCCCTAGATTCTGATTCTGTAGTGCCGCTGGGCTGGGGCCTGTGTTTTTAAGTTCCCTAAGAGATACTGACATCTGACCCGATTGAGAAACCTCTGGCCTACCACTGTCAAGTCTCTGAGCTCCTCTGCCTGGTTGCACAAGGCCCTCCGTGACCCCAGCTTTGGCTTAGCAGACAGCCACATTTCCCACCGTGCCTGCGTGTCTACTTGTCTAGGGAAAATTATCCAGTTTCATATGACTCATGTTAGAGATTGTATTCGTCAAAAAGACTTTTAAAAACGGTAACGTTTTATTTAAGTATCTGCTATTGTTATTTGTAATGCATTCCCTGCGTTTTCAGTGGATGATGCTGGCAAAATAGAACACGATGGTTCCTCTGGAATGACCATGGATGCAGAGTCGGAAATCGATCCTTGTAAAGTGGATGGCACTTGCCCTGAAGTCATCAAGGTGTACATTTTTAAAGCCGACCCTGGAGAGGATGACTTAGGTAAGAGGAAAGTTTCAGCATAACCTGCATCCTGATCAGCCGCTTCAACCCGATGACTTTTGGGTGGTCTGGATTGAGAACCTTTGAAACCTATTCGGAAGATAACTGTTAAGCAAGGATTTCCATGTAGGGGGAGAAAAGTCTGTAAAATGGAGTAAGTCACCCGGATGGAAATGAAGTTTTCAGATAAATTCTTGGAGCTGTCGTCTTCCCTGATAGGTGGCACCGTAGACATTGTGGAGAGTGAACCTGAGAATGACCACGGAGTTGAATTACTTGATCAGAATAGCAGTATTCGTGTGCCAAGGGAAAAGATGGTTTATATGACTGTCAACGACTCTCAGCAAGAAGACGAAGATTTAAGTAAGTAGGTGCCCTTTTTGTGGGAGAAAAATTTTATGTTTCTGTAGCGCCCTCTTTAAATCTGGTCAGAATTTGAAGGAAACGAGTAGCGTTACTGTACAGATTATTATGCTGCCGTATCCCAGGGGCAGTATCCGCGACTCTACGTACGCTTCGAATGTTGCTTTAAAAACGGGTTAAATGTTGTTTAAAAAAATGTTGCTTTAAAAAAAGGAATGGAGGAGGGTTCATTCAGCAAGTACCTGTTGACTGCTCACGACTGTGTGGAAGCTGTGTTCTAGGTGTGTAACGTTTGGGTCTTTCTACCTGCCTCTTCACCGAATCTGAGTACAGACGTCTCCCCTGCCATCTCTGTAAACACGGTCACAAAGGTTTATATCACTTCCTATTCAGATGTTGCTGAAATCGCTGATGAAGTTTATATGGAGGTGATCGTGGGAGAGGAGGACGCTGCTGCCGCGGCGGCCGCCGCCGTGCACGAGCAGCAGATGGACGACAACGAAATCAAGACCTTCATGCCAATAGCGTGGGCGGCAGCTTACGGTAAGTCGCTCAGCAGCTCCTTGGACGCCGTTGGCTCGTGAACATGACTCCATGCCTGGAAACGGTGCCTGTTGTCCTAGGGTTCCGAAATACGAAATACCAGTGCCCTGTAAGGGTTATTTGATTTGAACACAAGTAGAGGAAGATTATAAAGTCTACTTTTTGTCTTTATTTCTAACAGGAATTTCCCTCATGTGTTTATTACGTAGAAGGGAGTACTGCAAGAAGTGCACAGGCTTTGCAGCCGAAACTTTTCCTCTTGATTGTATCTGGCCCATGACTTTGCAATTTGGGGAGACGACAGGGGAGTCCATGGGGCACAATGCTGACCTGTGTTTTTTAGATCTGGAAGCTAGGCATTTCCTACCGTCTCACTATAATGAACGTGGTCATACAACCCATTACCTAGAATGGGGACTCTCTGTCATTCATGAGTATCATGGCTTACTTTTCATTGTTATAGTTAATAAAGAATCCCTAATTTTTTATAATTTATAATACTGTATAATTTTGTTTTTTAATGCGCATTGTTAGGTAATAATTCTGATGGAATTGAAACCCGGAATGGCACTGCAAGTGCCCTCTTGCACATAGATGAGTCTGCTGGGCTCGGCAGACTGGCTAAACAAAAACCAAAGAAAAGGAGAAGACCTGATTCCAGGCAGTACCAAACAGGTGAGGGCACATGAGTTCCACAGCGCAGCGTGCTTTGCGAGCTCTCAGATGAAACCCTAGCGTGTGTCCACGGAGGTGTTGTGATGGCATTCTAGCTGCTAGACCATATTGTAGCTTCTGTGTACTGAATTTGAAAATATAATTTTAAGAATTCAGTGATATTCATGAATGATTTCCTGGGATAAAAAGACACAAGGAATGGATCGAACACGGATGGGAAAAAAATTCAAAACGTGGGTGATTTTTATGTGGAAATGAGAAGAAATCCCTCAAATATGTCGCAGGCATTAGCTCTTTTAAAAACTCAGTGACTACAAAGAATCTGATTCTGTTAGCATAAAGTAGGCATACTTTATAGAGCAGGAGGACGGGTACTCGAGTTCACGTGACCTATTCCTGTCTATTTGTGTATGGCAATTTGCATATGAAATTTCTCATAGGTGGGTTTAAGCTCTACTGTAAGTTGACACAAAATTACGTTTTTTGGAATCGGCAAAGCAGGAATTGTGATTACGACACTTTATTTTTCAAAATAATTTTCTACCGAGTGATATAGCTTCAATCGTTAGTTGGTAGGAGTCACATATTTATTGATTGATTTTTCAAACTGGAGGGACTGAGGTTGGTGCAGTCAGCCTGAATGAAGTTTTCAGACCAGGGTTCTCTTTATGACCAGGTTGCTGTCTCTCTTACATTGAAAACTGGCAGAAGGAATGTTAAGTAGCAAATAGCTTAACGTAGGAACACTTGCTTAATGATGTTCAGAACGCACACTTTGAATGCTTGAAGAAACCAAAACAGAACTTGGTTTGATCACTCATGTTCCTTTCTTTTCCTTTCTTAGCAATAATTATTGGCCCTGATGGACATCCCTTGACTGTCTATCCCTGCATGATTTGTGGGAAAAAATTTAAGTCCAGAGGTTTTTTGAAAAGGCACATGAAAAACCATCCCGAACACCTTACCAAGAAGAAGTACCGCTGTACTGACTGTGATTACACTACCAACAAGAAGATAAGTTTACACAACCACCTGGAGAGCCACAAGCTGACCAGCAAGGCCGAGAAGGCCATCGAATGCGATGAGTGTGGGAAGCATTTCTCTCACGCTGGGGCTTTGTTTACTCACAAAATGGTGCATAAGGAGAAAGGAGCCAACAAAATGCACAAGTGTAAATTCTGTGAATACGAGACAGCTGAACAAGGCTTATTGAATCGCCACCTTTTGGCGGTCCACAGCAAGAACTTTCCTCATATTTGTGTGGAGTGCGGTAAAGGTTTTCGTCACCCGTCAGAGCTCAAGAAGCACATGCGAATCCATACTGGGGAGAAGCCGTACCAGTGCCAGTACTGCGAGTATAGGTCTGCAGACTCTTCTAACTTGAAAACGCATGTAAAAACTAAGCATAGTAAAGAGATGCCATTCAAGTGTGACATCTGTCTTCTGACTTTCTCAGATACCAAAGAGGTGCAGCAACATGCTCTTATCCACCAAGAAAGCAAAACACACCAGTGTTTGCACTGTGACCACAAGAGTTCGAACTCGAGCGACTTGAAACGACACATAATTTCAGTCCATACGAAGGACTACCCCCACAAGTGTGACATGTGTGATAAAGGCTTTCACAGGCCTTCTGAACTCAAGAAACACGTGGCTGCCCACAAGGGTAAAAAAATGCACCAGTGTAGACATTGTGACTTTAAGATTGCAGATCCGTTTGTTCTAAGTCGCCATATTCTCTCAGTTCACACAAAAGATCTTCCGTTTCGGTGTAAGAGATGTAGAAAGGGATTTAGGCAACAGAACGAGCTTAAAAAGCATATGAAGACACACAGTGGCAGGAAAGTGTACCAGTGTGAGTACTGTGAGTATAGCACTACAGACGCCTCGGGCTTTAAACGGCACGTTATCTCCATTCATACGAAAGACTATCCTCACCGTTGTGAGTACTGCAAGAAGGGGTTCCGACGACCTTCAGAAAAGAACCAGCACATAATGCGACATCATAAGGAGGTTGGCCTGCCCTGATAGTCCTTCTACAGACATTTATGGAGATGTTGGCCTTGAAGCAGAAATCTCATTTTAAAGCCAGTCAGTCTCGTTCACATACAATACTGTATATTGATTTATGCTGTGTACAAATAGAATTATTGCTTCTAGTTGAGTTTTGTTGTTTTTTTTTTTTTTTTTTTTTTTTACATTTTGTTTAATAGTGTGTTCTGAATTCTATTCAGTTTGTTTAATAAATGGGGGAAAGCAGCAACAAATAAGTTGCTTTTAATAAAGTAATCCTTGATGCTATACTGGATTTTTCTATCTTACAAGTTTTATATTTATTTAAATATTTACCTTGCTTACCTTGATGGTACTCTTCTAAGACCATTTAACTTAAAGTTAAGGTAACTTTAGATTGGTAACTCTGAAAGTATTCGTGTTGACTCATTTTTTTTTTTTTTTTCCCCATGAATTTCTCACAATAAAATTGTCAGAGACATCTACTAACATAAACGGGAGATTTTACAGTCAGGTCTAATTATCCTAACATGGAAGTCCTTGACTTGTCTTGCTTGCTCTTCTCAGACCACATGACAGTGAAAGTTTCCATTTGAGCTTTTGCCACCCGGGCATCGCTGAGGAAAGAACAGTGGCTGGGTTCGTCTTTACTTTTCATTTCGTTGAGCAGACAAGCTGTACTTTTTGCAGGGAGGGGGGGGTGGGGGGGGGGCTTTCTTTGGTGTATTTACATCTTTTGTCAGCATAGCAGACTTCTAGAAAACTTCCTTGACAAATTTTGCTTGGTCATGTTGTATTTTGATTATTCCGTCTGTGCTGCTTTGTCTCGGAATGGTTGTGTGTTACAAATGAGATTATCGAGGACTGCATTTTGGAATCTCCTTGAGGTAATTCGTGGCTCGTAGGATCTTTTGCGACTTTATATATGTAAATGTACCCTGAATTATATATATGCACATATATAGAGAACATGTATCTGTGTGTATTGTTTATTTTACATATTTATACACACAACCCCAGTAGTAGTTGTTTAAGATCTATAATGAAAAGTATTAAATTTACAATAACACGAAAGATGCAGGGATGCATGAGAGAGCATTTTGTAAATCATGCTCTTCAGAGAGACTACTCAGGTGAAGAATTAGAAGGAAAATAAGGACACTAGTATTTTTAAAGAGTTAAAGGTATTTTCTTTTAAATATCTTTGGTAATTGAAAAATAGACGTTACGATGTTTCTAGATAGAATGTTTTCATACAACTTCAGCTCCATGCCTTTATATTTTTCTGAAAAGCTAATGAGCATCCAGGCAGAACTCCCTCCGTTCTCTCAGAGAAACTCTTGAGGGAACTCTGTGTCTGTCACCCAGTGAAGGGGGATTAAGGAAGCCACAGCTCCGTGTCCCAGAGATTGGGTGCTAATGATGACTTCCGCTTGGCAGGTCCAGCCTGCTCTGTTATGTCTTAGTTACAGTTAGCAAACTTTAAAAACCTGAACACCCAAATTGGCTTTGGTTAGAAGATAAAGGTGTGTTTAAGTGCATGAGGAAAATCTGAGGCCTTATTTGGAACATCCCCAAGTCTTTCACGGTTTCGTTTTTCTTTGAGAGTTGGTATTTTTTAAACAGTTCTGAATCAGTTCAGAAACGCATACACTGAAGTCAGTTACTTAGAATTGGATCATGCGAAGATGGGTCTTGGAAAATGGAAAACAGTTTTTGGGGTCCTTTAGATGGGATGTCAGCATGTGAGTATCCGGCACGTTGTAGGAGATTTAGTAAGGACTTTTCTTCCCACCTGATAGCTGCCTTGCCACTTCATGATGGTGCTCCTTCCCCTTTGTGCTGTTCGGGTTTAACCTTTCATCTTTCTCTTTGCCATTGATACTTGTATTCAAGAATTCTATTTATAGGGTTAGAAATCTAAATATTTGGTGTTTGGCAAGCCTCTGAAGTGCTAGATTGATTTCATCCACTTGGAAATCAAGTGCTTTAGGCTGGTATGAACTCCAGCCTGAATGCCAGTTAAAGCCAAGGCATGGGCCTATCCCAGCGGGAGCTCCTGTGCTCTCTTGGCCCCATAAACATTCTTTTTTTTTTTTTTTTTTTTTTTTTAAGCGTAACTTACAATTGTGTGATTCATTGCCCTGCAGTACTATTCTTGAAAGCTCTGTCTGTTTTTTTGTGAGAACCTTTAAAATCTCCCTTAATTTCTTTTTCCCAGAAGTCATGTAAAAGAAAACACTTAAGTGAAAGTGGAAAGTTATTAACTTTAAAACATGCTGTAAAATTAGTACAGAAAATATAAAGAATTGGTCATTTAACTATATTTTTTTAAATAAACTGAAAGATAAAGAACACAACACTGTACACACTTTATATTTCTCTTACATAGTCTGGAATCATACACAGCTATTTTCTTTTTAAAGCACAATATTGAAACCTTTAAAAGGTATTTAAGGGTTTGGTCAAGTGAATATGATAAGATGTATTTGTCTGTATAAAGAGAAAATGAACTTGTAGTCACTGTTATGTACTGACATTAGTTACAACCTAGTTTTAATTCTTAAAACAATTTTGATTAGCAAAGCTAAAAAAAATGGATGTTTCAGTTAAATGTTTTAAAGAGGTACAGATTTTTACAAGGACATAATATAAGTTATTGTTCTGTAGAAATATCCTATTAAATATTGTATGTCCCTCCCTCTGTACACTTTGTAAAAAAAGTAAAATACATAAAAAGAAAATCATATAGGGATGTGTGACATTATTGTAATTGTGTACTTGAGAATAACGTGCAAAAATAAAAATCAGAATATTTTCCTGTTAATGGATGTTTAGTCTATTTGATACCAGTACTAAGTTAATGCTTTTTCTTAAGGAAAAAAATGTACAGTTTTTGTAAACCTAATAAACATCAAAAGCAGTGGATTATTTTCATTTCCCCATTTCTTAATTCCTTTTACGTAACAGTGGAATGCAAAATGCTTGGTTGCTTTGAATTTTGTGACTCAGTGCAAATACTCATACTAGTTGAGCCCTGCGAATTTGCAAGTCATATAGCAGAGAACTTAAGAGGTGATTGGTGAGTCCTTTGATGAGCATGTCCTTGAAGTTCTTTTTTTTTTTTTTTCTTTTATCTTCATAAGGGATTTGTTTTATTAGCATTCTCCGGTTCCCCTGACGTGAATTTGCCCTGCATAAAGTTGTTTTTGAGAGCACTTAAAGTTCATTGCAGCATCAACCCACAGCAGATTTAATCCCTGGGTGTTGTCCTCACCTCCACAGCAGAGAAGCCCTGCTCTCGAGTGACACCTTTGTGCCAAGTTTGGAGTGCTTTAGTTAGTAGACGCTAAGGTACTAGAGGACGGCCACTGTCATGTGAAAATCAGATGTTAGGTAAAAGCTACTAGGAGTTCAAAGAGTAACAGATGGATTTGAGCCGTCTTTGATTTTTATTTTTTTTTATTTATTTTAATTTTTTTAATGTTTATTTTTGAGAGAGAGACAGCACGAGCAGGGGAGGAGCAGAGAGAGGAGACACAGAATCTGAAGCGGGCTGCAGGCTCCGAGTTGTCAGCACAGAGCCCATGAGCCGTGAGATCGTGACCTGACCTGTAGTCGGACGCTTAACCGACCGACAGCCACCCAGGCGTCGCAAGCCATCTTTCTTTTTAGAGACGAGATCCTTCAGATCTTCAACTATTGTAGGTACAAGTGTTTGCCTAATAGTTGAAATAGTAAATAATTAGAACTTGAGATAAATGGTCAAGAGAACATGGTGTCACTGTCCCGATCCGTAAGTCACGCAAAACCGTGGCGTGTGAAAAACTTAGTTGTAATAGAATGCCTGGTAGACAACGTCTTACCAGTCTGATCCCAAGCGGTCGCATAATGTACTGCTCTGTTCTCTGGGAAAAGCGTGACTGGTCAAAATCCTAAAGGGGTGATATTTTAGAGCAGTGGTTTTTGAAGTGTGGTCTGGCAGCAGTGACAGCATCATAATCACTTGGGACTTGGTTAAGGATAAAAATTCTCAGCCGCGCACCACACCCACTGAATCAGGAAACGGAGCTCGAGACCCAGTGATCTGTGTCTTACTGTGCCCTCTGAGTGATTCTGATGCACGTTCAAGTTGGGGAAAACATTTTAGAGCACTTGAGCTGGAAGGATTACTGGTGCAACATTTTGTGTGGTAGGCAAGACGATCTCTCTCACACACAACCCCAGAAATAAGCAGGGAGGGTGAAATGGGACTTCGCTTGTACCTTTGCTTTACCTTTTTTTAAAAAGTGTGAGCCTGCCAGACAGCATACCTTTTTCAGTACCCATGTAAACAGCCCATACTTGTAAATCTCGTACGGCCTCCCCTACGTTACAGTCCTCAAAGGTCCATAGGATTCAGAGGAAGAAGACTCAGCAAGTAAGAGAGAAAAGCTGAAAAGTGTGTGTGTTTAATTGGCCCAACATTACTTAAGCAATTCATACCTGAAAAACCACTTTGCCACATTCTGCAGCTGTTTTGATGAGGTCAAAATTAAGTTTGCCCTTTTGAATTTTATTTTATCTCTTGTGTATATATTGTTTGCCTTTTTCATAAAATAATTCTTGGATTTGTTATATATCGTTTCTGTTATTTTTGACATCTTTGCTGTTGTAAATAAATTCCTATTTTGTTTTAAGTTACCCTAGTGGAGTGTTGGCTATAGACAAGGCACACACGCACACACACACACACACAAATGGGGAGGCTTAAATCACAAAGTTAATAAGTCCCCAACACTTCAAACTGCAAGTGATGTGACCCCTTCCATTCAGCATTTCTAGCATCGATGAGATACCACTATCGCATCTGCACCTACCCTGACTTTAAAATCATTTTCTTGACTTTCGTGAATTCTTAGTTTACCAAGTTTGAGGTCAACCTCAAGAATTATTTTCGTTTATTTTTTTTTTCCTATTCCCACGGTCTCTCGTGTTACTTGTATTGCTGATACTGGTGGACACGAAGGATTTGGCATTGTGACCTGCTGATACCGTAAAGCCGCTGTGATACTTGGCTGCGGAAAACCGGCTTAGGGGTTTTCGGTGGCCTTTATTGTTCCCGTCATGTGAATGACCACACAAGTACCTAAACTCATTGATGAAAACAGAATAGCTAACTGCACCCCTGTTATGCTTCTCAAGAGAGGCGAGTTTCTGCTTCTCCTTTATGGTTGTGTTTGGCTTTACGTTCAGAAGCCATTTCCTTTTGTCCGAGCTTCTTTGAGATAAGGAGAGCTGTTGCCGTCGTGTCTTGGGGTTTGGGGGGCTCTGATTACACCCATTCTCCTCTTTGGGTTCGAACCACATTGGGAAGTGACGTACAACATCAGTTCAATGTGTGACTTCTGGTAAAATCGAATCAGGGACACAGAGGCCAAATCTCGTTCCCCTCAGTTTAGGCTTCGAATGATGCAGCCAGTCACCCGAAGTCACTCGGAGCTCTTGAGACTGCTTGGTCTCCCACCAGAGAAATGGAGCAAGTGGGACAGAATGGCTGCAGCAACCCCCCCCCCCCCCCCCCGCCGGCAGCTCTCCTAGACCAGGACTCACAGAAGGCAGAGAAGTCCCCTCATGCCATCTTCATAAAATAGGGAGGGTTAGTCCAACTCTGGGTTGCCTTCTGGCGTTAGCCCACTAGCGGAATGTGAGGTTCTCGCCTTTAGCCTTAAATATTTGTTGTTTTTCCCCAGTAAACTTTTATTTGCCCGTTCTTCAGGTGGTTGTTGTGACAGACTTAAAGATTTAGTTCCTGTTTCTTCTAGGCCAGTATGCTTTAGTTTTTCCTCCAAAAACTAACTTTTCAAGGGCAAGTTTGCTTATTCAAAGATGATAACTTCACAAGTTATTTTTATTACATGTTGTCACAAAATTTAGAAAAACGATCACCCACGCTGCCACTTGCTCTGTTTAAGGGGTTCATCTTTGTTCTCTTCCAGTCTTTGTACATGGGAATCCTTTATCTGTCTCGTTACCGCAGCATCGATTATGTGTTCAGGAATTTTCATTTCAAACATCAACTATTTCCATATCTATTGGTTGTCTTTAAAAATTTTTTAGTGCACGTTCTTTATGGAGACAATATGGAAAATTCGGTATGGTACTGAGAAGAAAGTAAAACACCTTACGTTTTCAATCCCATTACCTAGAACATACTATCTTTTTTGTTTTTTAAAAAGTTTTAATTTTAATTCCAGTTAGTTAACATACAGTATTAGATTCGTTTCAGGTGTACGATATAGTGATTCACCGCTTCCATACAACTCCCGATGCTCATCATGACAGTGCCCTCCTTAATCCCCATCCCCTACTTTACCAATCCCCCCCCCCACACACCCTCTAGTAACCATCAGTTTGTTCTCCATAATAGTCTATTTCTTGATTTGTCTCTTATTTTTTCTCTTTGCGTTATTTGTCTTGTTTTTAAATTCCACCTGAGTGAAATCATATGGTATTTGTCTTTCTTTGACTTATTTCACTTAGCGTTATACTCTCTAGCTCTGTCCGTGCCATTGCAAATGGCAAGATTTCATCCTTTTTATGGCTGCGTAATATTCCGGTGTGTGTGTGTGTGCGTATCACATCTTCTTTATGCATTCATCAATTGATGGACCCTTTGGTTGCTTCCATCTTGGCCATTGTAAATAGTGCTGCTATACCAAATTATGGAAAGAGCCTAAATGTCCATCAACTGATGAATGGATAAAGAAATTGTGGTTTATATACACAATGGAGTATTACATGGCAATGAGAAAGAATGAAATATGGCCCTTTGTAGCAACGTGGATGGAACTGGAGAGTGTGATGCTAAGTGAAATAAGCCATACAGAGAAAGACAGATACCATATGTTTTCACTCTTATGTGGATCCTGAGAAACTTAACAGAAACCCATGGGGGAGGGGAAGGAGAAAAAAAAAAAAAAAGAGGTTAGAGTGGGAGAGAGCCAAAGCATAGGAGACTCTTAAAAACTGAGAACAAACTGAGGGCTGATGGGGGGTGGGAGGGAGGGGAGGGTGGGTGATGGGTATTGAGGAGGGCACCTTTTGGGATGAGCACTGGGTGTTGTATGGAAACCAATTTGACAATAAATTTCATATATTGAAAAAAAAGAAAAGAAAAAAAATAGTGCTGCTATAAATATAGGGATGCATGTATCCCTTTGAATTAGTGTTTTTTGTATCCTTTGGATAAATACTTAGTAGTGCAATTGCTGGATCGTAGGGTAGTTCTAGCTTTAACTTTTATGAGGAACCTCCATACTGTTTTCCAGAATGGCTATGCCAGGTTGCCTTCCCACCAACAGTGCAAGAGGGTTCCCCTTTTCTCCGCATCCTCGCCAACACCTGTTGTTTCTGGTGTTGTTAATTTTAGCCATTCTGACAGGTGTGAGGTGATATCTTATTGTAGTTTCGATTTGTATTTCCCTGATGATAATTGGTATTGAGCATCTTTTCATGTGTCTGTTAGCCGTCTGTATGTCTTCTTTGAAAAAATGTGTGTTTATGCCTTCTACCCATTTTGTAAAAAGTTTTTTTTTTAATGTTTATTTACTTTTGAGAGAGAAAGAGCATGAGTAGGGGAGGGGAAGAAAGAGAGGGAGACAGAATCTGAAGCAGGCTCCAGGCTGTGAACTGTTAGCACAGAGCCCAATGCGGGGCTCGAACCTGTAAACCGTGAGATCATGACCTGAGCTGAAGTCGGACGCTTAGCCAACTGAGCCACCCAGGTGCCCCTCTTCTACCCATTGTTAAATTGGATTTTTTGTGTTTTGGGTGTTGAGTGTTACAAGTTCTTTATATATTGTGGATACTAACCCTTTATCAGGTAGGTCATTTGCAAATATCTTCCACTCAGTAGGTTGCCTTTTAGTTTTGTTGATTGTTTTCTTCACTCTGCAGAAGCTTTTAGTCTTGATGAAGTCCCACCAGTTTATTTTTGCTTTGTTTCCCTTCCCTCAAGAGACATATCTAGATGAACATACTGTCTTTTAAAGAATATCTGTACTGAGTTTTAATTTGATTGGGTTTTCCAGTTGCAAAATACCTGTTACAAGTGTTATACAATACAAAATGAGTATGTGTCTTTATAGACAACCTTGAGCTCACCCTCACGCTTTCTGCAAACCATTTCCTTTTGGTAGTCATAGTTAACAGACTGTGTCTTCCCTCTATACTCATACAAACCCGTATAAAGGTGGATAACGTAAAGGGGGTATGAGGAATCTGGGAGAGCAGGTGAAGCAGAGATTTCACACTTTGACCAAAGTCAGATTGCATATCTTTGCATGTCACTTAACATATCATGTCCATCTCTCTGGGACACTGGACTGAACGCTATCTCATTCTCTTTAATAGCTGAATAACTCTCCAGAGATCGAACCCACCATAATTTGGTCAACCATTCCCCTTTAGTGGACATTTAGGTTGTTTCCAGTTTTCTGCCACTACAAGAATGCTGGAATAATTGTCCTTGTACATATAATCCTTACATACTTGTGTTTCAATATCTGTAGGGTGGATTCCCCCATGATGTGATTACTAAGTGAGAGGGTATGTGCTCTTTTTTTAAGTTTACTTATTTATTGTGAGGGGGGAGGTGCACAGAGAGAGAATCCCAAGCAGGCTCTGCGCTGTGAGCGCAGAGCCCGACGCTGGGGCTTGAACTCACGAACCGTGAGATCATGACCTGGGCCCAAATTAAGAGTCGGATGCTTAACCGACTGAGCCACCCGGGCACCCCTGAAAATGTTACTAGATATCGGCAAATTATTTTTGGTTAGAATGTAAATTCCAGGAGTGCAGGGACTTTTGTCTGTTTTGTTCATTGTTGTTCACCTAGAACAACATGGCATGTAGCAAATGCTAAAGAAATCCTTGCTGGATATTCAGGTTTTCCAGGCTGTAGCCGCTCGCCTCAGTCTCACAAACACTGGCTGTTTGGGCCAGTATCATGGATACAAAAATAATCTCTCTGCCTAGATGCCATCCTTGTTTCAGAAAGCCTTGACCTGATTTCCCGGTGGAGCTAAGTAAAACTTTCACATGGCTAATAGCCCTTTGAGTTTTATGAATCACCTGTTCAAATGCTGTGCCCCATTTCCTACTTAGTCCTTTGAACATGGGGCCTGTTAGCTTTTTGATACACTTGCTGCACAGTTTTTCAGTCTATGGCTTATCCTGCTATCTGTAATATTTGTGTAATCAGATATATTTATTTTCCCCCTTTTATGATTCCTAGGGTTTCTTGTCCTACTTAAAAAGTTCTTTTCTACCCCAAGGTTCTACAAATACACACCTAGATTTTCTTGTGATGTTTTAATTTTGTTTGGACTTCTCTACAGTTAAAGTTATTTTGGTATATGTTATTTGGTAAGGGGCCTAGTTTCCCTTTTCTCTTGGTTAGAGAGCGAATTATTATAGTAGGTCATCCTTGACCCCGATGAACTGAAATGACATTGTATGTACCAAGTTCATGTATAACCTTGGATTTATTTATGAAGTGTGTTCTGTTTTATTCATCTATTTGTTATTCTTGTACCATTGGCATGTTGTTTTACTCACAGCACTCTACGCTGAGCTCTAATATCAAAAGGCAAGTCCTTTTCTTTTTCACTGTTCTGTCGACATTTATTCTTCCAAAGGAACATTGAGATCATTTTACCTAGCTTCCCTTAGAAGACCCATTGAATTGGGTTTTTTTGCTCCAAATTGCATGAATTTTTAATATTAAATTGAGCCTAATATTTGTATCATACTGTCTTCACGTCCATGTTCCTCCATTTATTCTGGTTTTGTTTTGCCTTCTTTAATAAAGTACGACTGCTTTCTTCATATAGGTCATATTTGTCATGAGTACATTATAATTTTTTGGCTACCTAGACGCTGCTAGTGTATAGAGAAAAACTATTGGTTTTTATAAATTAAAAAAAAAATTTAACGTTTATTTATTTTTGAGACAGAGAGAGACAGAGTGTGAGTGGGGAAGGGGCAGAGAGAGAGAGAGAGAGAGGGAGACACAGAATCCGAAGCAGGCTCCAGGCTCTGAGCTGTCAGCACAGAGCCCAATGCGGGGCTCGAACTCACGGACCGTGAGATCATGACCTGAGCCGAAGTCGGATGCCCAACTGACTGAGCCACCTGGGCGCCCCTATATACTTTTATGTACCCAGCGAATCCACCATACTATCATCCCAATTCCAATTGCACTTTAGTAGCCTCTTGAATTTCTGTGCGTGTAGTCACCACAAAAAGATGTCAATTATTTCCTTTTTGTGTCTTATCATAGCTAGAACTTCTAAAACAATGCTGAATAATATATAGTATAGCAGTCATTTCTCTGTTGCTCCTTTGGATGGCCATACTTGAGTATTGAACCCCTTAGTATAATGTCGGTTTTGGAAAGTAGCATTTACCAAGGCTAGATAATTTCTTTCCATTATTCTTTTACTTAGAGATTTTATTAGGAACTGCTAATACTATCACGTGCCTTTTAGCCGCCCATTGACATAGTTACCTGATTTTCATTTTGTATTTGTTAATGTCATAAAGTATACTGGGTTACACTGATAGATTTTTTAAAGTTAAACCATGCTCGAATTTCTAGGATAAAAGTACCCTACTTAGGCAATTTTTATTGTTCTGTAAATAGAGTGTTGCTTAAATTGGGTAATATGTTATTTAGAATTTTTGTATCTGTGTTCATAATTGTGTTCATAATTTTCTTGTTTTGTACTACTGCATCAGGTTTGAATGTGAATGTAATACTAGCTGCATGAGATGAACTTGGAAACTTCGCTATAGTTACGAATGGTTTAGAAACTGGAGGCATTATCTGATTGTTAAGGATTAGATAGAACTCAATTGTGAAAGCATTTGAGTCTGACGCCTTATTATAAATGGTAGGTCTTTACTTTTCTGATCTCTTCTACATTAGTTAATTGACTAATTAATCCATCAGCTTTTCTTCTTAAATAAATGTTAGTATCTATATTTCCCTTGGAAATTTTCCATTTTCTCTAGATCAGTACATCTCATATATTAACGTGCATATACATTACCTGGGAGATGTCATGAAAATGCTCATCCTGATTCTGTAGGTCTGGGGGGTGGGGGCTGGGATTCCGCATTTCTTACGAGGTCTCTGGAGGTGCTGATGCTGCTGGTTCACGGACCACATGGCCCAAGCCCTGTAAAGACTTAGTGGTTCTAGATTTGGGTTGAACATCAGAATCACTTGGCACAGCTTCGTCTCCCCCAGGCCCAGGCCACACCCCAGACCGACTAAATTAGAATCTCTGGGAGTGAGGCTCAGGCATCAGGAATTTTCTAAGCTCGTCAGGCGATTACAGTGTGCAGCCAAGGTTGAGAACTAGTCTTCTAGATTTTCAATTTATTATCCTAAAGACATACACAATATTCTCTCATAATTATTTTATTCTCTTGCACTTCTGGTTTTATCTCCTTTTGCACCCCGAATATTGTATATTTTGTTTTCTCTATTTTTTTTAAGACTTTATTTTTAAGTAATCTTTATACCCGATGTGGAGCTCGTACTCACAACCCTGAGACCAAGAGTCACACGCTCCACTGACACAGCCGGCCGGGCACCCTTTCTCTCTGTTTCTTTAAACAGGTTTTCAGAGTTTTAGCTGTTTACAGATATTATCAAAGAAAGGGCTCTTAATTTTGTTTTTTCCTTGTATGTTTTGGTTTTCTATTTAATCTCCTATTGCATTGTTGTTAGTTTTCTTTTCCTGTTTTCTTCTAGTTTATTTTGTTATCTAGTTAAAATGTCTCATGTTTCGTATTTCACTTATTTTCACTGCTTATTAAATGAACTTCTTGAAAGCTGTGCGTTTTATTTGGTATATGGCTTTAGCTGTGTCCCATTGCATATTAATTGTTCTTTTTCATACTTTTCAAGACAGCTCTACACGTCAGTTTTGGTTTCCTCTTTACAATAGTGTTTAACTTCTTTCTTTTTTTTTTTTTAACGTTTTATTTATTTTTGAGAGAGGGAGAGACAGAGCATGAACAGGGGAGGGTCAGAGAGAGGGAGACACAGCATCCGAAGCAGGCTCCAGGCTCTGAGCTGTCAGCACAGAGCCCGACGCGGGGCTCGAACTCACGGACCGCGAGATCATGACCTGAGCCAAAGTCGGCCGCTTAACCGACTGAGCTACCCAGGCGCCCCAATAGTGTTTAACTTCTAAATAGCAAAAGTTTTTATTAATTTCTTTAGTGTTGATCTCTAGTCTTATTGGTTTGGGTTCAAACTATGGTGTGTATAACCTCTACATTTTGGGGGAATGTTTCAAGTTTTCTTTTTGGGTGAGGTGTAATAGGTTTTGTATTAGTATACTGTTTACTTTTCCATATCTGGTATAAATCTATAAGTAAAATTGGGCTTGTTGATTGTATTTTCAAATCCTCTATATCCTTGGTAATTTTTGACTACTTAATTTTTTAAGTTTCAAAAAATATTAAAATCAACCCCCATAAGGGTGTTTTATGCAGTTTCCTTGTATTTCAAGTTTTGCTTTATGTATTTGGTGTCTATATAGATTTTTGTTACATACATGTAATCTTCGTGACTGTGCCTTTTACAGAACATCATTTGTGTCCTCTTTAACATATTTGATCTTGGGGCGCCTGGGTGGCGCAATCGGTTAAGCGTCCGACTTCAGCCAGGTCACGATCTCGCGGTCCGTGAGTTCGAGCCCCGCGTCGGGCTCTGGGCTGATGGCTCAGAGCCTGGAGCCTGTTTCCGATTCTGTGTCTCCCTCTCTCTCTGCCCCTCCCCCGTTCATGCTCTGTCTCTCTCTGTCCCAAAAATAAATAAACGTTGAAAAAAAACAAAAACAAAAACAAAAAACAAAAAACATATTTGATCTTGAATTCTGTTGATGTGTTTTCTGTGTCAACAATCTTTTTTTTTAATCTCTTACATTACAAATCTCAGTCATGTTCTCATAATCTACTTAGATGTAAGTGCACAATACACCACAGGATTTATTGTTACTGCTGTTTCTTAGTCATTTTATCTTTCCCCATGTGACATCTCTGTGCTGAATAAATTGTCACTGGATTGATGTATACTTCATGTTTGCTCCCTCATGTCTGCTGTGTGGGTGTATATTCTTTCTGAGGCCTTGACTACCCCCAAATACCTCCTTTGCCTTAACAAATGATATCTTAGTTGAGAGGTTAGAACTTCGGGTCACGGTCCCTTTTCTCTGAGAGTTCATAGATGTTTCACTCTTTTCCACCTTCAGTGTTCGGAGAAGTCTGATGCTAGTGTAGTTGTTGTTGTTGTTGTTGTTTATATGTTGCCTGTTCCTTTGTTGCCTGAAGGGTATATGATTTTTTTTCTTTATCTTTGGAATTCAGAAGGTTCACCGGGATCTGTCGTTTGCGTGTGCGTGCGCACGTGTGTCCTAACTGTGTCTGGAGTTTATTTGTTGAGCCCTTTCTTCAGGATGACTCAAGTCCCTATTCAGCTGAAGGAAATTTTCTTATGTTTGTATTTATTACTTCTCTGATTGGCATCTTGCTTCTTTGGGCATTCCTGTGATTCACAAATAAGATCTCCTGGATTTGTCTCATCATCATAAAATGGCACCGACGAGAAAAATCCCTTTATTCTCACACCCTAGTGTGTGATCGTGATTGTACTGAAAAAATGAAATGTTTGAAACCAATGTCTCTTGAAGAAAGAAGCCAGAGAATGGTAATCTTTGTAAATGTGTAGCTTGTCCTGATGGAGTAAGAGTGCTCCTGAGATATTTCTCTTTAGTAGAAGGAACTTCAGCCAGAAGTTTCGTGTCATAGAATGACAGCATTCTGGACACCCCTTTTGCCTCAACTTCAAAGAAGCATGTGAAAAGGTCTTAACTTAATGCTTAGCATATAGTTAGTGCTGGATAAGCGTTCCCCATATCTTTCCTTCCTGGAATGCTCTAAGTCTCGTTAAGCTAGCAAGAAGGGGAGCATTATTGGGGCGCCTGGGTGGCTCAGCCAGTTGAGCCTCTGACTCTTGATTTTGGCTCAGGTCATGATCCCAGGGTCATGGGATCCAGCCCCTTGTTGGGCTCGGAGCTGGGTACGGAGCCTGCTTAAGATTCTGTGTCCTTCCTGGGGTGCCTAGGGGGCTCAGTCGGTTAAGCGTCTGGCTTTTGATTTGGGCTCACATCATGATCTCACGGTTTGTCATTTGGAGCCCTGCATCACGTTTTGAGCTGACAGTGGGATTCTCCCTCTCCCCTCTCTCTCTGCTCCGCTTGCTCTCTCTCTCTCAAGATATAAACTTAAAACAAATTTTTTTTAAAAATCTCTGGGAATGCAAGCTGGTGCAGCCACTCTGGAAAATAGTATGGAGCTTCCTCCAAAAACTAAAAATAGAACTACCCTACGACCCAGCAATGGCACTACTAGGCATTTATCCACGGGATTCAGGTGTGCTGTTTCGAAGGGACACATGCACCCCCATGTTCAGAACAGCACTATCCACAATAGCCAAAGTATGGAAAGAGCCCAGATGTCCACTGATGGATGAATGGATAAAGAAGATGTGGTATATATATACAACGGAGTATTACTCGGCAATCAAAAAGAATGAAATCTTGCCATTTGCAACTACGTGGATGGAACTGGAGGGTATTATGCTGAGTGCAATGAGTCAGTCAGAGCAAGACAAAAATCATATGACTTCACTCATAGGAGGACTTTAGGAGACAAAACAGATGAACATAAGGAAGGGAAACAAAAATAATATAAAAACAGGGAGGGGGACACAACAGAAGAGACTCATAAATACGGAGAACAAACAGAGTGTTGCTGGAGGGGTTGTGGGAGGGGGGATGGGCTCAATGGGTAAGGGGCATTGAGGAATCTACTCCTGAAATCATTGTTGCACTATATGCTAATTCGGTTGTAAATTTAAAAAAAAAAAAAATCTCTCTCAGCGTGCCTGCGTGGCTCATTCATTTAAGCGTCTGACTCTTGATTTTGGCTCAGGTCATGATCTCATGGTCCGTGGGTTGGAACCCCTGCGTCGGGTTCTGCTTGGGATTCTCACTCTCCCTCTCTCTGTCCCTCCCCTGTTTGCATTCTCTCTCTCTCTCTCTCTCTCTCTCTCTCTCTCAAAAATAAATAAATAAATAAACTTTAAAAAAAGATTCTCTCTCTCCCTCTGCCCCTCTCACCCACTCAGACTCTCTCCAAAAAAAAAATAAAGAAAATAATTAAAGAAAATAATTAGAGCATTATGAGAGCAGACATTGCTATTGTCCCCAATTATCTTATCTCACCTTATTCAAATTTAACATGCAATGCCAAGCTTTGTTTCCAAATGGACCAATTTACACTCCCACCAGCAAAATCTGAAAACACTGTTTTGGCAAAGATGTGCAGCATTATATGAGAATTCTCATTGCTATGCATTCTCACCAAAGCATGATACTTTCAGACTTTAGTTTTGCCAATTTTGTGCGTGTTAAAAAAAATATTTCATTGAGGCTTTAATTAGCATATTCCTAATGAATAATACTGAGTATCTTCTCACATGTTTATTAATTATTTGTGGTTCCTCTTTTTTTTTTTAATTTTTTTTTAATGTTTATTTTATTTTTGAGACAGGGAGAGACAGCATGAACAGGGGAGGGTCAGAGAGAGGGAGACACAGAATCGGAAGCAGGCTCCAGGCTCTGAGCTGTCAGCACAGAGCCCGACGCAGGGCTCGAACTCACGGACCGCGAGATCATGACCTGAGCTGAAGTCGGACGCTTAACCGACTGAGCCACCCAGGCGCCCCATGTGGTTCCTCTTTTGTGACGTGCCTGTATAGGGTGAGGTTTTTTTGTCCATTTTCTGTTCGATTGTTTGCCTTTTCCTTGTTGATTCACAAACGTCCTTTATATATTCTTAGTATTAGTCCTTGATATTTAACAATCCCTGCAAATATTTTCTCTTGATCTGTGGCTTGCCATTCACCTCTTTCTATTGTGTTTTTGAAGAACAGTTCTTCATTTAAAAAACTTTTTTAGGTTTATTTATTTATTTTGAGAGAGAGAGAGAGAGAGAGAGAGAGAGAGAGAGAGAGAGAATCCCAAGTAGGCTCTGCACTGTCAGCGCAGAGCCTGATGTGGCGCTTGAACAAATGAACCATGAGACCATGATCCGAGCTGAAATCAAGAGTTGGATGCTCAGCCGACTGAGTCACCCAGGCACCCCCAATTTTTTAAAGTAGTAAAATTGAGGGGCATCTGGCGGGCTCAGTTGGTGGGGCGTGAGACTCTTGATTTCGGGGTTGTGAGTTAGGGCCCCAAGTTAGGTGTAGAGATGACTTAAAAATAAAATCTTAAAAAAAAAAGTAGTAAAACAGGTATTTTCATTATGATTAGTGCTTTCTATGTCTTAGGAAGGACCTCCCTTCCCTACTATGAAGAAGATATTCTCTCATGTTATCTTCTAAAAGCTCTATGGTTTGACTTTCCTTACTCGAGCCTTTAATCCACAGTTGGTTTTAGGATATGTATGCGTTAGGCATCCAGTTTAAGGTTTTTTTTGTTTGTTTGTTTGTTTGTTTGTTTGTTTCAAACTGGTACAAGTTGAACCCCATCAAAAAACCAATACTCTGCTCCCTGACTTGCAAAGCTGGCTAATATGTAGAATACGATATTCCTACGTATGCGGGTCTATTTCTCTGTTTTGTTGTCTGTCCTTGTCATTTGTCTTTTTCTGCAAATATACTACATTTTTCTAAAAACATCTTTATTGAAATATAATTCACATACCATAAAATCCACCCATTTAAAGTATACAATTCAGGGCACTTGGGTGACTCAGTGGGTTAAACCTCTGACTTCTGCTCAGGTCATGATCTTACGGATTGTGAGTTTGAGCCCCACATCGGGTGAGCCCCGCTTCTCTCTCTCTCTCTCTCCCCGTCTCTCTCTGCCCCTCGCTCGCTTGTGCTCTCTCTCTCCCAGAAAAGTATACAATTCAATACTTTCGGTGTCATCAAAGGGTTGTGCAACCATCACCATGATGTAAGTTTAGAGTATTTTATCTCTCCAAAAGAAATCTCATCCTCATGGCTTCCTCTACCCCCCGCCTCCCCCAGCCTCTGGCAACCACTAATCTACTTTCCATCTCTACAGATTTGCTCTTCTGGTCATTTCAAAGAAATGGAATTTTACAATATGTCTACTCTCCATGTATCTTTCTTTTAGCATCAATTAATGCATTTTGTCCACTTTTAATGGAATTGTTGTTTTCTTACTGTGGGTTTCTTTATGTATTCTGGGTATCAGGCCTTTGTTGGGCATGTGACTTTCAGATATTTTCTTCTGGTCCGTAGCTTATCTTTTGATTGTATTAACATCATCTTTCGCAGATCAGAAGTTTAAAAATTTTTAAAGTCCAATATTTCAGGGTTTTTTCTTTTTATAGATTATGCTTTTTCTGTCATACCTAAGAACTCTGTCTAACCCTAGGTCAAGATGATTTTTCTCCTATTTTGTTTATGGTTTTACAATTTCAATTTAGATTTATGATCTGTTTTGAGTTAATTTTCGTACAAGGTGTGATGTTTATTTATAAAGAATTTTCTTTTGAACTGCAGTACCCCGTCATGTTTATGAAGAAACTCCCGGAGTGTTTACAGTTAACCTCATTGCCTTGGTTTTCTAATCCCAGAGTCTAGCTTTGGGTCCTGGGGACACGCTGGGGACACGTACATTTCCAAATATACATATATATGACTGACTTCCATCAGCTCTTCTCTGGAATTTGGGGAAACCCCATGTTATTGACAAAAGCCAACAGCTAGGAAATCGGAGCAGTGAAAGGCACAGGGAGCAGTCCTCTGGTGCGGGTGCCTGATTTTAGGCATATGAGTGTGGAAGTTATCCAGGGCCATCAGCAACCCTGATATTCTTCTTTGACAGGAAGAAAATAATTTTCACTTGGGTGGGGAGACGGGTATGTATTCTCAGGTGTAAATGTCTTTCTTACCGGGTAGAAGTTCCTGACTAACTGTACCCCCGTGTGGCATCATTGAGCACCTCGCTCCACCCGCACCCCCAGGTCGAGCAGTCCTGGCCTTTGGTCCTTCACACCCACCAGCGGATGACCCACCGAAGCTGCTTTAAGTGGACCTGCTCTGTTCACACAAATGACCCAGAATTGCAGACTCCAGGATTTGCCTCAAGCACCTATCAGTCACTCCCCCGCTGCTCCCCATCCTCTCTGTCTCTTCAGCCTCCACTTAACTTTGTGCAGACTTTCCCCCAAGATCTTGCCTCAGACATCTTGGGATGCCATAGCCCACTGTGAACCCAGCGGCTCCGCTGATCCTGTTCTTGATATTTAGACTTCCTAGTTACACAAGCCAATAAACCAACTTTTAAAAAATATGTTTATTTTTGAGAGAGCAGGAGAGAGAGCGCGCGCACGAGCACGAACAGGGAAGGGGCAAAGAGAGAGGGGGACAGAGGATCTGGAGCGGGCTCTGTGCTGACATCAGAGAGCCCGATACGGGGCTTGAACTCATGAACCGGGAGATGGTGACCTGAGCCGAAGTTGGACGCTTAACTGGCTGAACCACCCGGGTGCCCCAGTAAATTCCCTTTCTCATGCGCAAATTCTTTAGAATTGTATTTTTTTTTAATTTTTTTTTCAACGTTTTTATTTATTTTTGGGACAGAGAGAGACAGAGCATGAACGGGGGAGGGGCAGAGAGAGAGAGGGAGACACAGAATCGGAAACAGGTTCCAGGCTCCGAGCCATCAGCCCAGAGCCTGACGCGGGGCTCGAACTCACGGACCGCGAGATCGTGACCTGGCTGAAGTCGGATGCTTAACCGACTGCGCCACCCAGGCGCCCCTAGAATTGTATTTTTAATCTCTCAAAACGTAAAGAGCCTTGGCTAACACAGAAATATTTTATAAAGTGTATTGAATGCCAGACTAAGCAGTTTGAGCATTGATTCGATAGGGAGAGGGAGCCCTGGAAATGCTTTGAGTAGGTCAGTGGCAACCTTTGGTTTATTCACTCACTGAAACACTGATTGAGTGCTGCTATCGTACGCTGTGCTGGATCATGAGTATCCAGTGGTAAACAACAACACGATCCCTGCCCCGAGGAACTCGTTTGTTTCATTCAGGAGATAATGTTTGAGTGCTGATGATGTACAACACACTGTGGTTAGTGCTTGTTGACATAAGGCACTTAGTTCAAGGTGGTGACAAAAATGGTGCTCGCGGAAGGTCGAGCTGGTTTGTAGCAGTGTACAGGTGTCCTGGACGGACTGGATTCGGATGCGGATGCTGTTCGAGGGCTACTGCAAGAGCCCAGCTGTGAGATAGGAAGGACCTGAGCCACAGCAGGGATGGTAGAAGGGAAAGAGGGGCAGCCTGGAAACCACTGAGTGCGGAAGGAAAATCGAAGACAAGTTGACTGATTGCATATGGGAGCAGAGCAAAAGAGAAGTAGAAAACGGGATTTGGGGATGACTTGAATGGTGATGCATGAACAATGGCAGAGACATGGGGAGGAGAAGTTGGTTTGAGGGATGGTGAGAATTTTTGTATCTATGTTCATGGCAGATGTTGGCTCGTGGTTTCCATATCTTGTGATGATTTCTTTTTCTTTCCCTTGATCAGTCTGGCTAGTGGTTTATCAGATTTATTAAAATTCTCCAAAGACCAGCATTTGGTTTCGCTTATTTTCTTGGTTTTTTTCTACTTCATTAATTTCTGCTCTGATCTGTGTATCATCTTTCTTCTCATTAATTTGGGTTTAATTTTCTCTTCTATTTTTAGTTTCTTTTTTTGATATTAAAAAAAATTTTTTTTTAAGTAATCTCTGCATCCGAAGTGGGACTCCAACTTACAACCCTGAGATCAGGAGTCGTATGCTCTACCGACTGAGCCAGCCAGGTGCCCCACTTTTTCTAGTTTCTGAAGGTGGAAAATAAAGTCATTTATTTGAGTCCTACTTCTTTTCTAATTTGGGCATTTAGTCCTGAACATCTCTTCTCTTAATACTATTTTAGTGTCATCTTACAAATTTTGAAATGCTGTGTTTCCTTTTTCAGATAGCTCAGTTTACTTTCTAATTCCCTCGTTTATTTATTTATTTTTTAGAAAGAGACCTTGGGGGAGAGGGGCAGAGGAAGAGAGTAGGGGGAGAATCTTAAGCAGACTCCACACTCAGCCAGCAGCTCGATGTAAGGCTTGATCCCATGACACTGGAATCATGACCAGAGCTGAAATCAAGAGTCGAACACTCAATTGACCGAGTCCCCAGGTACCTCATTGATTTTATTATTATTATTATTATTATTATTTTAAATGTTTATTTATTCTTGAGAGAGAGACAGAGCACGAGCCAGGGAGGGACAGAGAGAGAGGGAGACACAGGACTCAAAGCAGGCTCCAGGCTCGGAGCTGTCAACACAGATCCCGATGCAGGGCCCGAACCCACAAACCATGAGATCATGACCTGAGCAGAAGTTGGACAATTAACCAACTGAGCCACCCAGGTGCCCCCCTCAGTGATTTCTTTATTGACCCATGAGTCATATAGGAGTGTGTTATTTAATTACCAAATATTTGAAAAGAGTGTGTGTTCTGCTGTTGTTGGAGGAGTGTTCTGTAAATGTCAATTAATTAGGTCTAGGTGGTTGGTAGTTTTATTCAAGTTTTCCATATCCTTCCTGATTTTCCTACTTCTATAAATTATTGAGAGGGGTATTGAAATCTCTGACCACATTTGTGGATTTGTTTTTTTCTCCTTGCAGTTCTATTAGTTTTTGCTTCATGTATTATTGAGTTCTGTTATTAGATGCAGAAATGTTTAGGACTTGCCTGCCATTTTGATTAACTCACCTCTTTATCATTATTATTATTTTTTTTTTTTAATTTTTTTTTCAACGTTTATTTATTTTTGGGACAGAGAGAGACAGAGCATGAACGGGGGAGGGGCAGAGAGAGAGGGAGACACCGAATCGGAAACAGGCTCCAGGCTCTGAGCCATCAGCCCAGAGCCTGACGTGGGGCTCGAACTCCCGGACCGTGAGATTGTGACCTGGCTGAAGTCGGACGCTTAACCAACTGCGCCACCCAGAACCAACTGCGCCACCCAGGCGCCCCACCTCTTTATCATTATTAAATGCTCTTCTTTGTTCTTCATAATGGTCTTTGTTCTGAAATAGGCTTTGTTTGAAATTAATATAGCCACTCCAGCTTTCTTATTACTGTAAGACTGGTATATCTTAAGCTCCCTTTCTTATAGGCAACGTATAGTTGGGTCTTGTTGGTAATCTCAATTGACAATCTCTTCCTTTTCATTGGGGTGTTTAGACCGTTTACATTCAATGTGCATATTGAGATGTTTAGGTTTAAGTCTGTATCTTTTGCTAGTTTTCTGTTTGTCCCATCTGGTCTGTGTTCCCTTTGTTCCCCACCCCCAGCTTTATTGAGGTGTAACTGACAAATAAAGATTGTACATATTTAAGGTTGAAACTGTAATGTTTTGATCTACATGGACATTGTGAAATGATTACCACAATCAAGCTAATTAACATATCCATCACTTCACACAGTTACCTTTTTGTGTGTGTGTGGTGAAAACACTTAGGATCTACTCTCAGTAAAGTTCAAGTGTTCGATGACAGTATTTTTTTTTAAGTAGGCTCCACGTTCAGTGTGGAGCCCAATGTGGGGCTTGAACTACAACCCTGAGATCAAGACCTGAGCTGAGGTCAACAGTCGGATGCTTAACTGACTGAGCCACTCAGGCTCAGTACCCCACCCAATACAGTATTATTAATTATAGTTATTATGTTGTACATTAAATCTTCAGAACTTATTCATCCTGCATAACTGAAACTTTGTATCCTATGACCAAAATCTTCCTATTTCCTTTACCAAACCTCAGGCCCTGACAACCGCCATTCTACTCTGCTTTTATGAGTTCAACTTTTTTAGATTGCACATGTAGGTGAGATCATGCAGTATTTGTTTTTCTGTGTCTGGTTTATTTCACTTAGCTTAATGTCCTCCAGCTTCATCCGTGTTGTTGCAAATGGCAGGATTTCCTTTTTTTTTTTTTTTTTAAGGCTGAATAATGTTCCAGTGTGTGTGTGTGTGTGTGTGTGTGTGTGTGTGTGTGTGTGTGTGTGCATGCGCCACAATTTCTTTATCCATTAATTCATTACAGGCACTTAGATTGTTTCCATATCTTGACTATTGTGAATAGTGCTGCAGCGAATGTGGGAGTGCAGGTATCTCTTTGAGATTCAGATTTCCCAACATCATTTATGGACAGACTCTCCTTTCCCTACTGTGTGATGACTTCTTTCAGCTTTTGTAAGTTTGAAAAAGTCTTTATTTCCCTTAATTTTTGAAAATTTCCACTTGGCATAGAATTCTCGGTGGACTTTTATTCTTCTAATACACTAAAGATGTTTCTTCACTGTCTTCTTCCTTGCATTGTTCCAAAGAGAAATATGCTGTGTGACATGTGTTTTAATTATCTGGCTGCTTTTAAGATTTTCTCTTTATCGCTGGTTTTGAGCACTATGATTATGATGTGCCTTGTAATGGTTTTCTTCATGGGTTTTTTTTTTCGTGCCTGGGAGTCATTGAGCTTCTTGGATCTGTGAATTTATAGTTTTCATCATATTTGGAAAATTTTTGGCTATTATTAATCTGTTATTAATCTTATCCAGTGTAAGCTCCTCTCAGACGTCGTAGTTTTCATCTCTTGAAGGCTGATTTGGGTCTTTTAAAAAATATATATCTTCCATGTCTTAACTTTCTGATCATATGAAATACTGTTCTAAGTCTTTTAATGTCTACTAATTCTTACATCTGTGTCATTTTGGGTTGGTTTGGTTGATTTATCCCCCCCGCCCCCGCTCTCATTTTGGGTTGTATTTTCCTGTCTCTTTGCATGCCTAGTAATTTCTTAATTGGACACCAGCCATTGTGACTTTTACCTTGTTGAATGCCGGGTAATTCTGTATTCCTATAAACATTCTTGAGTTTTATTCTGTGACACAGTTAAGTCACTTGGAAACAATTTGATCCTCTCAGGTATTGCTTTTAAGATTTGTTAGACAGGACCAGAACAGTGTTTAGTCTAGGGTTAATTATCTCCACAACTGACCTAAGATTCTTCTGAGTACTCTGCCAAATTTCCTGTGAATTTTGAGGTTGTCCAGTCTGGTTGGTGGGAACACGCAGTGTTGTTGGCCTTGTGTAAGCTTAAGTACTGTCCTTCTTCATTTAGCTTTTTCCCTGGCTTTGGGCAGCTTGCTAACATGCTTGTGCTGATTAGCACGCTGCTGAATACTCAAGGGGGCTCTCTCTGTAGATAGCTGGAGTTCTCGGTGTTTTCAGTTGTTTCCTCTCTGAAACTCATTCCTGCAGATTCTCGCCATGTGGATCTCCCTGGATTTCCAGCTCTGTCTCTTCAACGTGGGGAGGTTGCCAGGCTGTGCCTGAATTCTCCTTTCCTGCACTGGGAGCTCGAAACTCAAGGGAGTAACGTGGGGCAGTTCTAGCGATCACCTTGTTTCTCAGTTCTCCCCAACACTGTCATTTGTTGCCGAAAGTTCAGCGTCTTGTAACCTAGTTTTTCCTTTTTTTTTTTTTTTCCCCATCTTTTGGTTGTTTCAGATAGGAAGGCACATTCAATCCCCTTACTCCATCTTGGCCAGAATCCTTCTAATAATTGTTGATGGAATGTTTGGCATTGTGTATATAAAAAAAAAGAGAGGGATCATTTGATTCCCTGTAGAGTTATTTTCTTACAGGATAGTTTTATTTTAGCTTCAGGCTGGAAGCTGAAAGAGAGGCAATTCTCCTTAATATAATCAGGGATTAAACTGATTTGAAGCTGGGAGTAAGTCTTTTTGAGGGCTTTTTCATTTCTGATTCATTCTTATTCCTAATATATGGCCCTTCAGAGATTTCAGCTGAAAACATGGAGTGTTTATCAGTGTCCCTTTTCCTTAGTGGACCCTAAACTCTTTAATTTCCCCCCTATCCCTTTGAGACTATTGGAAGCAGCGCTCAGTTCCTCAGTCTATGAGTCATTGCTTTTGCTAAGCTTCTCAGCCTTTCAGCTGCTTTTTTAGAATCAGTAAAGGCCTCGAAGGGAAAAGAAGTCAGCAGCGAATGTTGGTCTCATCTTTGTATGTTTCTCATCTCTTTTATCTTGGCTCTCAAGTCCTCACTGCATTGGCTCTGATACCTTCAAACGGATTTTGAAAAATATCTAACCTGGTGTTTCTGCTTGAACTTTGTGAAAGAGTTTGTATGCAACAAAATTAATCTACGATCACCAGAAATAGAAAATGTACATTCCATGTTTTATGAGTTACTTTATTGTACTTCGTCAAGGTGTTTGAAATTCACATTCCATTCTATAAACATAGTTTCTAGTTTAGTGTTAATTCTC
Source organism: Felis catus (assembly GCF_018350175.1). NCBI lineage: Eukaryota > Metazoa > Chordata > Mammalia > Carnivora > Felidae > Felis > Felis catus. The sequence goes on from NC_058386.1 coordinate 20,353,310, forward strand.
AGTTTATCGTTGATGTTCCTCTGCCACCGTTTTCCCATTGCACTGCCGTTTTTGAACTTTTTATTTTAATTCAGCATTTGGACGGTTGGGTTTATTCAGAAAATTTTTTCTCTGGGATCCTCCTTCCCCTGTTTCAACTGGCTTGATTTGTCTCCAGGTCTATTTGTGCAGCTGCTATCCTTGAATTATTTCTACTTGTTTTCCTGATTGTATTTACTGTTTCTTTAACATTGTGTCTTTCTCTTTCTAGGCTTATACAGTCATGCGCTGGAACACTTCATCTAAATTCCTAAAAAAGGGGGTTGGGAAAGTAAACTTTGAGTCCTTGCCTGTCTGAATATGTCTATTCTGTTCTCACTCTTGGTAGTTGAAGCTATATTATTTCCTTTCTTACAGTATTTAGAAGCAGTGATGAGAATCTGACAAGAATGCTATTCCAATTCTTTTGAAGGCAATATGTTTTTCCTCTTTGGGAATTTAAAGGATTTTTTCTTTAGTCTTGGTGTTCTGATATTTCATCATAGTAGACCCAGATAAATATTTTAAAAATTATCTTACTTGGCATTTGATTGGCTTTTTAAATATGAAAGCTCATGTCTCTTTTTCACATCTGGGAGATTTTTATCTCAGTTCTTTTACTATATTCTCCCTTCTATTCCCTTTGGCCAGTCCGGAATTTGCATTAGATCAGTGCTGATTCTTCTAAATTTGTCCTTGTTCTCTTAACTTTTCTTTCACATTTTTACCTCTTTTGTTCCCCCTTTTGTACTGTGTTCTGAGAATGTCACTCAGAAAAACATGTTCTTCAGCTAGAGTGTTTTTTGATATTCAATTTTTTTGTTTTCCAATCTTTAACTCGTTTATTTCTGAAGAGCCAATTCTTGTTTTACGAATGTGATAGCCTCTCTAATCTTTCTCCTGATATCACTAATTAATTCTAAGTCATTTTCTGTGTGCTACATCTACTCTGAATAATTTTAATTTGCAGGACTTTATGTGATCCATTTATTGCAAGGAATCTATCCAAAGAAATCTAGGTCAGCAGCCAACATTCATGATGAGTAATTTACAGCTTTACTTGGTCTCTTGAGAAAAACCAAAGAGGAAATGCGTTTTTAATGCCTACCTAACATCTTAAATATTCCTCCTCCCTACTGCTGCTTCCCCAATAAACTTTACACTGCTGGTAAGAGATCTCTGAAAATCTCTTCCAACCCTCTCAAATCCCCTCAAATATCTAGTCCACAAAGCTTCTTATCCCGCCCCCCCCCCCCAACGCATTGCTCTTCTTCTTCCAACTTGGAATCTCTATGTTCTTTATATTTTTAAAAATCTCTATGTGCATTACCTGTGGATTCTCCACAACAAAGGAAAACCCAAGAGCTGCAACGTGAAAAAGACTCTTTCTCCTTAGAAACTGAACACAGTGAGGGAGGACTGTGTGTGCTTATTCTATACAATTGTTGTCCCTGTTAGCGCTTTTCCCGAGGAAGTATTTGCAAGTTTCTGCAGAGAGAATCCCAGTATTTGAGAGTGGCATCCAAAGACTACTTCTCCAGTTCAGTCTCCATCCTTCTGCTGCTCACGTGACTTTAACTCCTTTTTTGGTCTTGTGGAGGCCAGGCCATGCTGAGCTTGACTGAGTTCATCATGATTTCTTTCTTTCTTTCTTTCTTTCTTTCTTTCTTTCTTTCTTTCTTTCTTTCTTTCTTTTTCTTTCTTTCTTTCAAGTTTCCTCATTTATTATTTCTGAGAGAGAGAGAGAGAAAGAGAGAGAGAGAGAGCACAAGCTAGGGAGGGGCAGAGAGCAAGAGGGAGACACAGAATCCAAAGCAGGCTCCAGGCTCTGAGCTGTCAGCACAGAGCCAGACACGGGGCTCGAACCCACGGACTGAGAAATCATATGAGCCGAAGTCGGACACTCAACCGACTGAGCCACCCCCTCACCCCAAGTTCCTCGTGATTTCTTCGCCCGTACTTGAGAGCCAGAGCACAGCACATCCCGCCGTTTCTGCCCTATATTGTGTGAAAACGAGAAGACATTCTCCAAGGAGGTATCTTTATGTTTGCGGGCCGCTCGCTGCTGGCGGTCTTCCCTAACAACTTGAAACAAACCCAGGCCATGTAGATCCTCCCGATGTTTGGAGGTGGCACTTCAGGTTTCATCTACGTGTGTCTGGGTTTCCCGAATGCTGGGGTATGAGTGGCTAAAAACTCACTGCCAGTCCCTTCGTGATTCATCCTGTTCAACTGAAGTCAAATCAGTCCGTGGAGTCTCCCAGCTGAACTTTTGGGAGGGGGCCCTACTCAGACTTCAGATCCTGCTTTGTCTAAACCCTGGGGATCTTACTGATCTCAGGTCCACTTTTGTATTTTGGATCGCTTCTGTCCCTTGGATCAGTGGGAGCTTGGTCATTTAATCTTGCTTTTGGAGAACAGATATGATGACCTTTTCCCCTTCCTCAGATTAGCTTCACCCGTGGTGAGAATTCTGAAGATTAAGCTGAAGACGAAGATGGCTGAATAAATCTCGACTATACGTCAGGATTACAGGCTTTTAATCTGGGTCAGAAGTTCTCAACTCTAGCTGCACATTAGACTCCCCTGGGATCCTCTGAAAAAGTTTCTCGGCACAGGACTCAGCCCAGGCCGGTAGGATGTGCATCTCTGAGGAGGAGTCAAGGTACTGGTATTTTCTGAAAGCTCCCTAGGTGACTCAACGTGCAGCCAAGGTTGAGAAGCTCTGCTCTTGGTGCTTCTGGCCCTTCCAGCCTTGCTGTCTTCTCTCCCAGGAGGTCCCTGCTGTAGTGGGTCTGGAGAAGCAGGCGGTGCCTGTCCCCCTTCTCACCAACTTGTGCTAATCAATTGGGCCTATGGATTGCAGCCGTCGTCCATTCTCCTGTTCCCTCAAACACAAACAAAAACCCAGTTTGGTGACCTAGAGGCCGTGAACGACCCTAACATGGGAATCACTTCATAGTCCCTCTGCTCTTGTGGCTTCTGCTCTTGTCCCATTTCATTGGCATCTCTAATCACAGATCAAAGTCTTCCGATCTGGTACCTTAAGAAATCCGCCTCACCAATTGCTCCTGTTCCTGGTGGCAAGTGTTCTACATCAGTGACTTTAAAGCGTCCATTTATCACCAGCCTCACAGAGGCTCCCAAGACCCAGGGGGCTAGTGGCACTGGTGGAGCTTAGGGGGGGCCCGTGTTGGTCACAAGACCTCTGTCTCCACCCAGGAACAACTTCTCTTTCTTCATCTGTGGAGGTTATGTTTGAAGTGCCACCTGATTTACGGCTTCAGACTTGCTCAATTTGGTAGACTTACCAAATGCTGCGTGTGTTTGGTTTCTCTCTAATATACGCAGTTCCAACAGCCTGTTCTCCCCCACATTTGCCGCTTTGTCTCACAATTTCCATCCCCCCCACTTTTTGGGCTATCTGGGGTGAATGTCAGAGCTATTGCAGTTTGCGTCCGGGCAACTCCCGTTCTTCAACATCATTGTTTCTATAGTCTGACATTTATGGTGGAAATGTTTTCTTGTTTAACACAAAAGTTTTAATCTGAAGTCCAGCTGAATATCACACCTTGAAACACCAAGATGGCTTAGAGTGCCTCAAAATGCGGTCTGGGCTTAAGGACTTTTGCTTTGTTGGGGAAGGGATGGGATGGTCAATAACGACCCCATGCACGACCTTTTCCTCTCTTCGTCTTCTCCTTCGGAGAAAGCAAGGCTTGGTAAGTGACTGAGAGAGAAGAGATGCAGCATACCCACACCTCAGCCAACCAGACACACACGATGAACTCTTCACCTCACAATCCAGGCCGTATGGAGTCTAAAGAAGAACTTGGTGGCTTGTCCTCATCCGTTCACCCATCTTGTGGGCCTGCGTCCGCTTCTTCGCTAGTAGAGAGCGACTTCCTTGAACCATTTCAACATCTTCGCTTCTTTCCCACATGCCTTGATCTTTTTATTAGTCTATTATTGGCCGCCAGTTGTACTGTACCTCACCCAGTTCCCCTCCTGGAGGGAGGAGGAGAAAGTTTCAGGTCCTGCAGGTGGACGTGGACAGCAGAAGAGTTCATGGGGGTGAGGTGACCCTCGGGAGAGATAGTTACAAACCAATCAGACGTTTCTGTGGAGGACAACTTCCTGTTGGTGTATATCTTGAGCCTAAATATGCTGAAAGAGCTTGTGACTCCTTCTCAGCTTTTAATTACATTTTTAAAAAAAGCCTCCTCCTATTATTTCAGCTTTGAGATGTTTCAGACTCCTCAAAATGGAGTGGGAAGAAGACACACACACACACACACACACACACACACACACACACACACATAACCATCCCGCCATAAATACGAGGGGCAACTCTGGTGTTTCTTGTGTTGGGTGAGCTTGGTGCCTGTCCTTCATGGCAATGGATTCCCTCAAACGTTCTCTGAGTTTTGCATGTTTGTGTTTGTGTTTAAGAATTCCTGCTCGTGTGGCTGTGATGCTTGGTCTGATACGAAGTTTGTTTCAAGGATTATAGGGCTGGAGCAGAGTGGGGGAAGCTTGGCTGCCTGCGTCTCTGCTGGGGCTCGCTGGCTTACCGGGGGAGTTTTATGCAGAGAGTACACGTTGTTGCTGTTCGCTGCTCAGCACGAGCTCCTGGAGAACATGGTATGAGAGAGAGAGAGAGAGAGAGAGAGAGAGCGAGCACTCCACATGTAGTTGTCAAATTAACCACCGAGAAGACTGCTCAGCCCCCATGGGAATGTCCCTTCTGATGCACTAGTAAGTCACATACTATAGATTGAAAATCACTGCTGGATGACCCTTAATGTTTATAATTACCCAGAGACTTTAACCGTGCGAAGAAAGGCTTAAAAGTTAATTGATGGTATGGCCATTTTTCTGGAAGTACAATATTTTGTTAGGCACAAACGGCCACATGATGTTGAATTTATCAGTTGTGATGCCGAACTGAGGTACTTGTAGTTTAAAAAGACTGCTCACTTAGTAGTAGTCAGATCCTGGCTTACACACAAAAAATTTACATGTCGTTACGATAGAATTTGTCACCGTACATGCCAAAATCTGCAACAGAATTTTAAAAAGGTAATCATAGAAATCAATTTGAAATGTAGCAGAATTGTATTATTTTTCTTTGAAAATTGGTCATCAATAGGTATATATCATAATCCCTATTAATAAGAATATTTAGTTGGATGCTTAAATCTCTTTATTTCCAGGGTAGGCTGTGTCAGAAGATGCTGTTCTCAAGGGAGTATGTACCAGCTCATAGTGAAGGGTGCCATCTACTGGATTTACTAATATTCTCTCGAACACTGGGAATTCTCTTTCAGGACTCTTGGATACTAATATTTCCTCCATGCTTGGGGCACCCCCCTCCCCCTTATTGGCCCCATTATAACACAGCATAAACACAACACAGAATTCCCATGTGGTGATGGTAGCAGCTTCTGATCTGGATCCTAATGATGCTTGTCTCTCCTTGACTATGCCACTCCAGTCACTTGCTTCTAATGAATAGAATATGACAAAAGCAATGAGTTGTCCCTTTTAAGATTGGGCCACAAAAGACTATGACCTCTGTCTTGGTCACAACTCTCTCTCTCTGTCTGATGTGTCTTGCTTGCTTTTTCTGATGAAGCCAGCTGCCATGTTGTGATCGACACCACGGAGAGGTCCATATGTCAAGGAACTGAGGGCAGTCTCTGGCCAACAATCAATCAGAAACTTAGGCCTTCACTGAAACCAAGATTCTCAATCCAACAGCTTGTGAAGAACACAGTCCTGCCAACAAACTGCCTGAACAAGTTTGGAAGTGGAGCCTCCCTCCACGGAGCCTTCAGATGAGACTGCAGCCCCGGTCAACACCTTGATTGCAGCACTGTGAGAGTCCCTGGTTCCTGACCCACAAAAACTGTGTAGTAATAAGTGTCGTTTTGAGCCGTGATGTTTTGGGATAATTTCTTATGCAGTAGTCGATAAGTCATTTAAGGGCCACTGTTAGCTCACTAATTTTGGTGGATTTTCAAAAGCTTTAGAAGCTTCCTGTTTAAATTTGGCTTAAAACTCATGGAGACATTCTGCTGTGCCTGCCTGGTTTGCCTGTTAGACCTTGTATCTCCAAGGGAGTACTCCTGGAAGCTTCTAGGGCCCCTTGGTCTATGGTCCTGCATAAAAGATGTCACCAAAGGCGGGTCTTCATCATACACCAAGCGAGTGAGCATTTTAAGGTAAGTAGACTTTCTAGAGTAACATGCGTTATTTTTATTATTAATTTTCACTTGTAAGAATAAAACATGAACCCATTCTCCTGATGAAAATAAGTATGTTATAAATAAAGATTAAGTCACCTTTGAAAATAACCTGATCTAAGTCCCTCTGTTCCCCACCTCTCCACTCTTTATTATGAATCTGGAGTAAATCTTTCCAGAACTTAAAAAGTATATGCGTAAACACGCATGTGCCTGTTTTTGCAAAAATGATACACTCCTGTCGGTGTCGTTCACTTTTGTCACTTCTCCTTGCTTTTTTTTTTTTTTTTTTCTCTCAACCATCTCATCCAGTTCTGAAATCCCTGTTGATACTTGGGCATCTAGTTCATTCTTAGCTATGTGATGAAAAGACCACATTTTACTTACCTTGTACTGATGACCTTTAGGTTGTTTCCAGATTTTCACTTTTATACACAATGCCAAGGTGAACATCTCCTGTCTATTTCAGAGTGTGTTTTCTAGAGCAGATACTTAAAAGGGCAGATGCTGAATCATATAATACGTGCATGTTTAGACTTAGTGACACCACCATATTCCTCGACAAAGTGGCCGTGCCAAGTTAGACTTCCTGCGGTAATGAAAGTGCCTCTTTGCTCTAAACTTTGCCCAAATGTCATATCTTCCCTTCTGATGGGTGAAAAATGACTTCTTGTTGTTTTAGTTTGCATTCCCTTGGTTATCGGCGAGGTTGAAAATCCTTTTGTATATTTCTTGGCAGGTTTTTTCCCCTTTTTTTTTACAGGGCTTCTAGGAGAACAGTTGTGTGGGAGGGAGGTTGGGGGAGGTGAGGAGGGTGTGGATTTGAAGTTGGATGCCAGCTACCCAGGGGGTGTCGCATATCAGTTCTGAGAGCATCAGCTGCCCGTTGCTGATAGCACTGGGAGAGCCTGTGAGAAATTGAGATCACGCGCATCCTCTCCCTTTGTGGGGAGGAAGAGCGACTGGTTTCAGCTGGGATGTTAATCTAGAGAGCCTCTGGGCTTATCTGGTGCAGAAACTTCTTGCCTCTTCCCGATATTGCTGTGAGAAGGCAAAACAAGGGGCTTATGATATTGGCTTAATCCACCGCCTCTGATTCATACAAAATAGGTTGCTATGGGGGTAGGGCAGGGGACGGATGGAACTCGGGCCCCCCTGGGCAAGACTACTGGACACCTGACCCGGCAGGACCGACAGGGGCATAGACTCTGAGAAATTCAGGTTTGGGACATCTCACGCCAGCAAGGCAGGAAGAATTAGGGTTGCATGATGGAGGAGGGAAACCACAGAACTAGTTGCAAAAACAAGACCATTTCTGATCCTCAAAGTTTCTTCCTTGCCAAATATGTATATTTATGAATTTTAAAGAATTCCTCATATCTGTGACTCACTCCTTTCTCAACATAGAACTGTGGTGGAATTAGAAGAGGAGCAGATTTGATCCAGAGATCTTTCTCTTGCAGCTGGATACGGAAACCGAGGAGACTTCGGTGTGCCTCTCTTTGGGAGGAGTGAGCGCGTTCTGTATTATTTTAGACCCCAGCATTTTGGGAGGCGTCTCTAGGGGCAGATGGGTTATATGAATAATGAGCGACCGAAAGGATGGATTGTTTTGTGAGGGGAGGGGGTACCAGCCCGCAGCGATCCATCCCTTCCTCTAACAGCAAGGACGGTTACTTCTGGGCGATTCCCTAGGTGTGCACCATCTTTGGTGGAATGATAACTTGAGGATCTGGCAGAACTCCTGCTACAGAAACTAAAGAGGCCCCTGAAGGCTCCATCTGCCAGATTCTTCCTCTAATGACTGCAGTAGAGCCAAAGTGTCAGCGTGTTGTGTAAAGTATGTGAGGCTGACTCATTCTCCTGGAACTTTTAATCCTTTAATCCTAAACGGAGTGAAGCAAATCAATTCATTCATTCCGGTGGCTATGCCGGGAAAGATTGTCAAGCTCCTCCAGTCAGAGGCTCTCTGGAACTCCCTCCCTCGTTCTGTTTTGTTCCCCTGGATGAATAGACTTCAATGTATTGATCCTTTCTCCATCAACATCTGGGGCTGTCTCAAATACTGCCACTGCGAACATTCTCACCCTTCTCCTGTGGTGCACGTGTCTACACATCTCTTTGGGGCCTCTGCCCAGGAGTACGATTGCTGGGCGGTAGTTGTAATAGAGATTAAACAGGTGTCTTTGATTAAGATCTAATGTTAAACGGTATTTTTGCCTACTTCCAGGACCATGCAAGGACCTCGAACGTTCCATTTATACCCCCGCCCCTGACCCGTATGCCATTGCAGTTGTGTATGCTAAGCCTCCCCGCAATTATTGTTATTGTATTGAACAGTCAATATTCGAACGGCCCACATATTTACACTTTTACTTGTACTTCATTCCTTCCTGCAAATCCGAATTTCCATCTGGCATCATTTTCCTTCAGCTTGAATGACACTCTTTACTATTTCCTTTAAGGAAATTCTACTGCTGAGGATTTCCATCAGCCTCTCGTCTGAAAATATTTTTGTTTCACCATCATTTTCGAAGGGTATTTTCACTGAACACATGATTCGGCACGGGCAGCTAATGACCCTCAACACTGTGAAGATATCATTTCATTTTCCTCTCGCTTGTTGTGTTAAAAATTATTTGTCAGTGTCGTCATAATTGCTCCTTTGAAGGTACTTGTCTTTTTTTGCGTGTTTTAAGATTTTTTTTTTCGGCTTTTGTTTTCAGCAGTTTGAGTATGATGTGCCTACGTATGGTCTTCTTTGTATTTATCCCTCTTCAGATTAACAGCGCTTCGTGAATATATGGCTTGTATGTTTCATTAGTTTTGGAAAATTGCCAGCTATTGTCTTTTCAAATCTTGTTTCTGTCCCATTTTGCCTCTTTGTTCTTTCTGGGGCTTCTACGACCCTTTTGTTAGGTCTTTTCATCATAACCTATATGTCTCTTACACTGTTTTCTATATTTTCCTTTTTTCCCCTTCTACTTTGTCACGGATATTTTTTCTCCTGGCTTATCTTCCAGTTCATCAATTCTCTTTAGCTGCGTATAACAATGCTGTTAAACCCGTCACTCAAGTTATTAATTTCAATTACTGTATTTTTTTTTTTGTTCTGGATTCCCATTTGATTCTATTTACACTTTTTTTTTTTTTTTTTTTTTTTTAAAACAACGTTTATTTATTTTTGGGGGGACAGAGAGAGACAGAGCATGAATGGGGGAGGGGCAGAGAGAGAGGGAGACACAGAATCGGAAACAGGCTCCAGGCTCTGAGCCGTCAGCCCAGAGCCCGACATGGGGCTCGAACTCGCGGACCGTGAGATCGTGACCTGGCTGAAGTCGGACGCTTAACCGACTGCGCCACCCAGGCGCCCCTCTATTTACACTTTTTTAAAAGTTTATTTATTTATTTAGAGAGAAAGAGAGAGAGGCAGAGAGAGAAGGAGAGAGAGAATCCCAAGCAGGCTCTGCGCTGTCAGCTCGAAGTCCAATGTGGGGCTCGATCCCACAAACCGTGAGATCATCACCTGGGCCGCAATCAAGAGTCAGACGCTTAACTGACCGAGCCACCTAGGTACCCCTCTTTACACTTTCGAACTTTGTTGCCAGAGTTTTAAATCTTCTCTTTTGAGGCACCTGGGTGGCTCAGTCGGTTGAGCAGCCGGCTTTGGCTCAGGTCGTGATCTCGTGGTTTGTGGGTTCAAGCCCTGCGTCGGGCTCCGTGCTGACAGCTCGGAGCCTGGAGCCTGCTTCGGATTCTGTGTCTGTGTCTCTCTCTAAAAACTTCATTGTCCGGATTGCTCTGGTTCTGCTTCTCTTCTTTCACATTTATGCTTGAAGGATATTTTTTCACTGAGTATGGATTGTGCGGTTGGCTGTTATTTTCTTTCAGCTCACTGAAATTATCTCTTTATTTTCTCCTGGCCTCTGTTCTTTTTGTTGCAAAGTCCACTGTCTGTTTCTTCTTTGTAGTTAACATATGTTTCCGCAATTTCTCTGGCCATGTTGACCTTGGTCACCTGGCTGAGGTAGCACCTGCCAGATCGCTCCACTGTTAAGTTCCTTTCCTTCCTTTCGATGCTGTCCTTTGTGGAAGCAAGGCTCAAAGCAGAGCCCACAGGAGGAGGTAGAAAGTTAAGCTTCACCTCCTTGAGGGGGAGTATCTACATAAACTGTTTGGAATTCTGTGATTTGTCTATTCTCCCCCATTACTTTCTCTTTGTTTGTATCATTATGGACTCATAGATATTTATTTTGTAAATATAACTTTAGTTTATAATACAATACTACTTTTTGTATTTTGTTTCTCTTGCCCCAATTGTCCCAGCTCTGGCTGTTAGTGGCTCCTTCGGGTTGTCTCCTGTGCTCCTTTGAGATACTCTTAACATTTCGTTTCTTGAGCACTTCCTTATTTTCTGGCAGTTCAAGGTGCTCCGGGCTCACTGTGTATCTTTCCTGCTCCAGTTCTAGAAACAATCGTTTCTCCAAGGAGCCCTGATGCCTTTTATTGGAGAATAGTGCTAGAAACCGGTAAGGATCACTTTTTATAGTTTTTTCTTCTTGCAGATATTTTTAATCATGTATTTTATTTCTTTAAATGCAGTAAGGACTTTTTTTCCAATTAATCTCTGTCTGACGTTTTGCTAAGTTTGATTCTGCACTCTGTTGTTTTATCTGGTTCCCACTCATGGTGACTCGTTCTCTTATATGTTTGGTTATTTTTTACTTTTTTTTTTTTTTAAGTTTGGTTATTTTTTACTTGATGCTGGTTTATTGTACTTGAAAAATTATTTTGTTGGAGATTCACTGAAGCCTAGGATGAAGTTGCTTTTCTTAAAAAAATAAAGTTTTGCGTTTGCTTTTTCTTCTTGGCTTAGCCCCAGTCTGCAACCGCTTTAAATCAGGTACATAGCTTTAAATTCCCAGAACCACTCAGGCAGTGTGAACCTGAGCTGCAAGTTCATGGTCACAACCTCACAGGGAAGGATTTTTTTCCTCTGCTCTTAAATATCTCCAAGCCAATGGGGTCCCAGCTTAACATGGGAAAGGCCTCCTGTTACTTTCTCTACCTTCGGCCGGCCCTGGCGTTGTTTTATGTCCAAATTTTCCCATTAAGCGGCTAAAATTGAAGCACAAGTGTTCCTTATTAGCAAATCCCTTGGGGGTAAAAGTAAGTCTGTGCTTTGAAATTCTGTTTCTTTCTACAGGCTCCTGGTTTCTCTTGAATTTTGGCCTGGTATTTGCTCGCTTTTTTATTAGTTTTCTTTAACACTGTTAAGATTTAAACATTTTTACCCATAGCTTTAGTTCTTTTCATGGGGATTCATGGTACCATTAATACAGCTGATCTTCCCTGGAAATAGCTTTTTCAATCTAGGGGCTGTCTTTCTGCAGTTCTGGAAAATTCTCAGACATTACCTCCTTAAATATTGCTACTTCCTGATTCTTTCTAGTTTCACTCTCTGGAACTTCCATTAAATAGGTTTTGGTGCCTCTCAATCTATCCCCCTCCATGAAAATTACTTTTTCATATTTTAAATCTTTTTATCACTGCGCCGCCTCGGAGTGATTTCCTCAGCCCTGTCTTCTGAATGACGAATCCCCTTTTTGCGCCCATTCCTGTTGATCTCATTACGTTGGTCATTTGTCGGGTTTTCTCTGATTCATTCCCCACCCTACTCTGTCCTGTTCCATATTGCAGGGACCTATGTATCCCATGATCCCTTCTGGGCAGGTTTGGCCAATGGGAGGTATTGGCAGATGCCTCCGGGGAGAGGAATTTCCCTCCTGTTTGGGTGTTGGGCAGTGTCTCCAGAAGGGACTGTGTCTCCTCTGTGCCTCCGTCTTCTGTCGGAAAGCTGCACCTTCCACTGTGGCAGCTCCTGCTATGGCTCTAGTTCCTGTCACGTGGCTCTAAATGCTGGGTTCTGACAGCACAGCCTTCTCTGCTGTCCCTTCAGCCACAGGCGTGGTAGCAGCCTCTTGCTGATTTTGATCTCTGGGATGCCTCACTGTCCCCTCTCAGCTTCTCAGTTCCTCTATTACCTGTGTGATACACTCCTTGTATCAAGTTCCCTCTGTTGGAAGTATCTAGAGAGATTTTTCTTTTCCTGACTGGACTTCGGCTAATCTACCATCCAAAAATGGTGTCAGTGTTTGTTTGTTTGTTTGTTAATTTTCAAGATTTTCATCTGTTCTTGATTCATAACCTCCTGCTTTTGTTGATTTTAAATACACATTTTCAAATCCTTTCCAGATTGTTCTATTATTTCTACTTTATTTTATGTGACTCTTCTTACATGCGGCCTCCTTTTGCAGTGCTGGGTTTCATTGTGGCCTTTGTAAAAAATTAAAAAATTTAATGTTTATCTTGAGGGGGAGAGAGAGAGAAGAGAGACAGAGAGAGAGAGAGAGAGAGAGAGAGAGAGAGAGAGAATGAGCAGGGTAGGGGCAGAGAGAGAGGGAGACACAGAATCCGAAGCAGGCTCCAGGCTCTGAGCTGTCAGCACAGAGCCCGACATGGGGCTCGAACCTATGAACCACAAGATCATGACCTGAGCCGAAGTCAGACACTTAACTGACTGAGTCACCCAGGTGCCCCTGTAAAAATTTTTGTGAACGTTCATCTTTATGGAGGCTTTTTTGGGTTTTGTTTTCTTTCCCACTCAGTGTCCCTGAAAAGTGGTTTTAAGATTGCTTCAGCCCAGTGTCTTGAGGACAGAAACCAGGGGCTCAGGGCTTTTGCCCTGCAGGCATGTATCACAGTTCCAAACCAGGAGCTCACACAATATGTACAGTTTGTTTCGAGTTCTGCTCCGAAGCAGACACGTGGAATTTGGTAAGCCTGCAGATAGGGCTGGTGGACCATGAGCTCAGTGCATCTGTTCCCCTACTGTGGGTGGGGGGAGAGGATGCGGCGGTTCCTTATTCCTTGGCTGGAGTTGAAATTCCAGACTTTACTGCCTGGGTCAGGTCCTTCCTGGTCTCTAAGGGCCCACACTTAAACAGCCGTGGGTTTCCACTTCGCTTCTGGTCTGTGATTTTTACAAATCGTGTCCCGGAATACTTTCTGAAACACTGTGTTTATCATTTTTACATTTTTGAAACAGAACGAGGCAAGTTTAGCTATTTATTCGCCCTGAGTCAGCACAATCCTTAACCACAAGACAGCCGAAAGACTTGCTGCTCAAAATGTGGTCTGTGCAGTATGTTTTAAATGCAGAATCCCAGGCCTACCTGAGCCCTGCTGAATCAGAAAACGCTCTTTAGGGACGCCCGGGGGGCTCAGTCAGTTAAGTGTCCCGACTTCAGCTCAGGTCATGATCTCGGGGTTCATGGGTTTGAGCTCCGCCTCAGGTTCTGCGCTGACAGTGCGGAGCCTGCCTGGGATTCCGTCTTTCTAAATTCAAACAAACAAACAAACAAACATATAAGGAAAAAAGAGAAAATGCTCTTTAACAAAGGGCCCCGGTGATTCATGTACATATCCAAGTGTGAGGCGTACTCGGCTAAAGGCCACTTTGCTTCTGTATGACTGAGCTGGACACAATTAGACCCTTAGAAGCTTTTCCTGCCCTCAACTCCACCCCTTCCTCACTCTCCTAGGACTTCCATGCCGATGTATCTTGAATTTAGTTACGGTTGGCTGTTAAAGACCATCATTTTCATAAGCGATCATAATTTAGTTTTACCACGTATTTTATGGACTTCTTTCCCTTCCGTTGCCCCTTTTGTTACAGGAGGGGGGGGGGAGACGCTGGTCCTTGTCTCACGGAGTGGAAGAATGAATCTCGCGGACAACAGAGAGTGAGCAAAGCGAGAGAGTTTCTTGAGGGAAAATACAAAGTGCCCAAGAGTGAGAGGGGTCCCGAGGGGGTAGCCGCTGAGGGATTCTGTCCCTGACTTTTTACTGGGGCCTTACCAGAGGGTTCGTGAGACTCCATGCACGGCATCCAGCCCGGGCGGGTCCGGAACAGGTTGATCTCATCCTCCTTTCCCCAAACTCCCGCTGCCCTTGCCGCTTCCTCAGCCTCCCCCTGCAGCTGCAGCCTGCCTCCCTGAAGGTCCCTCATCTCTCCCTGCCCAATGTTAACCCTTTTCCTAGTCACTTTCATCCCATTTACTTGTTTTAGTTGCACTTTTTTCCTTGTTGAAGTTCTCTTGGAGCATCTGGTGTGATAATAGCTTTGAGTCCTTATAATCTGAAAATGTTCTCATTTTGTCTTCATCTTTCACAGTATGAATGGATACAGAATTCAAAGTTCAAATATACTTACCCTCCAGTAGACAACAAAAGGAAAAACAACGAAAGAAATCTTTGCGCTGCGAAAAAGTCTAATCTTACAGAAAAGTAGAGGGAATAATATAATGAACTCCCAAGTATCTATCACTTCATATCAGCAATTTATCACGAAGTTCTGCATGTGTTTTGCTGATGGAAAAGTCTATGTCAATTTCATTCTTATTTTGTTCAGGTCATTTTGTTCTAGTATCTTTCAGTCCTTGTTGTTCTGAGAATTTGCCACATTGTCAAGACGTGGGTGGTTGTTGTTATTTTTTAAACGCTGACTGGCACTCGCTGTCCCTCTCAATTGCTTTGTCCTTCTTGTTCTGAAAATTTGCCACATTGTCTAGATGTGGGTGGTTGTTGTTCTTTTTTTAATATCCATTGGCACTCTGTCTCTCTCAATCTAAGGACTTGTGTTTGGGTTCTGGGAATTTCTTGACTATTACCATTTTTTGAACGTTGCTTCGATTATCTCCTTTTGGAAATAACTTTAAGAGAACATTGTAACTACTGAATCTTTCCTCCATGTGTCTTTACATCCTCTTTTCCTTTCCTCCCTTTATCTCTTTGCACTGTGTTCTGGGAAATCTTCTCAGTGGAACTTCTCTGTGCCCTAATTTATCTTTCAGCTGTGCGTAGGATGTTCCTGACTGATAGTCACCAGCTACATGGTTTTGTTCATCAGTTTTTAATATTTTAGGGTTACAATGCTTGGTTGTGGACCTCTCTTCTGTAGGAAAATTCCCCTGGGTGCATCCTGAGCGGAGATAGTTTTCTAGAGGGCTTAATTTGCAGAGGGTCCAGTCACACAGGAACTTGGTGGCTCTGGCGGGAGACCCGGCCGTCCAGTGGTGAAGGTCTCGGTTGTAACTGACAGAATCCAGTAGCTACTTTAAGCAGAAAAGGAATTTTATTTCTACTTTTTATTGAGGGATAAAATAAAGTGCTTACAGGGCACTAACACACGAACTGAAGTGTCCCAATTACCTGTTACATATATATACACTTGTGTCATCACCACCCAGATCAAAATATAGATTATCCCCAGCCTTCCAGAAGTTCTCTGTATCTCTTTGGTATTCATCCCTTTCCCCCACTACAGGTAACCATTTCCTCTGATTTCCATCACCACTGATTAGTTTTTCCTTTTTTTGAACATTATCTAAATGGAATTACACCATGTGTATGTCTGACTTCCTTTGCTGAGCACAGTGTCTCTGAAATTCATCCTTGTTGTTCAGTGTATAAGTTGTTTGTCCGTTTATATTGCAGCATAACATTCTTTTTTAAAACATCTATTTTTTTGAGAGAGAGAGAGAGAGAGCATGCATGCGAGTGAGGGAGGGGCCGAGAGAGAGGGAGACAGAGGTTCTGAAGCAGGCTGCACGCTGTGAGCACAGAGCCCTATGCGGAGCTCGAGTTCACGAGCCGAGAGATCATGATCTGAGCCGAAATCAAGAATCGGCCCTTTAATCGACAGAGGCACTCAAGGTGCCCCCTGCAGTGTAACATTCTCTTGGATGAGAAAAATCACAATTTATTTATTTATTTATTTATTTATTTATTTATTTATATGTTTTATTTCTTTTTCGAGAGAGAGAGTGTGAGTGGGGGAGCGGCAGCGAGAGAGGGGGACAGAGTATTTGTAGTGGGCTCTGTGACATACCTGAGCTGAAGTCAGACTCTCAACCAACTGAGCCACCCAGGCGCCCCTTGAGAAGATCCCAATTTATACATGCCTTCTCCTACAGACAGACATTTTTTTATGTTTATTTTTGAAGTAGAGAGACAGAGAGGCAGAGAGAGAGAGAGAGAGAGAGAGAGAGAGAGAGAGAGAGAGAGAGGCAGTGGTGGGGGAGGGGCAGAGAGAGAGGGAGACACAGAATCGGAAGCAGGCTCCAGGCTCTGAGCTGTCAGCACAGAGCCCAACGCAGGGCTCAAACCCACAAACTGTGAGATCATGACCTGGGCCGAAGTCGGATGCTTAACTGTCTGAGCCACCCAGGCGCCCCAATGCGCGTGTTCCCCCCCCCCCAGTTTTTAATTACGCCGAATAAAGCTTTTATGAACATCCTTGTTTGTGCCTTTGGTTGAACATATGCATTCATTTCCCTTGGGTTCCGAGCCCAGGAAAGTGATCGCTGGGTCATAGACTAGGCGTAGGTTTGGCTTCAGCCGATAACAGTTTTTCCAAGGTTGGTGATACCGAGTTACATTCCGTCAGTAATATCGTTCCAGTTGCTCCATGTCTTTGTCTGAACCTAGTGCTGTCGATCGTTTTGTTTTTAGCCATTCTGGTGGGTATGCAGTGGGGTCTCATTGTGCTTTGCACTTCTCTGATGAGTAACGTTGTAGAGCACTGTGACAGATTTTCAGATGGTTTTTCAGTTTTCAGATCGTTTTCAAACACCATCTCCCATCCCACAGGATCTTACAGTGTAACTCTGACACTCTTCCCATCGGGAGGCAGAGTCTCTGTCCCCTCCCCTCGAATCTTGTGACTATGTTGGAAGTGGAACCACGTGACTTCTGAGGCTAGATTCTAAAAGGCATTACCCGGTTCTTTTGGGTACCAGTCCTCTTGGAGCGCTGAGTTTCCACGTAAGTACTTCAACTCCTTTGAGGTCATCATGTGGTGAAAAAGCCCAAACTAGCCTACATAGAGAAACCATGTGGAGGGTCCCTGAGACTCCATGAGAAGACAAACATTACCAGCCAGCCCCTAGCTCTAACTACCAGCTGACTGCAACCTCATTAGATAACCCAAGCCAGAACCTTCCAGCCAAGACATTCTCCAATACTTTGTTGTTTGAAGCTAGTCAATCTTAGCTGGAGGGGATTTGCCCCCAGGGGACGTTTGGCAATGTCTGGAGACCTTATGCTTGGTTGTCACAACTTGGGAGGAGGGGACAGTTCCTGGCATCCAGCGGGTAGAGACCCGGAGTGCTGCTGAACATTGTACAGCACACAGAACAGCCCCTCACAACAAAGAATTATCTGGCCCCAAATGTTGATTGTGCCGAGATTGAGAAATTCTGCGTTAAGCCACACAATCCACTGAGCCTTGGGGTGATTTGCTCTATAGCAGAAGTACTAGAGCCAGCACACAAGCAGAGAGGGGATTTGTTAAAGAAAATCACGGAGTCTGCAAACCTCTGAGAGGGCCAGAGTGTCCGGCTTCCAGGCCTCTCAGCCGGGAGTGGCGGTGAAACTGTCCCGCCGGGGGTCCGTGAGTACCACGGCCACGGCGCCACGGCCTGCACCTGCAGGGCTGGGGAGCAGGCGCTGGACCCTCGGCTGCCGGCGCCACATGCCACGTGTTTCTTGACTGTTCACGATGCTCACTTCTGAATCGAAGTCTCACTTCTGTCCGTGTGACGGATGACTCCTACGTCACGTGTGAACGTATCTGCACGGGAAGCTGAGGAAGCAAGATTTCTGGCTTCTACCAGGGAGGCAGGACCGACAGAGGAAGGGTGTTCCCAAGATAATGGGAGGCCGGAACGTGGACCAGATTCCCTGACACGATGGTATAAGCTTGTTGTAAATGTGATTTACGGCAGCTGCCGAGCAGCGTGTGATGAAGGCGCCACAATTGACTGATTCTTTTGTTAACATGTTTGCGTTCCTTCTAGTTTTTCTTTCAACTTTCTTTAGGTACCATTGTGATGTTATACCATTTGGGCTAGAAATTTTACTTTATTATTGTAATCCTAAAGAAATCACCTTTAAACACCAGTTTATTATGCGAAGGTGCTTACTGGTTTATTCTTTGTAACTACTGAAAACCGTAAAGAGCTCAAAACCACGGAAATGATGGCCTCATTTGTGATACAATAACAAACTTCTA
Source organism: Felis catus (assembly GCF_018350175.1). Lineage (NCBI taxonomy): Eukaryota > Metazoa > Chordata > Mammalia > Carnivora > Felidae > Felis > Felis catus. The sequence goes on from NC_058386.1 coordinate 20,371,715, forward strand.
AGATTTCCCAGGATGGTATTAATTCCAAATATTAGGTCATGTTGTCTCCATCTGTCGATTTATGCTCAGTCGCACCATATGTCTAGTTTATCACATTCGAAAAATGTGGTCACCGTGACTTCGCAGTTGTATTATGATGGCACAGTACAAGAAAAGGAATGACTGTGTTCTACTGGGCCGTGGAAAGTGAACGCAAAATGTTTTATTTTTTGAAAACCCAAAATATAGGAGTTTCAATATATTTGTCACAGCCGTGTGAACTTAGTGTTTACCTAATGTGAGGGGCTGCGAGAAGGCGGCTCTCTGGTTTTGCTTTGTAAAGTTAAGTCTGTTAAAGGAAACCCTCGAGTTTAGATGAACCTCCCAGCGCCTGGAGAGCTTGCCCAATAGGTGGCAGTACTGGATAAGAGCAGAGAGAGACTTTTCCCGGCTGCCTTGGAGCAATGTTTCTCAAACTCGGGTGGACAGCAGAGGAGCTGGGTAAAACACAGCCCGCTGGGCCCTTCCCTCAGAGGCCCCCACGTAGCGGGTGGGGCCCGAGACTTTGCATTCCTCAGTTTCCCAGGTGAAATGCGTGCCGCTGGTCCAGGGACCACGCTGGTGAACTGGAGTGTAGGAGTTGGAATGGGGCCCTCCCCTCTCCTTCCTCCTAACAGCCCCCTGGCCCGCCCCACTGCCACGTTCAGTGTCAACAGAGGAGCTGGGCTGCTACTCAGCGGTGGGGGAAGGGAGGCCCTACTTGACCCTCTACGTCCCATCTTCCATTTGAAGGCGGCAAATGTTCACGATGCAGGGAGTGCTCTTCGTCTGCTGTTTTCTGGAGGCACCGACAGACCTCACAATGGGCTCTAACACTAGCCGATGTGGCAAAACACTGGTATCCCCAGTTCCTACCTGATGTACCCTTTGTCCTTTCCGGGGTGCCTCCCGTCTTGCTGCAATCATCTTGGGGTCCTTTCTGCTCTCCTCCCCCTCCCTTCTGTGGACACTGATGCTTCTATGGACCTAAGCCTTTGGGTTGGCTCGCTCCAGGCTCTATGTGTCCTGTGCTCTGACTCTTGGATGGACAGCCTGCCTCCAACTCACAGAAATTGAAGCAAAATTCAGCATTGGGTTTAAAAACAAACAAAAAAACCCCCAATTCTGCTTCAAACTCTCGACCTCTTTTCTCCCCCTGCCCTCCGTGTTCACTTTGACCTGAGCTTGACCTAGCTCCCTATTCCACTAAGAAAATGGCCAGGATTAGAAGAGAAGTTGTGCATGGTCCAGGCAACACGGCCATCCTCACCCCGCATCTACTTCCACTCCAATAACATGGATAACTGGTTTGTGCTCCTGGCCGGGAACAGACCCTCCACCTGTGCGCTAGATTCCATCCCTCCCAAGGCCATGGCCGAGGCAGTCTTCTCTCCCAGTGCATCTCCAATTTTCTCCTCTTCCTGGACGTCTCCCGTCAGCATATACATGTGCCCTTATTTCTTCTATATTAAATACTACAGTGGCATCCGTCCCCAGTCCCTGAGATCTCTGCTTCTCTTCTTCCAAGATCCCACCCAATCAGGCCTTGTCCCCATCTGTCCACCAAAACTGCCCCAATCACAAACGACCCCACATTGCTAAGGCCAATGGTCACTTCGCAGTCCTCAGCGTTAGCATTTGACATGTTGGTCACTTTCTCCTTGAAACACTTTCTTCCTTGGCTACCACAATACCCCACTCACCTCTTTTGTCTTCTTTTATGTTCGTTTATTTATTTTGAGAGAGAAGAGAGAGCACAAGCAGGGGAGGGGCAGAGAGAGGGAGAGAGACAATCCCAAGCAGGCTCCGCACTGTCGGCACAGAGCCCGACGTGGGTCTGGATCCCAGGAACCGTGAGATGGAGACTTGAGTCGAAATCAAGAGTCAGAGGCTCAACCGACTGAACCACGCAGGCGCCCCTGGTCTTCTCTTTCTGATCACGCTTTCTCATCCCTTTTGTCGGCTTCTCCTTAGCTTCCCAACTTCCAAGTGTCGACGTGGCCTGCGGTTCACTCCTGGGACCTCTTTTGTATCTGCTCTCACTTTCTGGGTGATTTCATGGAATGCCCCGGAGCTGTAAACACCATCTGCATGCTGCTAATCTCTGATTTATATCCCCAACACGGGCCTCACTCCCACACTCCAGACCTGCACATCCAACCGCCTGTATGACACCTCCGCTTTGCCGTGTGTTAGGTAACCCGTTATGTGGCCCAGAGTCTTTGCTATACACAAGTGCACTCCAAGCTACTGCCGCGAACGTCACCACCCCAGGTAATGGCAGCTCCAGTGGTTGGAGCTAAAATCCTTAGTGTCTTCCTTGATTCCTTTCTTTCGCTCACAACCCATATCCAGTCTGCCAGCAAGTCTTCCTGGCTCCACATTCAAAATACATCCAAAATTCAAGGACTTCTCCTCGGCCTTTCTCCCGAGCCCTAACTGCCACCACACTGACGCGAGCCCCCCGTCATCCGTCCTGGGTTACCAGCACAGCCTCACGCCTGGGCTCTCTGCCGCCGTTCTTGCCCACCTGCGGCCCGTTCTCCACACAGCAGCCAGCAATCTTGTTAGAGCCCAAGTCAGAGCCATCATTCCTTCGTTGAAACCCTCCCCCCCATTTTACTCAGAGTAACACCGAAGTGCTTCCGAAGACCCACAAGGCCCCGCGCGGTCTGCCCTCTGCAAGTCTGGTCTCCTCTCCAGTCATCTTCCCCTTGTTCACTCGCCTCCTGGCATTTTCCCACTTCAAGGCCTTTGTGCCCCGTTCTGCTCACTCTACCTGTTTTTCTCCTTCCCGGGTATTGTGTGGCTCACTCTCTCATTTTCTGATTATTTTTTTCTCAAAAGTCCCCTTCTCAGTAGACTTTGAGGAAAGCAGGTTACCCTCCACAATGTGGGTGTCGTTGGTTTGTGAACTGGCCCCCGGATGAGGAGGGCGAGGAGAGACTGAGGAAAGAGGCAGGCCACTCTACATTTGGGTGGCAGGTTTAATAAGTAAGGGAACTTGTGAGGCTTGTCTTGGGCACCATGGGACAAGATCTCCACACCCCCTGCCAGAATGTTAAAAGTTTATATAGGGGCTCTAACACGATTCTGCCACGTATCCAGTCCAGATGGGCTCAGAAACACCTTACGCTCTCAAGGCTGTGTCCTTGAAACCGGTTCCTAGTGTGGGACCGGTAAGCCGAACAAACATTCCAAGGACAGGGGAGGGAGCCTCTGACTGCCCAGGTCCAGCTTAAGGGTCAACTGGCGGTTATGTCCTCTGGATGACCTCCCCCAACAGGGTGGGCCTCGGGCAATCAACTGAAGGCCTTAAGTGAAAAAGCCTGAGGTCCTCCCGGGAAAAGGAACGCGGCCTCCAGACCGCTTTTGGACTCAAAACTGCAACATCGACCCTTCCCTGGGACTCCAGCCTGCTGGCCTGCCCTGCGGATTTCAGACCTGCCAGCCCTACAGTCTCGTGAGCCAGTTCCTTAAAATCTCCCATGCTTTCTGTCTCCATCCTGTTGGTTCTGTTTCTCTGGAGAACCGGGAAGGATACTGATTTTGGTTTCCTGGCCAACTTATCTAGAGTTTCAGCACTCATCCCCTGACATTTCGGTATCCCTTTCCCTGTTTTATGTTTTCTTCTTAGCACATATCACTGTCTTAAAATACCACACATTTTACTCATTTATCTTATCTATTGTTTGTAAATGACTAGGATGTGAACTATGTGTCGGTCAATCCGTTTGGGGACTCCAGAGGATCAAGGGTATATGATGAACATAGCAGTTACATTTTATCATATGTCTTCCACGTGGTGCTAAATAAGTATTTGCTAAATGAATAAGTGAATGAATCAATGTATGAATGACTGATTGAGTGGGTGGCTGATAGTGACGGGACCCCTGAAATGACACGCACCCAAGCCTATGCCGCTTTGAGCGGCTGGGCGACGTGACAGAATTCCCAGTGCCGTTGCCAGGCTCACGTGCCCTGCTGCCCCGAGACGAAGCATGCGACGACCCACTGTGACTCTAACGGCTCCACCGAGTCACACAGTACTCCCTTTTGAAAGGGAGTACTCCCCATCTGAAGAGGGAGGGGGGTATTCCCAGAAAAACGGTTGTTAAACCTTCCTTTCCTCTTTTTGGGGTGGCGGTTTTAGAATCTGCTTTTTACCTACTTGCAGCTCAGCTGAGGGGGGGGGAGAGAGGCTCCCGGTGTTGGTTACCGGATACGCCGTCCGGGCAGGGCCCGTGCAGTTCCAACTCGTAAGCTTAACTGGCTGTGTTTATCCGGCGCGTATCCGTGCTCATCTGTGCTCCGTCACAGTTCTGAGCACAGACTCCCCGACTTCATTCCCATAACAACCCTAAGTGATAAGAAACCATTATCATCCTCCTCGTCCCCAGTTCACAGGCAGGAAGCAACACGCCCAGAGCTTGTTGGAGGGCACACAACCACTACTGATAGGGGATTGAACCGAGGCGGTCTCAGGACCCCTGCTCTTAACCGTGACTCTGTGGGAAGAGGGTGTCATCTGTGTGTCACTGGCTGAGGAAATAGGTCTGTAAGGATCAGCGTGGGCGGAGGCACTGAGGATCGTTGTTGTTTTGCACAGGACTGGACTAGAGAATAGTCAATTTGCCAACCAGGCAATTAACAGGGATTTGCCAAGCACCCACTGTGTGTTTGAAAGGAATAGGCACAGTTCAAAGCAGTTTATGGGCTCCTTCTACGCACTAGATGCTGCTGAGAGTCACAAGCAGGTGAAACAAGGCCCCAGTGTCAAAGAGCTTCCACTCGAGTTAGGAAGACCCACATTCTTAACAGGCCGAGGCAGCACTGATGTCGGAGACGTGCTGACAAAGCCTAGGGGCCACTTGTCCGTCACACGGTGAGTTCACAAGCGATCGAAGTGGTAGGCAGACGTGGCAGGATTTGGTCAGGGTGTGTGGATCCGGGCACAGGCCCGGGCCTGCCTCAGTCATGGAGGAAGGTTTTCTTAGAGCGAGTGCCGTGGACTGAAGCCAGAAAAGCAGCTGCGGCCAAAGTGAGGTCACTTAGGAATGATGGGCCTGGACTATGATCATTACTTCCAGTCCGGAGCCAGGAAGATCCTGAAGTTGTGGGGGGCTTATGTATTCCCCCCTTTTTGGAGGGCATCATGGAGTAACGGGAGGCCCAGTGGACTAAGGGTCGGAATACCTTGTGGAAGCCAGAGCTTCGGTGCTTACTCATTATGCGAAGTGGGGCAATTCTTTTGGCTTCGGCAAGCGTCAATCTCGTCATCTGACACTTGGGGAGAATAATGTCAGCCACCTACCTGCTCACAGGACTTCATGAGGACCATGTGAGATAACGCTTGGGAAAACACATCATAATTCCAGACTTCCGTACTGCTTCCAGGGCATATTATTCTGTTGTAACCAGCACGAACTTGTCCGTAAACTGAAGGGTTTGAGCTCGTCCCGTCTCTTTTTTTTCCATGTTCAGTTAAGATGGATTCAGGACCACATGGGTCAGGTGGCCCAGAAGTCCACCATCACGCTCTCTGGCTCCCCCTCGCCCCTGCAGGTGGTCCGAGAACATTGCGGGCCTCTCACTGCGCACGGAAGATCCCAGCTGACTGTCGCCTTGTGCTGGCATTGCTGCCGGGGTTCTTGCTGCCTCCCGGTGTCACAAGCAACACCAGTCCTGTATGGCTGCTGTTGGCCTCACTGCTGTGACGTTTACCGGGCCCGGCTTGGGGGTGTCGTGCTTCCTCAGTGATTGGCTCACCCCAGGGTACTCCGCTCGTGCCATATAGATTTCCATAGGTCACAGTTCTTAGCATCCGGTCCTCTCGGCCGCACAAGTTGGTCCCCTGCGGTGCCCTGATACCCGAGGCTGGCCCAGGTGTCCCTGCTTTGTGGCACTCACAGCTATTGGCCTTTAGTCTTGGGGATGGCACTGGTGCCAAAGGGCTCCTCCAATGTCCCCAAAGACAACAGAGGGGCCATCACTTCTCTCGAGGCTTTTAGATTGTCTTCTGCCTCATCCCCTGTTGCACCAGGCACTTTGTCTCCTTTGACCCTTTAAACACAAGAGACCAACTGCTCCATTTTCTGGATATCAGCAGTTAGTTTCCTCCAACAAGACTTGGCCTTTCAAAACATAGTAAACTTACTTATATCCTAGGTTCCCCCCTCCCTCTTCTGAGTATCATCTTCCCTAAGGTGGCTAAGGTGACTAGCTGACTGAGTCCAAAACTCAAGTTTATTCTCTGGCAGAACATTGTGCTGTATGTGTGTCGTGTGTATTTTCCCTTCTAACTCTTCTCTTTCCTCCCTCCTTTGATACTTCTTCTGACATCCTGTGTTCTATGGGTTTTTCTGCTGCCTTTGTTACTATAACAAAAGCGGACGTCACTAAGAACCTGCTGTGAATTAGCCTCATGTGTTACCCCTTCCCTAAGACCAGTGACGTTTCCAAGTTTGGCTCCAAAGGGAGAAGCAATTTTCCACAAGGCTAGAGCTTAGGTTTTAAGCCTTCGTATGGTGTGCATTGAAAAAAAACCAGCAGCTTTATTGAGATATAATTCATGCAGCATACAATTTACCCATTCACAGTGTACAAGTCAATAGTTTTAAAACATATTCGGATGCGTGCAAGCATCACCAGTCAATTTTAGAACATGTAAATCACCTCACCAAGGACCCGTGTATCCTCTGGTTATCGCCCACCGCCCATCCTTCCCAGCCCTAAGCAACAATTAAGCTTTCTGCCTCGATAGATTTGCCTGTTCTGGACATTTGATATAAACGCCATCATAGACTACGTGGCCCTTTGTGACTGGTGTCTTTCACTCATCGTAATGTTTTCACGGTTCATTCTCGTCGTAGTGGGTGTCAGTAGTTCGTTCCTTTTTTTTTTTTTATTTAAAAAAAATTTTTTTTTCAACATTTATTTATTTTTGAGACAGAGACAGAGCATGAATGGGGGAGGGGCAGAGAGAAAGGGAGACACAGAATCGGAAACAGGCTCCAGGCTCTGAGCCATCAGCCCAGAGCCCGACGCGGGGCTCGAAATCCCGGACCGCGAGATCGTGACCTGGCTGAAGTCGGACGCTTAACCGACTGCGCCACCCAGGTGCCCCTAGTTCGTTCCTTTTTATGGCCACATAATATTTCGCTGTATAGATAGAGCACATTCATCTGCGGACAGATACCTGCGTTGTTTTCTCCCCTCTGGCTATTCTAAATTGCGCTGCTGTGACCATTTGTGTACAGGTTTTTGTGTAGATGTGTGTTTTCATCACACGGCATACATTTTAACCCTTTACATGAAGAGTTTGGTAAAGCGAACTCTGCCCAGCCCTACATTCGTGGTCAGACTGTGTGAGAAGCCATTTACCGTCCGCTTCAGGGCTCAGAGACTTCCCAGCACGACCGTGGGTGTTTGCTTTCTCTTTGCTGTCAGGCTGTGGGCGAGTAGCTCCTAATTGCGGATCAATTTCTCTGCCTTTTGCGGTCCTCTTCCAGCTAACTTCCTGCTATTTTCTCTGAAGGTGGATAACAAAATTTGTCAGAATTAGGTACGAATAGAGCACTGAGAAATATTGAGCTGGATAAATCTTTGTTAAATGAATGAATACATGGTGTAAATAAACCCATGATCTCTCGGGTCCTCCTTTCATGGGCGACAGGCGTGAACATTGCGACAGTAATTTCAGGGGCTCTGAGGCCCCTCTTGCCTCTGCCAGGGACGGTTGTGTTCCGGGGAGTGGAGGTTGCCAAGAAAGCAGCTTTCTGCAAAAGGAAGAGAAATTGTAAAAAACGAAAAAGGCAGTGTCGGGCTGGGAATCGGAGGCTGGGATTGTGCAGCCTGGCCAGTGGCTATCAGTGTGACCCCTGGAAGTCAACCACCTCTCTGCTTTTTTGGTTTTTCACGAAGTAAGATTGCATTAATGGTTCTTAAGGTTTTTTGTTTTGTTTTACTTTGTCTTCGCTTCATAAAGTTCTTTGAAATGTGATGAAAGAAATTAACTTAGTAAAGCACCCCCTCCGCCCCCCGCAAATCTGTGTATGGTTTTCACGGACTCTCTATAACCCATCCCCAGCCCCCTGAAATTAAGACCCTAATGTCATGCCCCCGAGGATCACCAGGGTCACTTCCCATTTTGAGTGATGGAAATTTCAGAAATGTTAAATGTCTGATTTAAGATAAATTTGAAAGGTGTACAGTCATTCCCAGAGCCCTTAAATTGTATGACTTCAGGAAACTACTCAGAAACCCTGTCCTAGATAGAGTGTTTGATGTTTAAAATGTGAAGCACATTTCCCTACTGGGAGCCCAGTTACAGTTGTTAGCTCTTTGAGGTAATGTTTACGTGATAAAAAGGAACGCACACCATATTTTTACACGGTAACTCTGTGATAAACTAGTTGAACTATTGTGCCCGACAACCAAATGATTAATTCGCTTTTAGGGGCTTCTTTTTCAGACGGGAGAAAACTGAGTGAGAGACTTGAGGTGACCGAGTGGTTCTCAATCCCGCGCACAGGCTTCTCTGTTCCTCGTCTATCCCTTGCGTTGTCCCCGGTCCTTTAAACTCAACCTTAACCTGCTAGTGAGCTCCTTTCCAGGTGCATGGCTCCAGTAGATTCTATGATGCTGCCACCCCTGTGGTCCCAGATATGGCCTCACGGGTTTGGCCAACCAGTTGCTGCGGTTAAACCAATCGAATGGCACCAGTTGACCAATGGCACCACTCAGAGGGCCTTGACCTCAACTCGCGATGACACCTTCGGCTCTGGGGACAGTGCTCCTCGAAAGCTCTCGCTTCCAAGGACTACCTGGAGAATCTGACTGACTCAAGGCAGAGTAAAGAAAGGAAATAGATCTAACACTTTCACTTCTCCATTCCAACCAGCAAATGGAAACCACAGCCCCTCTTCCAGACCGTGGGCCTGAAGACAAGAAAGCAAAGTAACAGCCGGGAAGTGAGCGCCCGTGACTGCAGCAGTTCTTCAGTAATAGGCGCTTCTTGGGACACCGTTAGAATGGAACGATGTGGAATTCAGTAGAAACGTACTCACATCCAGTGGGAGCCAGATGACTTCATCACAGCTGATGTTATTACAAAGAATATAAAAGGAATTAATGATTCACCACTTAGTGACTTGCCTCCCTGCCCCCCCCCCCAACCTTTCCTTCAGCTTTACCAAGCCGGGTGTGGAGCCAAGTGCGACGTGAGTTTAGTAATGACTTTAAGCACCATTTACGCTGCTATCATGGCAATTTAAATTGTCACTTTCTATTAAAAGGTCTACCTCAGAATGGTTTTAAGTGAAAGCGTTCCACACTGACAGTGCAATTAAACAAGAAAAAAAAAACCCTTTCTTGGGATGTCAGTGCAAACGCATTTTAAATAGTGGTTCAGCCGTGCCTTGCTAATTTAAACTACAGTATTGCTTTCTATTAAAGAATAGAAACTGATTTAGGCTTTTTCCCTCCCTGCACTGTGTGACAGTTTGAATTGGCATCGTGTCCCAGTCAAAGCCCTGATGTGCCGATGGGGTCCCTGCGCCTAACGTGTGCCCCTCCCAAGGCAGGCATTAAACAGAAGTAATTTCCACATGTGATGGGGAAGCATCACCTTTCCCGGCATCGGCTTTTAAAATTGCCCTTTTTCTGATCTGGTGTGCCTTTTTCAAACTGTGGTCCACTTGCTCATCAGGGAGAGAATTGTGAATTCTTCTGGGGCCAGGAAGGGGGTGATGCGTGGGACTGCTTTATCAAGAAGACAACTTCCTGCTTCAAAAATGGACAATCAAGTCTAGAGAAAATTTAGTGGAAAAAGTAATTCTGAGTACAGGTGTGTGAGTCTTTCTCTTTCTGACTTCTGAGTTCAGATCTCGAGGTGGTTTATGCATTTCCCCAACCTCTTCTTCAATTCAGCTGAAGAAAGACAATTCAGGCGCTTTTGTCTTTGAATACATTTTAACACATAAACGATAACGGAGCACAAACGTTGAACGTGCCGGTACAAAATAACACATTTTCCCCACCTCATTTGTCTTCTGGACTCCCGTAGCCCCAATAGTCCATAATTCCCCGGCATTTGGCTTAGATAGATTCCAGCTATCAGAGAGAATAACACAATTACATTCTTAGGTGTTGGTGCCTTAAATTAGAAGTTGAAGAATATTTGAACAGCAGGAATGGCTGGCATTTTATTTTAATGGTCTTGAAGCGTTTCCAGCCTGTCTGAGAGTACCTTATGTCATGAGTAATAGTCTTGCTCTGAAGCACATTAGCCCTACCAGAAGTAAACGAGGCATAACATTTAAGTTGCTTCTGTTACATTCTCAATTGATATAGTTATTGCTCTGAAGGACACCGAGATAGCGTCTTGAGAAAAGTGTCCCGATGATGGTTATAGAGATGCAATTTTTTATGTCTACACAATTACATTTCTAACTTCACCACATTCCACACTTGACTGCCATGGAAAAGCTGATCGATGTAAACCCAGTCCTTACAAGAATAATACATAAGCTACCGGGATCGAAACTCATTTTTATTTTACAAATTAGGCAAACTTTCTTTCAGTTCCATTTTCTTCCTGTTAATGCAACAGACATTTGTATTTAACCTTGGGGTGACTGGAAACAGAAGAAATGGCCTGCTGATTTGGGGGCTAGAGGGAGGCAGGTAAGAGTCACCTCAAAAAGAAATATTACTTACTGAAAGGTGGAGGTGGAGGGATGGAGAAGAGAGAGAGCCAGAGAAACTTCTTTGGAATAATGCACATAGAGAAAGTGGGGAAATCTTTCAAGACCCGCAGAGGGCCTTAGGGCTGACACTCAAGGAGTAGTTAGGGACACAGTTGGAGTCACAGACCTTGGTTCCGGCCAGTTCTTTCTACCTCACCCACCTCCACCGCTGTCAACAACCAGATTCAAAGACCCCTGAGAGGAAGTTCTGGGTCTTATTCCTCTTTGTATCTCCAGCAGCGCCTGGCCCTGGGCCAGGAATGTGTCAGCATGCAACATCAACATAGCAGCTCTCAGTTGCCTTCTCTCTGTGTGTGAAAGGAGTTTCTGCCCCCCCTCCTGTCTGGAGGATGAAATAGAGTTGGAATATTTAGGTGCTATGGGGAATATGGATAGAGATCTCAAATTTTAGCATCATTTTGTGGCCTTGCAGGGATAATTTCATGGACATTCTTACAACAGGGCCTTGAATGGCCTGCCAAAGGTGACCTGTGAAGAGAACGTTAGGTGTAAATTTAGGGAAGACAGAATAGTGGGTTTACTTCTGTCAGTGATGACAGGGCTACAGGCTGAGCCAAGGTACAGGGTGTGGACTTGCTACGGATCAAGGAACTCGTGGCATTCCTAATTAGCGAGACTCCCAGATGCTGAGCAAAGAGCATTGAAATTAGAGGACAGTGGATGTCCATTGGCCCCAATCCCTTGGCCAGTTAAATCTCCTTCTCCTTCCCCCAAAGTCTTGTGTTCTCCCTCCCTAACCTAGGATTCCTTTCAGCTTTCCAGCAGCATTTGTCGGATGACATGTATAGGTTCTTTCCGGACCCTGGAAATGTAATGTATTGAAGGTAGAGGCCCAAACTTACTTAAAATGGCGGCATTTCATTTGTGCATTTTCATCGCACGACTGTCACCACCGACGATTTGAGGACATTTTTGTCCCCGCACTGAAAGAAACCCCACCCATACTCTTTGGCGGTCACTCTCCAGTGCCCCTCCCCCAGCCCTGAGCAATCACTAACCTGCTCTCTGTCTCATAGATTTGCCCATGGTGGACATTTCGTGCACAGGGAATGATACAAGGTATGACCTTCTATGTCTGGCTACTTTCACTTAGCATTATGTTTTCACACATTGTAGCATGATTAGTACTTCATTCCTTTTTATGGCTGAAGAATATTCCATTATGTGGATATACCACATTTTCTTCATTCATTCATTATATAATGAATATTATGTATGCATTGAGTCGTGGCCCCCTTCCCCCACCATGACATGTTGACATCCTAACCCCCAGTACCTCACAATGTGGCCTTATGTGGAAACAGGGTCATGGCAGATGTAATTAGTTAAGATGAGGTCATAGTGGGGGCACCTGGCTGACTCAGTCGGTTGAGCGTCTGACTTCTGCTCAGGTCATGATCTCACGGTTCATGGGTTTGAGCTCCGTGTCAGGTTCTGTGCTGACAGCTCGGAACCTGGAGCCTGCTTCGGAGTCTGTGTCTCCCACTCTGTCTGCCCCATCCCCGCTCATGCTCTCTCTCTCTCTCTGTCTCAAAAATGAAAAAACACTAAAAAAAAAAAAAAAGATGAGGTCATACTGGAGTAGGATGGGCCCTTAATCCAATATGACTAGTGTCCTTATAAGCAGAGTAGGGACACACAGGCATGCCAAGGAGAATACCACGGGGAACAGAGGCAGAAGGGCAGTCATGCAATGGAAAGCCAAGGATCACCATGCCATCATCGGAAAATGGAAGAGGCAAGGAAGGATTCTCTTGTAGGGCCTCGGGAGGGAGCCTGGTCTTGCTACCCCTTGATTTCAGACTTTTAGCGTCCAGAACCAGGAGAGAATAAGTCCCTTTGTTTTAAGCCACGCAGTTTGTGGCACTTTGTTATGGAAGCCCTAGGAAGCTAATGCAGCGGGCATTTGGGTTGCTTCCACTTGAGATTCAGTTGTAATATTGTGTACATAATATGTACGAAAGGGTGCTCTTGGCCCATTTGAGCGCATTGTCTAAGCTAATCCACACAGCAAGTTTGCGGGGCACGTCTAAACCCTTCCATTTTTTCAATCAAAAAGCCGAGGCTCAGAGAAGATAGTAAGGGACCGAGCCAGGATTTAAATCCAGATTTTCTGACCCTTGTTTCTGCACTCAATAAACCAGAATGTCAAGCAAAGTATTTACAGCAGGAAATACAGCTTTGCCAGATAGTACATCTGTCCCCAAGAAAGCTATCCTAGCAGTGACAATAGCTAGCATTTACTGAACATTTAAGTGCCAGGCATTGTGTTAAGAACTTTCCTCACATGAGGCAGACATTGCTAGTTGCCTACCCACTATTTTCTTATCAAAAGAAACTCAAGCTATCCGAGGTTGTAATCGTACTGGCTGAAAGCTACATTTCCCAGGCTTTGTTGCAGGCAGTGGTGATCAAGTACCATAATTTTAGGCAATACCATCTATGTAGAAGTTGCTATGGATCTCCAATGTGGCAGAGACGGCCCTCCCTCCAGAGATCCGTGCTCCCCGTCCATGACACGGAGACGTTGCTGGGAAGAAGTGTTCATTCTGGGACTGTATTTTCTGGCTCCCTTTATATTCATGTGGACCCACGTAACTGAAATCTGGCCAATCAAATGTGAACAAAAATCTAGTACCTCAGTCTAGACCTGACCCATAAACCTTTCTACACACTTCCCCACGCTCTGTCTTCCTTTGTCTGCTGGAGGGACATTCATGCCTACTATGACCCTGGAAGCCCTGTAGTCTAAACGGGTTCTTGCATGACTGGACTGAGCCAAGCTACATCTTATCCTTCACCCCTAGCCCCTACCCTCTGCTACCAACTGACCTTGGCAAGAGTGAGAAGTAAATATCTATCATGTCGATCCCTTGATCAGTGGCCTTTTTTGTCACAGCGCTTAGCCTGTGCTGACTTCGACATCTGGGAAAGTTTTTGTTCTCTTGATTCAATCACTACCCCTTCCTCCTTTTTGCTGTTAGGAATATGGACATGATGGCTGAGGCCACGGCAGCCATCTTGGGATCCTGCAAGAAAGATCACAGGAGCTGCAAAGACTTCACCTTGGAAATCTCTGAGCCCCTTACCCAAGTCCCTATCCCTAAGCTTCCTGGTGAGTGGGAAAAATGAATAGTCTGGTCTGCTGAAGCTACTATTTACTTATTTATTTTCCCATATAATTAATCAGGTATACAATGTAATGCTGCAGACACTACTATTTAGTCAGGGCTTTTATTGTTTGCAGTCCAGTACAATCCCTAAGTGATACGATCCATTCATACAAGTAAACCTCACCCAACTCTTCAGAGGCAAGTGTTGTTACTCCTCCTATTTTACGATAAGGAATGAAATGCTTTGTTGAGGACCACACAACTAGAAAATGGGCAGAAACCAGGGTTTGAATCCTTAGGCCACAAAGCTGGAATGTCGAGCAATACACCATGTGGCCTTTAAGGAACACTTTTCCTCAATACGTCTCTTGTTCTATCTTGCATGGCATTCTTCCATAAGACCTTAAACTCTTACACCCAAAGTCAACCACTTATGCTTTATTCAAGTGTATTGATGGGTCTGTTTCTGTAGATTCAAGTGTCAGTGTTGAAAGACGATGCTTCATAAAAGGGAGCATAAGGACAGAGACACAGGCTGCTTCGTCAACGCAACATTTACGCAGAAATATATGGGGCGCCTGGGTGGCGCAGTCGGTTAAGCGTCCGACTTCAGCCAGGTCACGATCTCGCGGTCCGTGGGTTCGAGCCCCGCGTCGGGCTCTGGGCTGATGGCTCAGAGCCTGGAGCCTGTTTCCGATTCTGTGTCTCCCTCTCTCTCTGCCCCTCCCCCGTTCATGCTCTGTCTCTCTCTGTCCCAAAAATAAATTAAAAAAAAACGTTGAAAACATCTCTAAAAAAAAAAAAAAGAAATATATTATCATTTGGACTTGCCTTTTGAGCAATAAGGTAAGATTGATCCTATAACAAAAGACTCTCTCACTGGCTGAGTCATTAGGCTTGAACAAATAACTCAAAGGCAACAACTGAAAATAATCCACCAAGCTTTCATACTTCATATGCACGTGTTCTTCTCTTAACCTAATTCTCCTCTTAGAAACAACATGTCATGCTTTGATGCTTAAAATACTCTTTTCTTGATTGAAATCTCCTCTTTCTGTGGCATGAAAATGCTTCTCTTCTTCCCTTCCTTCTCCCCCATACTATGCCAGGAATTAAAGAACCAGCTCCAGAGGCAGCCTGCTTGTAAGGAGCTTGTGGAGAGACAGCCAGGAGGAGTTGAGGATGAGCGGGGCCCTGAAGACCACTTGAGGCCCAAAAGCCTGCGATTCCCCCTTTCCACCAGGAGCTGTCCCTTGAAACTCCCTCACCCCCTGGGGCATCTCAAGGCAACACCCGTGGCGGGAGCGCTTGCATATGGATTCCTATCTCATTGGCTACTGGCAACTGTCTGGGGTTGAGCACCTCACCCAGGCTGGGGCACTCAGAATCTCTCTCTCAGGAAATTCGGAGGTGGTTCAGAAATTCCACGAGCCTCGAGCTCCACCTGGGCGCTAGGACAGGAGAGAGGCACAAGCTCAGAAACCACGTGCGGCAGGTGTGCCGAAAGCTGACCTGCAGAGAAACAAGAAAGACGACATTGTGCAGAGAAAAGCAGGAGAGGGGGAAAGAGAGAGAGAGAAGAAAGAGAAGGAGAAATATCCGTAGCTTTCCAGGAATTTGTTTCCTGATCTTAGTCCCTTTCTGTCGCCAGTGCTTAGGCTCCATAAGGCAGGCCACAAGCCCTGTAATGGATTCGTGGTTTTGGTTAGGTTAGCTTAAGCTGGTGTCTGTACTTGCAACCAGAACCCTAATTGGTGCAAATTACAAGAATGACTTGAGTGATACTTGTGTCGACAAGAGCTAATGGCCAGAGTGGACACATTAAGTAGAAGCTGACATTCCTTTTCTCAGAAGCCGCAATCAAGTGTTAATCATGCTGAGGTACGTTGCTTCCGATACGTGTACTACCCAGTCCCTTCCTTCTCCTCTTTCTTTCCAGTCGTTCATCGAATGGTTCCACAAATATCGGAAGTGTTCCCACTGTGTGCCAGGCATGGTGTATGGGGCTGGGCACACACTTGTGAATCAGAGAAAGTCCTTTTCCTCATGGAGCTTCAGTTCTAGTCAGGGGAGAGAGAAGACAGACCGACAGGTAAATAATTGCTACCAAGGAAATACGTCAGGTACTAAGACAGAGATAAAGTCGGCAGGGAAGGCCTTTTTGAAGACGGTCCCTTAAAGGGTGACTGACAGGATACCGAGGCAGCCAGGCAAGGCACCAGAGAAAGGACAGAACCTGTTATGCTCCAGGAATGGGTAGAAACCAGCGTGACTGGATCCAGTGAGGAGAGGGAGAGGGACCCATCTCATGGTGGGGACGCAGCAGCAGTGGCCAGATCCCATGGTGATGGTGAGGAGTCTGGATTTTACTCCACTTGAAATGAACAGCGCCTGAGAACGGCTTTCGGCAGACAAGTGGTTTGTAAACCACCGTATGAAAACATTACTGTGGCTGCTGGAATGGCTTGAAGGGGTGAAAGCAGAGACAGAAGCTAACGTAGGTGGGAGGCCATGCAGTGCGGAGGTGGGACTGTGACGGTGGCTTGGTGTGATACTAGCAGGTAGCTGAGGGCGTGGCCATGGGTGTGGCTAGACCCGCAGTGAAGTGGGCGTGGTGAAAAGCTGATAAATTTGAGTTGTCTTGGAGGCTGAGCTGATTGAATGGGAGGGGGAGTGCAAGGGATCAGACGTGAGGGAAGATGGGAAGGCAAGAATCAAGTCTGAGTCCTACTTATTGGTTCAAAAAGAGAGTAGAGTTGAGGGGCCATTTCCTGAAATGGAGGATACTGGACAAGGACCAGTTTGGAAAATTGGTGTATTCAGAGGTTGGTTTGTTTTTTTGTTTTTTAATTTTTTTTAATGTTTATTATTTATTTTTGAGAGAGAGAGAGAGAGAGAGACAGAGTGTGAGCAGTGGAGGGGCAGAGAGAGAGAGAGGGAGACACAGAATCGGAAGCAGGCTCCAGGCTCTGAGCTGTCAGCACAGAGCCAGACGCGGGGCTTGAACTCACGAACCGTGAGATCATGACCTGAGCTGAAGTCAGAAGCTTAACTGACTGAGCCACTCAGGCACCCCTGGTTTGTTTTGTTTTTAGCAAGGGCTCACATTTTGGTGATTTCTCCCTTCTGGAGGTTGAGGAGGGGAAGAGAATCATACTCACTCGAACAGGGGATAATGTATGTTGTTCTAGAAGCCAGTCCACCAGGGCAGTCTGAACTGGCTTGGGAGGTTTTCAGTCTCTAAAAGACGGTTTGGGCTGAAAACTAGGTTTGCACCTCCGGGGAGGGGGGTGTAGAAGGGTGGGGCGGGGCGGGGAGAGAGACACACACATGAAATCACACAGAAATGAATGTGAGGCTTGCCAAAGGCTATTTGTCACGGGCTAAGTTATCTCTGATGGAAGGAGAACACGTTCTACATAAAAGACAGGCAAGTGTAAAGCCAGTTGACTTCCGGCAGTGTGCGCAGTTGCACTGTGCCCACCCCGTACACAACATACAGGTTTCAAAGGTGTTTGTGGTTCAGAAAGCACTGGCTCTGGTCCTGGCTGCACGCTAGAAATCTTCTGGAGAGCAGTTTAAAAAGACCAATGTCTGTCTAGTTTTCATTCAAGACCAGTGATTCAAAATCTTTGGGGTAGGGAACAGTTCTCAGTATATGTTTAAAACTCCCCTTGGGTAATTCCAATGTATAGCTCTGGGGTGAAAACCATTGGTAAAAAGCAATTTAACCATGGCTCGTGACATTTAAAAAATGGCCATTTTGGTAAGCTGTTAGCCTTCAAGCAATGACTCCAAACTAAGCAACGTCTGGCACCCAGATAAGGCACAATTTGTCTTGATTTTTCTGAGTGCTTTTTCATACCACATGGTATTGAGTCCATCACTCAACTGCAGTTTTTCAGAAGAAAATCTCCCTAAAGTGAAACCCACCAGCCAATTTGTGTCCAGACTACCAGTTGATTTATGACTTAATGTATTGCTTTTCAGCTGATTGATTCTCCTGGAGATGGAACCATCACTAACCATGAAAAATTTACAAACTTTCCTCACTACTTTGTCAAATGGAAGCTTCTGGTCGTTCTCGGTTTGGAACACCCAGAGGCTTGCAGAGCAAGCTGTTTTCACGGTCAAGTGTTTCACACAGCTTGGTTGAGGTCAGAACCACATTCCTGGGAACCTTGCCCCTGCTGAACTATGAAATTTCCTGATTAAGGAAATGAGAGGAAATAAGGCATTAACTAGCACCTACGCACTGCACAGCAACTTGCTTCTTTCTTCAGGAGAATTGAAAACAGAAGATGCTGCTGTTACGATTCCCTGAAATAAGATGACAAAACCAAGGATGAACATTTAACAGCTGTTTTGGAACGGATTCTGGGAATAAACAAAAAGCTGCCTCTGGTTTCGCCACAGTTAAAAAGCACAGATTCGCTGTGATTCATACGGTCTATAGCATGCAAACTGAGCCAAAGAAATGATGCCAAGAAAAGACAATGACAAAGGGAGAGGCTTAATCATCATGACAGTTGCAATTATAATTAAATGTAAACTTAAGAAGAGAATTGCTTCACTCTGGCAAGAAGGCCAAGGTTTGGGAGAAGTCTACAGCAAGTGGACCACAGGCTGTTGTTAAATTTCCCTCCCTACTCCAAGAACTTCCAATTTTTACTTATTATTAATATTTATAAGGCACAAGAAAAAATAATATTATTTTAATGGCTGGTATGAGAATTCCTCTTAGAAGGTCCCAGTCCCTCCCTCCCCACATTTTATTTTCTGCCTGCTTGCCTGCCTTAAGAAAATTTTTTTTGCCTTCCTCCAATTACAAAAATAAGCCTGTTTAGAGTAAAGCCGAGATGTCAGGGGGAGGGAGTGTGAGCAAAACTGCCTGGATGAGACCGGAAAGGAGTTTGTGTTTCGAACCAGACAGGGAAGGGACAGAGCAAAGTAAAACAAGGAGAAAGTGGAATGAGCAAGATGGCCCAAGACTGGGGGTGCAGTGTGTAACCCCCGAACCTTCAGCCCAGTTCTAAACCTACGAACCGCTTGGGTGGGGGAGGTGGTTGGGGATCTTGCACAGCTTCTGGCAAAGCGTCTGAATCTTAGAAAGGAAAGGAGTCACACACACACACACACACACACACACACACACACACACAGGAACGACAAGTCAGAACCATGAAGGAGGGAGTTGAGAATTTGCAGGACTTGGGGGGAGGGCTGTGGACTCTCACTGTGAAACTTGGGGTTTTGGCCAAGTTTACCTTAATCTCCCAAGGCCAGCCAGGCTTCATCTGGGATTTATTTGCAAGAATGGGGAGAAGTTTTTCACTTAAGCTCTGTGGCTATGAAGCCATGAGTGGTTTTTCATTGAGTTCTCTGCACTATATTTTATTTTATTTGTTTTAAATGCCCATTTTATTTATTTTTAAAGTGTATTTATTTATTTTGAGAGACAGGGAGGGGTGTGCAGAGAGAGAGGGAGGAAGAGAATCCCAAAGAGGCTCCACCCTGTCAGCGTAGAGCCTGATGCAGGGCTCGGCCTCACGAACCATGAGATCATGACCTGAGCTGAAATCAAGAGCCAGACGCTTAACCGATTGAGCCACCCTCTGCACTATATTTTAAAAGTCCTACCTGGGGTGATGATGATCGAGTTCCTGTGGGGTGTGCGAATCCCTGATGTGCAGTTCCCAATTCTGACTGCATTCTGACCACCTTAGGTGTCATTCCAACAGGTTAGACGGCATCCATCACCTGACTGAGCACCAGTGCAGCCAACTGTGAACTCCATGAGCATATTGAGCACTGTGTTTAGGGCACTGTGCTGGACACTTGGGTGTAAACAAATGTGGGCAAGACATATGATCCTGATCATATCCTGATCTCAAGGAGCTCAGTGTATTATGACAACTGTAGTGGGTTGAACTGTGTCCCCTACCCCATCAGGGTGAACCCTCAATCCAGGGACCGTGTCTGTAAGAGAAAAGGAGATGACAGAGAGAAAAGATGGTCATATGAAGATGGGAGTGGAGAGAGACTGAACTCATGCAGCGACAAAGGATTGCCAAGTGCCTCTGGCAGTCGCCAGAAGCTAAGGCAGCAGCACAGCGCGGAACGGATTCTCCCTGGGAGACGATAGGGGGAAACGGCCCTGCTCACACTTTGATTTGGGACTCTAGGCTCCAAAAACTATGGGAGAATACATTTCTGTTGCTTTAAGCTGCTCAGTTTGTGACCATTTGTTACAGCTGCCCTAGGAAACTAACCCAGCCACCTGTACTGAAATGGCTGGGCGCCATTATCAAAAGAACGATGGAAAATAACAACTGTTGATGAGGGCATGAAGAAGTGGGAACCCTCATGCACTGTTGGTGGGAATGTAAAATGGTTCAGTTGCTATGGAAAACAGTATGAAGGGTCCTCGAAAATTAAAAATAAGTCTACCCTATGATCTAGCAATCCCACTTCTGGCTACCTATCCCAAAGAATCCAAAGCAGAATCTCGAAGAGCTGTTTGCACACCTGTCTTTATCACTGCATTATTCGTGGTAGCAAAGAGGCAGAAATAATACACTCAAATGTCCACGGACAGATGAATGGATAAAGAAAATGTGGTCTATGCCTGCGATGGAATATTAAAATTAATTAAAAACAAGTTAGTGCAGTCATATGCTACAACACGGATGAACCTCGAGGACATTATCCTAAGGGAAAGATACCAGTCACAAGAGGACAAAAACCGTATGATTCCCCTTACATGAAGTATCTAAAGTAGTCAAAATCATAGAAACAGAAAGTAGAAAGGTGGTTACCAGGGGCTGGAAGAATTGGTGGTTAACATATATATGAAGTTTCAGTATCAAAGGATGAAAAAGTTCTAGAGGTCTGTTGCACAACGGTGTGAATATACTTAACAGTCCTGAACGGTACACTTAAAATGGTTACGATGGTAAATTTAATGTGAAGCGGCTTTTACCACAATAAAACACAATAGCTGACTCACAGGCAGAAAGGGCACATGCCACAGTTAAAGTATAGTAAGGTGCCTTGAAAATTCAGAGGGAGAAGAGTTGACCTAAGGGTGGTGGGAGCGCAGGAGAGGAAGCAGTCCAGAGAAGGTTTTATGGCAGTGGCAACAATCGTGATGGCTCTTCAGGGACAAAACTATGATTCTGACATTGAGGGAGGGCGGCAGACGTGGAACAGAGAGAAGCGCGTACACGCAAACGGCCAGGCTGAGCACGAGAGGTGCCTGTGGTGCCCGGGACCGCCGCCAGCCATTCCGGTGCCTCTGCGCACAGTGGAAAAAGACCTTGCTTTCTCCTGAGTGCCTGACGCGGTAGGCACAGTGTGACCAGGTTTCAGCCAGAGATCCTGTTGCGGTTCACATTCTGCAGAATAGAATTAGCTGTCCTCGGTCCACACACCACGATAAGAAGCTCTATTTGAGAGAGAGGCTGGTGAGCTGGGTTTGGGGCATAGCGAGTTCCGTGTCAGCAGGACATCCGGGTGGAAATGGGAAGCAGAAAGCTGAAAATGTAGGACCAGTGTTTGGAGGGAAATTCAGGATCAGAAGTGTAGACTGGGGAGTCACTTTCATGGTGTTAAAACTTAAAAAAAATTGGTCCTATGGTACAAGTTAACTCCACGTCTGTTTCCTTTACAACATGGACGTGGCCACCAAGGAGGCAGACAGCGCCCCCTGGTGGAAATATGAAAGCACTCCTCGTCAATACCACCCACCCTCGCTAAATTATTTTGAACGAATACAATTCAAGATCGTTCTGTTTGAGCAGGTATTCCTTGCTGCCTGGAGTGCCGCAGGGATCTCTTTAGCCCTGGATGTGCCAGACATTGAGGCTTCCCTCTCCTCCCTGAAACTGTATTCCTGCTGAATGGCTGGGTCCAGCAAGAAATCAGGCACGCTGTTCACACAATTTCGCATTAAGGCGCTAGACCAAGCGGAAATCCCCAGAAGTCCCATTACTCTGCCCCTTACAGCCTAGCGACCGGCCAAAATTGGGGACGCATTGTCCTACCTTTTTTCCCCTGGGGTCTCACCTGGTCCCCCTAAGGCAGAGAGTCCCTCCCAAGGAGTGGTGTCCAGCTTACGGGAGGAGGAGGAAAACTTTCACCACTCCACTCCCTGGCTCAATGTTCCTTCACATTCTACTCCCCTGAGGATAGAGGGTGAGTGAGGGACTCCACTGTATGCTTTTGTCCTGAATCTCACCAGAGACCCCCCCCCCAACCCCACCAGGTACTGAGGGCAGCAGGTAAGCGCAGAGCCTGAAGACTGGTGCAAACTGCTTTCCCTTTAATAGCTAACTAGATCATCTCCACTAACAGTTCTGTGTTAAGTATTATTTTTTCCTACTTTATAGTTGAGGAACCTGAGGTTCAGAAAGGTTACATACATTTTCAAAGGTCACACTACTAAGTAAGAAATGGACCCTGGGGCGCCTGGGTGGCTCAGTCGGTTCAGTGTCTGACTCTTGATTTCCTCTCAGGTCATGTGAACCTCTCAGGTTCACAAGATGGAGCCCCGAACGGGGCTCTGTGCTGCCAGAATGGAGCCTGCTTGGGATTCTGTCTCCCTCTCTCTCTGCCCCTCCCCTGCTTGCTCTGTCTCAAAATAAATAAATAAGCATTTAAAAAAAAGAAATGGACCCAAACAGAACTGTGTTTTTTTTAATTTTTTTCATGTTCACTTGTTTATTTTGAGAGAGAGAGAGCACGAGCAGGAGAGAGGCAGAGAGAGAGAGGGAGAGAGAGAATCCCAAGCAGGCTCCGCACTGTCAACGCAGAGCCCGATGCGGGGCTCGATCTCACACACTTCGAGATCTTGACCTTAGCGGAAATCAAGAGCTGGACGCTCAACTGACTGAGCTGCTCAGGCGCCCCAGAACTGTGTTTTTAAATTTGAGATATATTTCACGTACCATAAAACTTCTGAAATTCAGTGGGTTTTGGTATGTTCACAAAGTTGTGCAACCATCATCACTATCTCATTCCAAAACATTTTCATCCCCCTAATAAGGAACTCTCTTCTCTCCCCCTTAACCGTCAGTCCTATTCCCCCCTCTGCCGATCCCCTGCGAACCACCAATCTGCTCTCTGTCTTTATGGATTCACCTCTTCTGGACATTTCATGTAATATGTAATCTTTTATTTTTTTAATGTTTTATTTATTTTTGAGAGAGAGAGGTAGAGACAGAGCATGAGCGGGGGATGGGCATAGAGAGAAGGAAACACAGAATCCAAAGCAGGCTCCAGGCTCTGAGCTGTCAGCACAGGACGCAATGCAGGGCTCGAACTCACAGACCACGAGATCATGACCTGAGGCGAAGTTGGACGCTTCACCGACTGAGCCACCCAGGTGTCCCCAAATCATGCAGTATATAATCTTTTGTGACTGGCTCCTTTCACTTGGTGTAGTGTTTTCAAGGGTCATCCATGTTGTGCCAGGTGTCAAAGCTTCATTCCTTTTTTTAAAAAAATTTTTAATGTTTATTCATTTTTGAGAGACAGAACACGAGAGGGGTGGGGCAGAGAGAGAGGGAGACACAGAATCGGAGGCAGGCTCCAGGCTCCAAGCCGTCAGCACAGAGCCCGGTGCGGGATTCTAACTCCCCAGCTGCAAGATCATGACCTGAGCTGAAGTCGGACGCTTAACTGACTGAGCCACCCAGGCGCCCCCCTTCATTCCTTTTTATAGCTAAATAATACTCCATTTTATGGATAGAACCCACATTGTTTATCCCTTCATTAGGTGATGGATGTTTGAATTGTTTTCACTTTGTGGCCATTACGAATAATGCTGCTGTGAACATTCATGTACGAATTTCTATGTGGACATGTGCTTTCAGTTCTCTTGGGTGTGTACCTAGTGGAGCTGCTGGGTTTTATGGGGACTTTATGTTTAACTCTTTGAGGACCCGCCAAACTGGTTTCCAAAGTGGGTGCACCATTTTATATTCTCACTAGTGATATTTGTGCCAATTTCTTGACATTTTCCCAAGCAAAACTGATTTTCAAACTCATTTTCTTCTTCTTCCTCTTTCTTTCCTAAATACATTTTGACTGCTTACTGTTTACCAGGCACCATGCCCACCTCTGGGAGTTCAAAGGTAAATATGCCACTGTGTCCATACTCTAGAAATTCTCAGCCTAGGGGAGACGCAGCACATTTATTTTTGCACAGCGGTGCCTGCTTCACGCCCTTTGTGTGGATGTCCCAGCCTCAAGTGTCCCTTCTTGCAAAATATAAAGATGAACTGTAAAATTCATGCTAATAATTAAAAATTTTTCTTTATTTAGAATGACATGAAATAGCAAATAATGCCATGACATGTTGAAAGAGAAAGACAGACTGTGGAAGAAAGGAAAAAGCTATATATTTCAGCAGCTGTAATGGCCCTCACTTGCTACTTTTTGAACAAGGGGTCCCACAGTTTTGTTTTGCACTGGTCCCCACGATCCCAGGCTCCGTACCTGGCTGACTGCTATAGCCGGAGGGCCCTACAGGACGACGTGGCAAAGGATATGGACATGGGGAGGGAGGAAGAATTGGGCCCTCTGTGTAATTTACCACACCCTGCATTTGATAGCCTGGGAATTTTTTGACTTTGGGAGGACAGCAGGGGTGGAGGCTCTCAAAATGCTCAGATCTTTAAAGCTTCTTCTTGAGAGTGATAAAGGATGACGTTGGGTTCAGTAGGAACTGTGGACCGTATGCGGAGTCTATTTTATGTTTACAAATGAGATCTCATTTGGAGCCAACTGCTTATCTCTCAACTTCAAACACAGGAAAGTCTTAGCTGGTCTTGCTCGCTGCCGACATCCTTGAGACGGTTGTTTTGTGAAAGGAGACCATAAATTACCCTGGTTACAGAGCAGCTTGAGCAGTGGGGAGGGCTGGCCAGAAGTGATGGTAGAGGAAATCAAGCAGAGAAAATGTCCGACTTCTTCCCTGTCCCATCACACTGATATTCTCTTCTTTACATCACACTTCCGTGCTATTATCTTCTTTTTGTTTCTTGATCTCATGTCAATCATTTTTGTAATAAAGGGACTCAGAAACTTGGTGGGAGATGCAGACACGTGCCCAAGGTCACGTAGCTAGTGACCGGAAGACCCAAGGCTAGAGTCCATATCTCCATAGCTTTCCTCTTGTTTGGAACGAGTGGCACTGAATTTTTGTAGACTATTAATCATTTTCATAATTACCATTTTGGAGCAACGTGTTTTTATTATTTTGGACTTTTTTCCACTTTACTGAGGTACAAACCTCTGTGTGGCCCAAAAAAGTTCAGTTTGCACAAAAACATAATCACGGTTTAAGGCTTTAAAAAAGTTCTTCCTTGGCAGTCCTATTAACCATTAGGCAAGAAATTAGAGACACAAACCTGCTGTCTGCTTAGTTCAGCTCTTCACAAGCGTCTCACTTAGGAATATGTGTTTCCATCCCAGAAATGATTAGTAGATGGTTAAATTACAAGAGGAGGGAGAATTCACATTTTGAATGAAAGGGTATATAATGAGGGATTGTGAAGTGGAAGAAAATTGCTCACGGAGAGAGAGGATTTTGAAACTGATCTAGCTATCTGTGTACATTACCAGTTTCAGTTGTTACATTTTGGGGTCCTTTTCAGTTCTGGCCAGTCTTAACCTCCTGAATATTTCATCTTCTACTGTCCAGAGTTTTGCTGGAGTTATACTGCTAAAATTAGACGTACAGGTATCCCCTGCCTTTCAAAACTTTGTCTTATGACACTTCTCTGTTAGGAAAGACCTACAGTAGTACCTGCTTTCCCCAACTGAAAGAAATCCGAAGAGGATTTTAGCTTTTATTGGAAAAAAGTGGAAAGTGAAAAGAGCGTTGGGCATTTATTCGCCAGTGAGCCTGACAGAGGCAGCTTGCGCTGTGAGCAGCGAGGACGGTGCCACCCAGCTCCTTCCCCGGGCGGGGGTGGGGGGGGCTCCACTGGGCATCTCGCCATCAAGATCTGAGCTTTGCGCTGGGTCTGTGAGCATGTGTGCGTTATCTTGATTTATTTTGTGTATCCATCAGCAAGCTGCAAGATGTGTCCTAAGGAATCAGAAAAGCCTAAGAGGTTATTTTTGGGGTCTGAGAAAGCTAAAAAAATTCATATAAATTAATAATTACTTCCTTGATTTACGCCATTTCGAGTTAGAAAAGGTTTCATCGGAACGCTCTACTTTCAGATAGTGGGAGGAACCTGTACACTGTCCAGATGGTTTCCCAGGAAGGTGTGCAGCCAACAGGGGGCATAGGAGGAGCCTAGAGCTCATCTGTCTTGCTTCTTTGTTTTATTCCTTTTCTCATTACTGGGCCCAGGGTGCATCTGATCTGTGGGCTCCAGTAAGTGGGGCCACGCACTGACTGAGGGCCTTCACCCCTAAGGACAGAAGATTCTGCGGCCTGGGAGAGCCAGGCAGAACTCTGGCTTATTACTCAAAGAAGCTCTAAGGGGCCACGGGCATCCTCTAGGTAGAACAGGCAACCTGAGTTAGGTGTAGGGTTTTTCACCACATCAGTATGAGACGGCCTCTTTGAGACTTGATCCTACTTCATGTGGTGACCGCAGAAATCTCTGAAAACTCCCAGGAACAAAATGCTGGATCCCCCCCCCCCCAATTTATTCATTCATCTCTCGCATGTCAAGCAAATGCTTCACATCTGCCAGGCAGGGGACGCCTGTGGGAGCCGCCCAGTCATTGTGGCAACTCCATACACCTGGCACGGTGAGGGGCTCACGGGCAACCATCGGCCGTGAGGATGGGCTGGTGGGTCAAGACTCTCCTTTCCTGGGTCTCAGGCGGGCCGTTCCGAGGTGGATCCCGTACAGGCCGTCAGGCGGGCCCCAGTGTGGATGAGCCGCCACGCCTGCTGAAAGGGTAATTTTCCACAGGGAACGTGCTATCACCAAGGGAGCTGCATTTGGACGGAAGGGAAGCTAAGACCGGACGAAGAAAAACCGGATGAGGGCAAGGGCATAACTGAAACGTGCGTGCCATCAAAAGACGCTGGCAGACACAGAGCAGAAGCAGCCTGTCCCAAACACGGCGGAGGAGATGCCCCGGATCTCCTGGCGCGTCCACGAATGACCGAAATCACTTCCTTGGTGACTGATCCTGCTGTGAGCGGGCAGAATGCCCTAACTTGTGTGGACCCGACTCTACCGATGTACATCCCACAGGCTGACCTAGTCTGCCCTTGGCCGCAAGGAGGCGCTGCGATAGTGAGAAACAGCCCTGCTGGCAGCCGGGTCAGTGATATTCCCACCTGAAGCTACATAGCTCTCATGGAGAATGATGTCCAGAGAAGGCCACTCTGTGACTGCTGGTGGAAGTAGACAGAGACGAGGCCACTCCTCAAGCAGGAAAATGATTAACAACCCCCCACCTCGGAGTGACGAGGTTCACTACCGTGCCTTTATCAATGATGACTCTAGCCCCTTATTAATTTTCCCACCTCTCAGATAAAAATGAAGGTCACCCAATTACTGCACTGCTTCTGCCTCTTGACGACATGGAATTCAGAACATGTCCCCATTTCCTTAAACCCTGCTTAGAACCCAACACCTCTGGGTGGCTCAGTCGGTTAAGCGTCTGACTTCGGCTCAGGACATGATCTTGCGTTGGTGGCTTCGAGCCCCACTGACCGCTCAGAGCCTGGAACCTGCTTGGGATTCTGTGTCTCCCGCCCTCCCTGCCCCTCCCCTGCTCACGCTCTGTCTCTCAAAAAAATAAAACATTAAAAAGAATCCTTCAACCCCTGAAATCCTGCAACAGCCCCTCCCGCTCCTTCCCGCAGTGCCCCACGGGGCCTGGACTGAATCCTTACTGGCCACAGCAAAGCCACCTGGAGCCGGCTGGTTTTGACTACAGGTGTGTTCCTGCTGGTCTTCCCTCGGTAGGCACCTCCGTGGGCCTCTCCGCTTGTTGCCAGCTGTTAGCGTTGGAAGACACTCGAAGGAAAAGACGACAAATGCCACCATTTGCAAATGTCTGCTCTTTTTTCTTCTCTCTCCCTTTTTATCCGACATAAATCCTGCCTTTGCCTTTGTTGGATAGAACTGATCTGTGTCGTGGCTTCTTTGTATATGTGCAAAGTCGTGTGCTGGTAGTGCCCTCATATGCGTCCATGAGTCAGTTCATTCTGGCGTAGACCGTTCCTGAAGATGTGGCAGTGACGGTGGGGTCTCCCCTGTGGCTCCGTGTAGTTGCTACCTTCCGTACCACAGCACGGAATGCCCCTGCGCTGTTGCTGCCACCTTTTTGCAATGCCCTTTTTGCAATGCCCCTGCGCTGTTGCTGCCACCTCGGGCTCCAGCTTTCCAGGGAGCTGCTTCACCCTCTTCTCCTCTTTGCAGCCCCCCCCCAGAAAACCAGAAGAATCCCCAACCCCCCAGACTCCAAAATGGCCTCAAAAAAAGCCTCCTACTTGATGAGGCAGAGGAGCTTCTCTCTCATTCAGGTTTCTACCTTTGCTTCTTTGCAGATCTAAAGGCTCGTTTATGAATGAGAAATGGAAACTAACCCAAATATCCAATAATAGAATAGTTAGGTACAGTGCATCAGCCACATAGACTATCTTCCCGCTGTGAAAAGAAGCCATTAAGGCAACCTAGAAACAAGAAAAATTGTTTATGAAGCAGTGATTTATGAAAACGAAGCATAGTACGATGGATGGTGAACAGCATGATTACGAGGCCACGATCATCTGTATGGAGCTCAGGGTCTACACTGGGTACCAGGCAGGATTTATACTAAGTACGATGTGATGGCCTGAGCGGTAGGCCTGTCCAGGCTCTATTAAATGAGGGACAAAGGAGCCTGGTGGAGAGGATCAGGGCTTTGGACTAGGGTAGGTGAGCGAGGCACCTGCACAAAATCTAACAGAGTGCCAAGCGAACAAACTTCAGTCATCAAGACGAAAATGACTTAATGTAATATTTAAAAAAAAAATCAGAATTAAGGCAAAAAAACCATGGTGAACACAGTGTCAAAATCCTAACTGCTCTTGTGTGACCTGGAGAGTGCGTGCCTCACCGCCTCACCCTCGTCCCAGCCCTGGTAAGGACAATGACTAGCCATGTAGGGCCACTGGCCCCTCCCACCTCCAGGACTGAACACTCAGAATAAGGGCCGCTCCTTACCCCCAAAGGAGGGAGAATCCAGATGCACACTTGGTTAGGTAATGGCTGGTCGGGGGAGAGGTGTTTGCATGTAGTGGAATGTCAAACAGATCTTCCGGGGCCTTGGGCAGGGACAAGAAGACACAGCACATGAAAGCGCCCCGCCATGCAAATCTCCATAAAGAACTGCTCCATTCAAGTAACCTCGTTGAGTGACCCCTGGAGATTCTTCGAGTCTGAAACGGAGGCGTGTCTATGAGTCAGAAGCCGCAAAGGACATCGCTACAGCAGCCTGGGTCTCTGGGGTTTCACGGTCCTTGTAAAAGCAGAGGCCGAAGGAGGTGCATTAGGTTTGTGCGAAAACGTGTACAGGACAAAGCGGAACCCGATCAGCTGGAAGTCAGGCGTTCGGAGATGATATTTCTGTACATTCTGCAGGTTGGCGGTGGGGGCTGATCTAGAGAGAGACAGTTTGGTCATTGTTGTACACCTATTGAACAGGCAGCCCGGGGCCGCCGGTGAAAAATCGATTCTGTATGTAGATATGCAATGAGTAGTGGGTAATGGCCCTAAACAAAAATCACCATGGCGGAAAGAAGGAGTATGAGTCATACGGAATCTTGTAAAGTTTTTCTTAGCGGTTTTATGGGATATGTTCAATTGATGAAAGGGAAAATGAAGAAATATCACATCCACAAAGTTACCTATGTAGAACCTGGCCCAAACTTAAATGACAATGTCTCACACGGTCATCTGAGCAGGAAATAATGTGCGGTTTTATCAAGGCCGAGGTCATGGCTTTCCTAATGGTGTTCTTACTGGAAGATGGTAGGTCAGTCAGGTTTCTATGAAGGTACAATGCCTGTAGGATGAGGCTTAAAGTAGCATGCTGCCTTGAAATTTAAAACACACTAAGAGCAATAAACTATGGCCGGTGATTCTAATGTGTAGCCAAGACTGAGAGCCTAGGAGGCCAGTGTTGTCCAACAGAACTTTCAGCAATGATGGAAATGTTCTACCTGCGCTGCCTGATAGAGTAGAGTGACTCTTGAGCGCTGGACTATGGCTAGTGTGCGTGAATTTTGAATGTTGTTCACTTTGAAGTTCAAATTGAACTGTCAATAACGGCGTGTGCCTCGTGTGCACAGCTCTCCGTGCAGTGGTGTTCAAAGTTCGGCTGGCATCACAGCCACCTGAGGAACTTGGTAAGAACATAAAGGTCCAGGCTGCATCCCACTTCGACAAGCCTGAGACTCTGTGTTCGTTATTAGCTTGCCAAGAGACTTTCTACAGCAGCGCTTGGCAAACTTGGGGATCTTGGCAAAATGCACATTCTGATTCAGTAGGTCTGGGATGAGGCCCGAGAATCTGAACTTCTAACCAGCTCTCACAGGTGCCAGTGCTGCTGGTTGGGAGACCATACTGTAGTTGGATGGCTCTAGATTTTAATTCTCCTTGCTGCTTTTTAGGGTAAATTCTGGAGTGGATGCTGTTACCCGTTTTTGAACGGTTTTAAAAAAAATTACTTATTTTTAAAAAAATGTTTATTTCTTTATTTTGAGAGAGAGAGAGAGAGAGAGAGAGAGAGAGAGAGAGAAGGAAAGGGACACAGAGAGAGGGAGAGAGAGAGAATCCCAAGCAGGTTCTACAGTGTCAGTGCAGAGCCGGATGTGGGGCTCGATCTCACGAGCTGTGAGATCATGACCTGAGCCGAAGTTGGATGCTCAACTGACTGAGCCACGCAGGCGCCCCAATCATTTTACTTTTGATGTTGCTTCTGTTCCTTCCCCTTTTCTGTTTTTATTAAGTTTTATTAAGTTGCTATTTGGTCTATTTTTTGCCCTTGCTAATTTGGACATTCCATTGTACTTTTCCATTCTTTAAAAAAATGTGTTTATTTATTTTGAGAGAGAGAGAGAGAAAAAGCATGAGCAGGGGAGGGGCAGAGAGAGAGGGAGAGAGAGGCTCCCATGCAGGCTCTGCACTGTCAGCGCAGGGCCTGACTCGGGGCTCGAACTTACTAACTGTGAGATCATGACCTGAGCCAAGATCAAGAGTCGGACACTTAACCAATTGAGCCACCCAGGTGCCCCATACTTTTCCACTCTTTTTAAAAATCGTTTTGAGAGAGAGAGATACAGAGAGAGAGACACAGAGAGACAGGGAGGCACAGAATCTGAAGCAGCCTCCAGGCTCTAAGCTGTCAGCACATGAGATCGTGACCTGAGCTGAAGGTGGACGTTCAACTGACTGAGCCACCCAGGTGCCCCTGCTTTTCCATTCTTTTAATGGCAGTTTATTCTCTGGTATGCTTAATTCCATATTTTGTTACCGTTATTTGACACGAGACCTCTAACTCTTCTTACCAAGACAGTTTACTCTTCCTTGCATCGTCTACCCCAATGAGATGAGGTCGTTACACTATTTTAGCTTCCCTCCCCCCTGGCCCTAGCTGAGGAATTTAAAATGCTCTTTCCCTCCTCTGCCTTCATGTTCACCACATCAACGCCTAGGTGTCTATGAAATAGTTTAGCTCTAGACTATTATTAAAATTACCATTGCAGCAAGTTCTTTTAAGAATCCTTATGTGAAAAAAAAGAATCCTTATCTCGTACTCATAGTACATATTCCAAGATGTTCATTTATGGCTGATTTAGATGAAAGCACACATTACTTATTCTCGGGAACCCAATCATTATCCATTTAAACTTTAGGACTTGAGGCTTCTGTTTTTGTTCAATCATTGTTTGGTTAGAATGATTTAAGTATTTCTCTCAAACAGGTCTTGTGGCTGTTCATATATTTTAATTCTTAAAAAATGAAAAAAAATTGTTTACCTTAATGGATAAATAAAATGCTATCTGGGTATGGAGTTCTGGGGTGGCAGTCCTGTACTCTCAGAAGTCTCTAGAGGTGATGTCAACATCTTCTATCTTCTAGGACTTCCAGTGTTGTATAAGAGTAGTCCAATATTCATCCTATTTTCTTCTCTTTAAAAAAATTTTTTGGGGCGCCTGGGTGGCGCAGTCGGTTAAGCGTCCGACTTCAGCCAGGTCACGATCTCGCGGTCCGGGAGTTCGAGCCCCGCGTCAGGCTCTGGGCTGATGGCTCAGAGCCTGGAGCCTGTTTCCGATTCTGTGTCTCCCTCTCTCTCTGCCCCTCCCCCGTTCATGCTCTGTCTCTCTCTGTCCCCAAAATAAATAAACGTTGAAAAAAAAATTAAAAAAAATTTTTTTAACGTTTATTCACTCTTTTTTTTTAAATTTTTTTTTAATGTTTATTTATTTTTGAGACAGAGAGAGACAGAGCATGAACGGGGGAGGGTCAGAGAGAGGGAGACACAGAATCCGAAACAGGCTCCAGGCTCCAAGCTGTCAGCACAGAGCCCGACGCGGGGCTGGAACTCACGGACCGTGAGATCATGACCTGAGCCGAAGTCGGCTGCCCAACCGACTGAGCCACCCAGGCGCCCCAACGTTCATTCACTCTTGAGAGAGAGAGAGAGAGAGAGGGAGAGAGAGAGAGAGACATAGCACGAGTCGGGGAGGGGCAGAGAGCGAGGGAGACACAGAATCCGAAGCAGGCTCCAGGCTCTGAGCTGTCAGCCCAGGGCCCGATGAGGGGCTCGAACCCACAGATGGTGAGAGCATGACCTGAGCCGAAGTCAGACGCTCAACTGAATGAGCCACCCAGGCACCCCTCATCTTATTTTCTATTTATAGAAAACATACTCTTTCTTAGCGGAAACTTAAGATCTATTTTTTATTCTTGAGATTTAGAATTTCACCAAGGTATGCCTCTGTATATATATCAGCTAGCATCACAATAATGCTATGTAACAAACTACCACAAAAATCCCATCTGCATTAAACACAGAGCATTTATCGGTCACTGACACTTCGACAAATCTATGCTGGGCTTGACACTAAGATTCAGATTGGTTCCAGGTCCAATTGATGTAGTTCTCGTCCTTGAATCAGGAGCCTCCCAAAGCTTGCTCTCCTTGGGGCACAAAGCAGAAGGACAGGAGGATGTGAAAATAAAGGAACCCTC
This sequence comes from Felis catus, assembly GCF_018350175.1. Classification (NCBI taxonomy): domain Eukaryota; kingdom Metazoa; phylum Chordata; class Mammalia; order Carnivora; family Felidae; genus Felis; species Felis catus. Next base: position 20,404,838 of record NC_058386.1, read on the forward strand.
ACTTACAATGGAGTTAGGAAACTATTTTGGGGATGAGCACTGGGTGTTGTATGTAAGCGATGAATCATGGGAATCTACCCCCCAAACCAAGAGCACACTGTAAACACTGTATGTTAGCCAACTGGACAATAAATTATATTAAAAAAAAAAGAAAAGGAGTTAGGAAGCCCGGAAGGTGGGGCGGGGGGCTCTCACGCATGTACCACCCACTACCGCCTGCATAACCAGCAGCAAGAAGCAAGGTAAGAATTATCTTGACAAGGGAAGGACATTTTGCACATAGGGTTTTCATGATCTGCTTTCCCGAAAGTTCCCTTCCTGCCTCAGCAGTAGTACTAACCACGGTTTGTAGCCGATGAGAAATCGCCACAACCTGAAACTCTTGTTCTCTAGTGAACTTCTGTTTCGAACAACCCTCCCCAATTTCCTCTTAAATCCTAATAAACGGGGTGCCTGACTGGATCAGTCCGAGAAGCACATGAGTCTTGATCTTGGGGTCATGAGTTCAAGCCCCACGTTGGGTGTAGAAACTACATACATACGTACATACATACATATATACCTACATACACATAAAAAAATTCCAACCACCATTTAAAAAACAACCTAGGGGCGCCTGGGTGGCGCAGTCGGTTAAGAGTCTGACTTCAGCCAGGGCACGATCTCGCGGTCCGTGAGTTCGAGCCCCGCATCGGGCTCTGGGCTGATGGCTCGGAGCCTGGAGCCTGTTTCCGATTCTGTGTCTCCCTCTCTCTCTGCCCCTCCCCCGTTCGTGCTCTGTCTCTCTCTGTCCCCAAAATAAATAAAGGTTGAAAAAAAAATTAAAAAAAAAAAAGACTAATTTTGGGGGGCGCCTGGGTGGCTCAGTCGGTTAGGCATCTGACTTCAGCCAGGTCACGATCTCGCGGTCCGTGAGTTCGAGCCCCGCGTCGGGCTCTGGGCTGATGGCTTGGAGCCTGGAGCCTGTTTCCGATTCTGTGTCTCCCTCTCTCTCTGCCCCTCCCCTGTTCGTGCTCTGTCTCTCTCTGTCCCAAAAATAAATAAACGTTGAAAAAAAAATTAAAAAAAAAAAAAAAGAAGACTAATTTTGGGGGGCACCTGGGTGGCTCAGTCGGTTAGGCGTCTGACTTGAGCCAGGTCACGATCTCGCGGTCCGTGAGTTCGAGCCCCGCGTCGGGCTCTGGGCTGATGGCTCAGAGCCTGGAGCCTGCTTCTGATTCTGTGTCTCCCTCTCTCTCTGCCCCTCCCCCGTTCATGCTCTGTCTCTCTCTGTCCCAAAAATAAATAAACGTTAAAAAAAATTATAAAAAACAACCTAATAAAAGCTGACCTTCCCTTTATCTCCTCGGACTTACCCGCGGCTCCCCAGAGCTTGCATGTCCCAAGCTGCAATTGCTCTGCTATTCCTCAGGAAACTCATTTGATTAGTAAAATAACTGGCTTTTTTATTTTTGAGTTTGAAGATGGTGAGCCCACCGTGCAGGTATAATTCAGGTTTCTGCTTGTATTATATCCACTACCAGTCCATTGGCCCAAGTGAGTCACACAGGCGACCCCAAGTCAGGAGCTAGGGATGCACGATCTGCTCACCCATGTTAGATAAAGGAAAGGGAATCAGTACTTGGTGAACAGTAATTTAATCGATGATAGTTGGTAGATTATTTGCTGGGACTGTCAATGGAATCTATTGGGAACTTGGTGCACTTTTTCAGTCTGCAAACTTGGGCCTTTGTTTTGTTCAAGGAAATTTTCATTTATTATTTGTTTAATTATGCTTTTCCTCCACCAGTTCCCTCTCCTCGATCACCCGTTTTTGCTTGTTATGTCTCCTAGATCTATCCTCCACGAAGACTCTTATCTTTTCCCTATAAGTTCCATATTTTTGTATTTTTGAGATATTATGGTTTGAGATATTTCCTCCCTTCACTCAGATTACTAAGTATGGCTGCAAGAGTAGCCATCCTCTCTTTTAATTCACCTGATGTATCTTTAAGTTTGAAATCATAGCATCTAGTTTCAGAAAGTTTGCATGTGTGGGAAGATATGTGCATGTAGAGGGTGACCAACTTATCCCAGTTGGCCCAGTACTGTCCTGGTATCAGCCCTGCAAGTCCCATATCCCTGGAGTTGTCTCAGTCCCGGGCAAACTGGGGCACTTGGTCACCCTCATGCTGTATTTGAATCTGTTTAAATCCTAGTTTTGTTTTATTTAGTTTATTATTTCAAGAGTGAGAAAGAGTGCAAGGGGGAGGGGGCAGAGAGAGAGGAAAGAATCCCCAGCAGGCCCTGCGATGTCAGCGCAGAGCCTGACGTGGGGCTTGAACTCAGGAATGGTGAGACCGTGACCTGAGCCAAAATCAAGAGTCAGACGTTTAAACTGACTGAGCCACCCAGGCGCCCCAAGTCTTCTCTAGCAATTGTTTTCGCTGGCTGTCTGTCCTGTTTGATTTTTCTCCTTCTGGCTGCTGGGAACTCTAGAATGTCTTGTTATTTCTCTTTTTTAAAATTTTTTTAAATGTTTATTTATTTTTGAGAGAGAGAGAGCATGAGTGGGGAGGAGCAGAGAGAGAGAGAGGGAGGCACAGAATCGGAAGCAAGCTCCCGGCTCTGAGCGGTCAGCACAGAGCCCGATGCGGGGCTCGAACTCACCAGCTGTGAGATCATGACCTGAGCTGAAGTCGGATGCTCAACCGACCGAGCCACCCAGGCGCCCCAAATGTTATTTATTTCTCTTTATCTACTGTGCTGAGACCATTTGGGTCTCACTGACATATACCAGGGCTTAAAATGAATTCAGTCATTAGCTTTACTGGGAGAAAGAAAGACTTCCAAGGCCAAGGTAGCAAGAGAAGAGAAGGCATGGGTCCCTTTTCTCCCAATATCCGGTAGAGGAGAGTACCAGTGCCAGCGTCCCTTCCCGGATATATAGCGTGGGTCCACGTTCCAGCAGAGGAACCTGCGCCCTTATCGCTCTCCTTCAGAACAAGCGTGGGAAAACCACCTTATCAATGAAGGGACACACAAACTGCTTGGGTGCCACGCAGGCTGGAGTCGGACACTAGATATTTAAGGAAGTTGGCTGGGAATTCCTGCCGCCAGCACCTGCGGTCTGTTGGGAGACACTTTTCCATGGCTTTCTCTTGTTTCTGCAGGTCTTGTGAGAAGAGGCACGGGCAGCTTTTCTTCTGAACTAACTTTCCAAGGAAGTTTGTATAGTGAACAGCCTTAGGAGATAGAGATCGTGTCTCCATATGGAGCCAAAGAAAAATTTGTTTGTTGACTAGTATGAGAAGGTTTCTCTTTAGGTCAAAAATGCGGCAGATTTGCTTGCAGCCCTCTTTAAAATATTGGTGTTTCCAGGGGCACCTGGGTGGCTCAGTCACTTAAGCATCTGACTTTTGGTTTTCGGCTCAGGTCATGATCTCAAAGTTCGTGAGTTCAAGTCCCACGCTGGGCTCTGCACTGACAGTGCAGAGCCTGCTTGGGATTCTCTCTCTCTCTCTTTTGCTCTCTCTGCCGTTCCCATGTGCACTCTGTCTCTCTGTCTCTCTCTCAAATAAATAAACGTAACCAAATTTTAAATATTAATATTTCCAAAGCTTGGTTCCTCCCCAGTGACACACAGCCACTGTGCATGCAGCACCCACATGGGCCCACCTCTGTGTTGCCCCAGTGGGATGCGGAGGGCAAGAGAACCAATGCAAACATGAAGCTCATGCTGCCTGTTGTGCTACGAGTGTTGCAATCCTTCGTCTCTGACCCACCGTTCTCGTGATTTCTGCCAGCACCCACAAGATGAAAGCAGACTCACTTGTTAGCGTGCGGGCAGGTGGATTCTCGTGCCCCTCACAGTCCTCCCTGGAGCCTGTTAGAAGTGCCGTCCTGCCCAGTCAGGAAGCCCAGTTCGGTGGAAGCTTCCTCCACTCTGCTCCAGCCTCAGCGGACTCATGGTCCCGGAAAGGCAGAATGAGGTCACTTTGGGATAAGTGTGCTCATTTCAATACAGCAGGTAACTCGCAACTACAGGGAGGTCAATAATGTGTGTCGTCTATATGGAGGACGTCCCGCCCTATGAAAGGGACGTTTTCTAAGTATGATTTATAAGTGTTTTCCTATGGAAGGAATTTTATAAACAGCATTTGTACCTAGTCCTAGTTACTCCCAGACTGACCCTGCAAATGTATTAAGCAGCTTCAATGTGGTTAAGATCATGGGTTCTGGAGCCAGGCTGTCTAAGTTCAAATCCTGGGCCCTCCATCAGCTACATCAGTCACAGCACCCTCTCTCTGAGCTGTCTCACTTGAAAATGGAGTTAATGGAGGAGAGGGGGGCACCTGGGTGGCTCAGTAGGTTAAGCGTCCAACTTCAGCTCCGGTCATGATCTCCTGGTTCGTGAGTTTGAACCCCGCATCGGGCCCTTGCTGTCAGCACCGGAGCCTGCCTTGGATCCTCTGTTCCCTTCACTCTCTCTCTGCACCTCACCCGCTCGTGCTGTCTCTCTCAAAAATAAACAAACATTTAAGAAACAAAGAAAAAAAAAAGAAAATGGAGTTCACAACACTGACCACCAATAGGGTCATTTTGAGGATTAAATGAGTAATGCCAGCCTTGCAAGCAGCTCCTTTCCAGCCTGCCATCATAACCATTCAGTAATCTGGCCACTATGTACAATTTAACCTCAGCCTTGTTCTGCCCACTCACTTCTCCCAGGATGTCCCTACTCCCATGGCGCAGTAGTATGACACTTGCTTGGCCCAGATCTCAATGACATCTTCTAATATATGAGTGTCACGTACAAAGAGAATATATTGGTGTCTGGCTGACTCCTGAATCGCTCTCTCTTTCAGATGGTTCCAAACTATGGTAGAAATGTCAGTTATTAGCTCCCCTCGAACACCAGCACATAGTTAAGTGACAGGCTGTAATCTGGCATTTCATCTACATGCCTTGGGGTCTCTCCAGCCATATGGTGAGCCCACTGTGGATGGGTCTATGTCTTGCTCTCAGCGAGGCAGTGGAGACGGCAGTTTGGGAGAGGACATGGTCTCTTACCCCAAGAGGCTTGGGTCCAAATCTGGGCTTTGACGGTTCATAGGTGGGTGAAGACCTTTAGCTACCAATGCCTTATTTCCTCATCCATATTTGCACCTTCCTTACATGGTCCTCTCAAGGGCTGAGTGAGTTAAAATGTACAACAGAACAGTGCCTAGCCTAGCATGTAGTGAGGAGAGAGGGGGAGAAATCCTGTATTTTATAGCCTAGGTGCTTTTCAAGATGCACTTAAAGCAGCTAAGTACATTTTCCCTGAAGCTGAAGTACTGAAGTTCTGGAGGTGAAAGATGATTTCCTGGAAACAATATTTACCTGAAACACTGCTAAGACTCTATCAAGGTTGTCCTCATCCTTTCCGGTAAGAAGAAACTCAGCTTTCTCTAATGAACAGGTGGCCACGGTGCTACCGTAGGTGGCAACACACAAAACCAAAGACAAGACTGGTATCGGCTGGAAGGTGGGGAGAAGTGGGCACAGGACCCTGGAGACAACCTGTCCAGTAAGGAACCTAACGTGTGTGTGGCACTTGTAAGAAAACAGAAGCTTCTTAGAATTGGGTATTTTCCCCCAGATTTTCTCAAAATAGAAATCGAGAATGGGAGGACAGATTTTTAACTTGCCACTTATAGAAAAGTACAACTCTCAGTGCAGAAGTCCACGTGCCTGGACTTCAGGGGCTGAGCAGTACTTTTCCATCTAATCGTACCTCCGTCATCTCCTGGTCTGTGTTCTGCCCTCTGACTTGTGACAGGGTGTGAAGCCACTAAAATCTTGAGCCTTCTCTTTCCCAATCTCTTATTGTGTACTTATCTTTGTATGTTTAACATTCATGATTCTATTGAGACTTTATCATATTGGGAACATAGCTTACATTGCTAAAGGACAAAATGATCTGAGAGTGAATAGGACCTAGATTCTGCAGAGGTGTTTTCCTTTCCCTTGCTGTCTCTGTTCTCCCTATCCCAGCTGGGGCCCTAAGACGGTACGAGGCACACGGGAAGTCCTCCTTACACAGTTCTGTGAATAAATACATACCCTGGGATTTTACTTGAGAAGTGCTTACCCTTGCATCAAATTGCAGTGGCATCGAACTACCAACCTTGGAGGGGATGATTAGAAAGAAATAACATAGACCACCAACGGTAATCTGATACAAAGCTGAATTTATTTGCTTGCCTAGGAGGGGACTGCCACATTACTCAACCACAAGCTCAGCTATGTCTCCGTGTAGTACAGCTGAACCTTGAACAACATAGATTTGAACTGTGCAGGTCCATTATATGCATATTTTTTCCATAGATAAGTACTGGGCTGTAAATGTACTTTCTCTTCCTTATAATTTTCTTAATAGCATTACTTCTCTAGCTTACTTTATTGTAAGAATACAGTCTATAACGCATATAACGTACAAAATATATTACTCGACTGTTTAAGTGATCGGTAAGCTGTTTGGTCAACAGTAGGCTATTAGGGATTAAGTTTTTGGTTACGCAAAAGCTACACACAGATTTTTGACTTCGTGGGGAATCGGCGCCCCTAACCCCCACCCGGTTCAAGGGTCACCAGTACAAAAACAGGGCCAGATAGAGGGCAAAAGGAAACAAGTACATCGAATCAGGTGAGATTCTGAGCACGGGCGTCTGGCTGGTTCCCAAGGCCTAGCACACACTCTCCTGAGCAAGTTCACTTCTTCAAAGCGCAGCCACCACACCCAAAGATGTCCACGATGGGTTACACAAAGCTCTCAAGGGCTCCCTGTCCCTCACGTGGCACATCTGACTTGTTTGCTTGAAGTTGGCCAAAATCCTCCGTCGCCAGGATCCGTAGCACATTAGCACAGCCGGGTCGATCACGTGGGAGTCACCCACCGGTTACCCGCCTTTTCACTCATCTCTTTTGGAACTGCCAGGCCACATTTCCCTTCTTTCTTAGGGCAAGAGGCAGGGACACATGCGTGTGTACGTAGAAAACACATTTTATGCGGACAGGGTGCCCTTTGGAAATGGCAAGGGAACAAAATAGACGAAGCTCCCAAACGCCAATGGTCCTAGCCACGCCGTTCACAATGCCCAAAGGCTGGAAGCAACCTCCGTGTCCATCAGCGGATAACGGAGGAGCTAAATGCGGTCTATGCTGACAAGGGAATATTATTCAGCCATGAAAGAACGGACGAAGCCCGATCCGTGTTACACCGAAGAGGAACCTGGAACACTATGCCAAGTGAACGAGGCCAGACAAAAAAGGTCACCTACCATTTGACTCCATCATTGGCAAGCATCTAGAACAGGAAAGTCCACAGACCAGAAAGCAGATTGGTGTTTCCGGGGCTGGGGGAGGGGAGGACGGGACCCCCGTGCTTAGTGGCTACAGAGATTTCTCTGGGGTGATGAAAACGTTTTGGAAATAGAAGAGGTGGTCGCACAGCAACGTAAAGGCACTCAATGCCACGCGGCCGTAACTTTAAAATGGTTCCTTGTCGCTTCTGTGAATTACACCTCGATAAAAAGAAAGGCGAAAGAGAACGAACTTCGGGGATCTGCTGAGCCCCACTGACACAAGACAGAAGGAACAGACACGAGGGAGCAGGGGCTGCCGAACAAGTGATGATCACCGGGAGGGCACAGGCAGGAATGGGTGGGGGGCCGGGGGGGGGGGTGGATTCCACCTCAGAAGTGACCAAGGTAGCAAACGCTTGAAAAGCAAACAAACAAAACTCATTTTCAAATGTTCAGCTGTTCAATTTCTGCAAATAACCTGGAGTTCTAAAACAAGCAAATGATTTGATAGGGAGAAAGCAAAGACCTCCCACAAGTGCCTTTTCAGGCCCAGTGATTGTACCTGGAGGGGAAGGGCTGAGCTCAGCCTGTGGACCGCCCCCAACACGGGCGCCCCTGAGCCACTCTGCACGTTGGGAGGGCTCCCACGTCCTCCATATGAGCCTGACGAGCATCATCTTTTGGCAGTTTTCACAGTTTCTTTCAAAACTAATTCGTAAGGATTGCATTTAATACGCTGCACGCGAACCTTTTTGACACACACCGAACGACGTTCTTCTGAAAGGTGTTCCTCCTATTTAACAGGTCACTTCAGGGGCGCCCGGGTGGCGCAGTCGGTTAAGCACCCGACTTCGGCTCAGGTCATGACCTCACAGTTTGGGAGTTCAAGCCCTGCCGTCGGGCTTTGTGCTGACCGCTCAGGGCCTGGAGCCTGCTTCGGATTCTGTGTCTCCCTCTCTCTCGGACTCTCCCCCCACTCGTGCATTCTCTCTCTCTCAAAAATAGATAAACGTTAATAGGTCAGTTCAGTACCGATTATGTGCAGTGACACCATTAAATTTTTTTTTTTAACGTTCGCTCATTTTTTGAGAGAGAGACAGAGAGACGGGGGGCGGGGGGAGAGCATGAGCAGGGGAGGGGCAGAGACAGAGGGAGACACAGAATCTGAAGCAGGCTCCAGGCTCCGAGCTCTCAGCACAGAGCCCAACGCGGGGCTCGAACTCACAAATCGCGAGATCATGACCCGAGCTGAAGCCAGACCCTTAACCGACTGAGCCACCCGGGCGCCCCATAAAAACCTATGGCCTTCCCGTCCACGCTACAACGCGTCAGGGGTGAGCCTTGACGGTGACGACGTTACGCTAAGTGAAGTAAGCCAGTCACAGAAGGACACCTCCTGTTCCACGAGTGCACTTTATCCAAAGGCTCTAAAGCAGTCACACTCGCGGACACAGAAAATGATACCGTGCATGCCTGGGCTGGGGGACAGGGAAATGGGGAGCTGGTGCTTGACCGGGACAAGAGCGTCGCTTCTGCAGGACGAAAGCAATTCTAGAGACGCGCTGCGCAGCAGTGTGAATGTACTGAGCACTACTGAACTGGGCACTTCGATCACTTTAAGCAAAACGATCCCGGTTTCTTAAATCACTGCCTTGTTTCTGTGCAAAACTCACGAGGTTGTGCTTCTGTACAGAGTTCGTACATCTAAAGGTAAGATGCTGACACGTTAAAAGAGCAAAAACCAAAAAACCCCAAACGAAGGAAAACCTCGGAGTTCACTTGGGCCGACGCTCTGGTGTTTTTAAAGAGAGGAAATGAGCGAGACTCAGGATCTGGGAGGGGAAGGCGGGCCTCTGTTCTTTTTACCTTCGGACTGGCTTGCGGCCCGCTGGCCCCAAGAAGGCTGAGCCGTCTGGGTGGCTACGGTTGTCACGGCCACCGGGTGCTGCAAGATTCTATGCTGTTGCGCCTGCTGCTGTGGCCACGGCTGCGAGGCAGGGGACAGCTGCAGCGTGTGCCAAGGGCCGCTCGGCCGGGCTCTTCCCTGGTTCTCTGCAGCACAGCCAAGCAGAGAAAACACAGCTGCCTGGGGCTGCAGCAAACTCCCCTGTCCCTGTCCCCGTCCCTGTCCCCGTCCCCAGCCCCGGCCCCGGCCCCGGCCCTGTCCCAGGAGGTTCAGGACAACGGCCTGCTGAACAGGTGAGGCCGTCTCTGGAGGGGCTGGGCCTCGGGCACCGGGACCCCGTGGCACTGGCTGCCAAGGACCAGAAGCGGAGGCTTGCCGAAGTTGTTCTTGTGGAATCAACTGATAGAGCCGCTGCTCTGGCCGCTGCTGGGCGTTCAAAGGGGGCGAACCTTGCGGAAGCTCCAGCAGAGTCACGGGCTTGAGGCCTGAAGCATTTTTTAAAAAAAACTGAACGCGGACTGGAGACGCAGCCTGTGCTGCAGTGCGCACTGCATTTGGTGGCCGAGCTCCCGAGGGCAGGCTGCCGGGCTGGATTCCCGCAGGATCTGTGGCCCCAGCGGTAGAGCCCTGCCCGGGGCTGGAACCCCTCGCCAAAGCCTGGGCTCCACAGACCGGGCCCGCCAGCTGGATGATGTTGGGGCCAGGGGAGCGGGCCGTGACCTGGGTGGCCAGGCTTCTTTGTGATGAGCCGGTAGTGGGTAGGGTGGCCACGGGAAGCATGCTAAGTTGAGTCACCTGCTTCGCAGAGGGTTTCCGGGAGCTGGCCGTGACCGGGGGGGCCAGGGTTGTCTGTGATGAGCCGGTAGTGGGTAGCGTGGCCGCGGGAAGCACGCTACCTCGAGTCACCTGTTTCGCAGAGGGCTTCTGGGAGCTGGCCGTGACCGGGGGGGCCAGGGTTGTCTGTGATGAGCCGGTAGTGGGTAGCGTGGCCGCGGGAAGCACGCTACCTCGAGTCACCTGTTTCGCAGAGGGCTTCTGGGAGCTGGCCGTGACCGGGGGGGCCAGGGTTGTCTGTGATGAGCCGGTAGTGGGTAGCGTGGCCGCGGGAAGCACGCTACCTCGAGTCACCTGTTTCGCAGAGGGCTTCTGGGAGCTGGCCGTGACCGGGGGGGCCAGGGTTGTCTGTGATGAGCCGGCGGTGGACAGTGTGGCTGCAGGAAGCATGCTAACTCGAATCACTCTCACAGGGGATTGCTGGGAGTTGGCCGTGACCGGGGGGGCCAGGGTTGTCTGTGATGAGCCGGCGGTGGACAGTGTGGCCGCAGGAAGTGTGCCACCTCGAGTCGCTCCCGCAGAGGACTGCTGGGAGTTGGCCGTGACCGGGGGGGCCAGGGTTCCTTGTGGCGAGCTGCTGCTGGACAGGGCGGCTGCGGGAAACATGCTCACTCGATTCACGTCCACAGACGAATTCTGGGAAAGACTCGGGGGCTGAGGAGCAGGAGCGGGAGCAGGAGCAGGAGCTGGAGATTTAAAGAAGCCGCTTGCCTCCACTGGGGTGAAACTGTTGCCTGACCGAGTCCCTCCTGAGCCCCAGGAAAGTCTGAAGCGTAGAGGTGGATGGCTGACTCCCTTCCCCAGGACTGAAGACCAAACCGACACCGTCTCAGGCTGTGCTGTTTCTTTCCCGGGAGGCGGCTGGCTGAGGCTGGCTGGGCCACTGGAGCCGTGTGACGCGGTGGCGGGACACTTGGCCTTGCTCTGGACCAAGACAGCTGACCGAATGGCTTCCGTCCCAGCATCCGTCTTTGAGCCAGGCCGGACACTGTCTGGATGGTCGTCTGTGGAGGAGTGCGGAGGAGACCCCTGTCCCTCACGTCTGGCTTCTTTGCAGGGCCTTCTTCTTCCAGACAAAGGTGGGTCATTCGGCGGCTGCACGGAAGTCAGCTGCGCTGTCTGAGACTCACCGCCAGCTTCATAGCCCAATACGGAATCACCTTCTACCTTGTGGGCTGGCCAGGCCGTCGGTGGCGAGCCGTCGTATCTGGCGGACTTCTTCCCCCTGGCGTATTTCTGCACGTCCACTCCGGAAGGTACGGCCAAGTCACAGGGTCTCTGTTTCCACATATCGACGCAGTTCCCCGCTTTAGAAATTTTGAGGTCGTGCTGCGGACCTGCTTGCCTTTCTCTGCTTTTCTTGCAAGAGGCCCATACTCTCAGCTCAGGAGGAGGTGGACGATGAGACAGCTCCTGCTGCCGGTTCAGGGAGGGTGCAGAATACCTCTTGAAGCTCCTTTTCATGGGGCCAGTGTTCATCTTTTGCTTGTTATAGAGCAGCCTGTTTGCAGTGCAGGCTACGGATACAGAAGGATCAAGACACAGCGGTTCGGCCGTGGCTAAGATCAGCTGGCTCTCCAGCAAAAGCCTGTCTTCCTGGGTCCAGGTCTGGTCATCGCTGGTCATGGACTGCACGTCGCAGGCTAACGTCTGCATCGTTGGCCGCAGGAGAACATGCCTGCTCGCGTAGCCGGGAGGTTCCCGACTGCACTGCCGGTAGTCCCGTACCTGGGCTATGACACACCCAGAGTGAAAAAAGTTAACCTGAGATTTTTCCAGGAGATCCACCAGAGCAGGAGGTAATTGTTCAGCATCCAAGTATTCGAGCAACTCCCCTTCCTCGTAAGGCAGTCGAATGGTCTCCGAATAGGATCCATTTTCGCCCTCGAGCATCAGCGAATAGCCCTCCTTTCCTGGGTATAGGTTGACCACTAAGCACGGCAACGACTCTCTCCTCAGGAGCTTCTCCAACAAGTTCACGTTGCTTCTTAATTCCTCCGCAGCCTCAGGCTCTTTCCCGCATTCTTCCACATACAGGTCATAAAGTTTTTCATCCAGAGATGCGCCCCCACTCGCTGAGCCTTTCCTTTTAGGAGGCCTCTGCTGGGCACTGGCAATGACATACTCCGCACGGTCCAGAGCTCGTTCTAAAGCCTGCTGCATCGTGGCACAACAGGGGCCCTAAAGAGAAGGGCAAGCGCAAGTGCAAGCGCCTTGAAGAGCCGGGTGAAGGTCCCGTCTTTCACGTGGAGGTAGAGGTAGAGTCTTGCAGACGCCGCCACTCCACAGTGCAGCCACCAGCCTAACTTCCAAATGGACGGCAAGAAACGCGCGCCGGGAAAGCACCGCACGACATACCTGCGATCCGGGCCTCCAAAGCCAACAACACGTGTCGGAGCCGCCACCGCGCGGCTCTGGAGCGGCCGCGGGCTGGGCCGGAAGTGGATGTGAGCCCCCCCGCCCTCCCCCCGCTCTCCCCCCGCCCCCCAGCTCCCCCCTCCCTCCCGGAGCAGCCGACAATCCGCTCCTGCGCATGCGCGCTCCCTGCAGGCCGCAGGCGTCAGGCCTCAAGCCTCACCCTATTGTCGCCTGCGCCTCCGGGCCACGAGGCCCCGCAGCCCGCACTTCCGCTGCCGCCGCAGGGCCGGACCTTTCCTTTCCCCGTAACGCGGAAAGCACGCCACCGAAGCAGAAGCGACGGCCCGACAAATAACCTGCTTTCTGCCACGGTTCGAGTCCACGCCAATTCGCGCAGGAATGCGGCTGTCGGGGAAGCGGCGCAAGCTGTGCGCTTCTCTTCTTGGCCCGCGCCTCACCCAGAGTTGTGCACGGTTTCTGCGTCTCCCGTCGGGAACGGCAGGGCTGCTCCCGGTGCCCGTCGCCGCTGTGGCACACCCCGCCCCCAACCCCCAACCCCCAACCCCGAGTCCGCGTCCGTAGCTCCTGCCTGCCTACGTGGAGGCTCGCCGAATCTAATCTGGTGCAGGCGTCAGATGTCCTCCTTCCTTGAATCTGCCACTGATCTCCTGCCTGACGGTCGTCAGACGTGCACCTGGCATGCCTTCCTGACACTCAAGTCTTTACCTTGTTACTTCCCCGTGTGTCACAGGAAGGGCGTTTTACAAACGATGCGGTAGGCAAGTCGTATCGTCTGTGAATTGCACTTCGGGATTAAACTATTTGTTTGGAAAGGCGATGTGCATGTGATGGAGCCGGGGCCTGTTGTCCCGGCTGATGGCAGCGCACTTCCGCGATCACCCTCCCTGTAAGACCACCGCCAAGGTCCTAAGGATGGCTTTGGGGTGAGGTGTGCGGGTCGTAGATCGCGGATGGGCCCTTGTTTTCCACTAACGTTGTCGCCTTGAGGTGTGCCGGCCTTTTGGGACAGGTTTTGAAAAGAATCTCTTGACGTTTATGTGAGACGTGGCGATAATAGGGGTTCATGGAAAAGCCTCACAAAGGAAAAGAAGACAAGACAGACCGGCGAAAGTCCCGAATTTCACACAACTATGAAATCAACGTGGATTGGGGCGCCTGGGTGGCTCGGTCAGTTAAATGTCCCACTTGAGCTCAGGTCATGATCTCACTGTTCGTGGGTTCGAGCCCCGCGTCGGGCTCTGTGCTGACGGCTCGGAGCCTGGAGCCTGCTTCGGGTTCTGTGTCTCCCTCTCTCTCTGCCCCTCCCTTGCTCGTGCTCTGTCTCTCTCTCTCCCCCTCAAAAATAAATAAAGATTTTTTTTTAATTAAAAAATAAAATAAAATCAATGTGGATTTTAACCAATGGCAATTATGACAATTACATGAACAGTAGATCCATTGTATTGAAAGAGGACTAAAACCTTTTTCACTCAGAGCTCCCGAAAGATGACCCTGGTTCAGGGACAGACAAGAATACTTTTCTACTTGCATATCAACCATCTTTGGGCAAACGGATACTTGGGGAGCGCCTCAAGGGGGCTTGAAATCAAGTTTAGTCTCTTAACTCTTTTACACATCCTCCCCGTGTCTCTTTTTCCCACCCCCCACCTGCCCGAAATTAGGCTAAGTACCAGACTGGACGGCCAAAGCATAGTTTTCTTTCTTTCTTTTCTTTCTTTTCTTTCTTTCTTTCTTTCTTTCTTTCTTTCTTTCTTTCTTTCTTTCTTTCTTTCTTTCTTTCTTTCTTTCTTCCAATGTTTATTTATTTATTTTGAGAGAGACAGAGACAGAGAGAGACAGAGAGAGAGACAGAGAGAAAATCCCAAGCAGGCTCTGCTCTGACAGCACAGAGCCCAACGACACGGGACTCGATCTCACAAATTTGTGAAATCATGACCTGAGGCGAAATCAAGAGTCAGGCGAAATCAAGACCGAAGCTCAGTGGGAGAAGCGGGCCATCCCTTCTCGGTGCTGCAGAGACGCGTGCTCCGTGGTATATCCGGCTGGACGGACAAGCGAAACGGTCCTCCATCCGAGTGAAGCGGACGGTTTCGTGTGAGTTGTGTGTGCGCCGCAGCGTACGCGCACACTCGCGTCACCTCTAGAGCCACCACGGCCCAAGACGGAGGTTGTGGCCCGCTCCTTACCCGTCACCAGGTGAACCCCGAGGCCTCCTGGCCACAGGTGCACTGCTCGAGGTTCTCAGCCTGGCCGCGCGTGTATCCGAGCGTGCGTCAGTTGGCCTGGCAGCGCTTAGCGCGGTTGTGGTTCAGCCATCCCCCTCACTTGCGCCCCCTAATTGCCCGGTCCTGCCACAAGATGGGGGGTTTAAAAAACAGTTGCTCTGAGTGCACACTGTCCTTGGAGCCTTCCAAGCGCGCTAATGAGCACACTGGCTGATTATAAGGACTCCGATGGCTGCCCTCCCCTGCAGCCGCCTGACCTAGATGCACACGCTGAGAAAACTCATGGCCAGCCTAAGATACGCTCGTGGACGAAGAGAGTTAAGTTAATTGCAAGGTAATTGAGCTAATTTACAATTAGCAAACTGGTCTGTGCCATACCCATCGAGGGCTAGCTCTGGATTTTGCCACCTCTCCCCTGCTGCAGCTAGTTAGAGGCACCGGCCAGAGAACAGGGACCTCACGGAGCACGTGAAGGTGAGGACACGTTGTGTGTTGGCCTCACCTCTGGTTAACCCTCCATCGCTTGCCCTGAGACTTGATGTGTCTTTCCCGTGATCAGGCCCCGAGTCACATGACAGCAAATCCCTTGGGGATGCTGTAGCTCTGGGAGATCATGTGACTCAAGGCCCCTCCCACAGCCTGTTACAAAGATGGAAAGGCAGCCCTTATTCAGAAGCATCGCGACAGGTCTAGGGACCCCTGCAATGGGATTTCCCGGGGGGGGGGGGCGTGCGGGGGAGACAGATGGGGCTCAGCTCCGAATACAGCATGGGCACGTGGGAACTTGTGGCCAAGGAGCAGGGTGCAGGTCAGTGGGTGGGAAAAGACTAAGAGGAAGCATCGCGGGTATGGGGGATGCTGGCTAAACAGACCCAACAGGATTCTGTGCCAAAGACAGGCCAGGGTGATCAGGCATCTCCTGGGGGATGGTGGAGGGTGAGAAACGTGATCAGGAATGGAGGTGGGGGAGGGGGGGTTCTGGTGAAACGGACTTAGCAGGGTTCTTGCCAACACTGGATTCTACAGGGAAGTGCACAGATGGGCCTGGGAGAAGGTTCAGGGGCCTGACGAAAGTTTGGTCAAGAAAAGAATCTCTGCCATCCTGGCTGCCTGTCTGGCTGAGTCAGTAGAACATAAGTCTCTAGATCTAGATGTCTTGAGTTCAAGCCCCACATTGGGCGTAGAGCTTATTTGTATGTAAAAGATCTTAGGGTAAACACAGTTCCTAAGAAGTACAACCAGACTTGGGATTCAGTAAAGGGCCCTTGAGCAGCTTCATTCCAATGAAGCAATCTTGAACTGACAAGCTAGGTATTATTCAACCAGTCCACCCTCAGGAAACTTGCCGGCTTTGCTTCCATAAGTACCACCCGTGCTTTTTGTCCGAGAGGGTCACCATGTGAGCTGTTCTTCCTTGTGTGGTTTCTAATTTGAGTAAATCCTCACGGCTTCAGTTTTCTTTGAAGTATTCCTTCACAGTTTGGGGACTCTGTCACATAGGACATAAGCCTGCTGGAGTCAGTCAGGTTCTTCCTGTCTTGTCCAACAGTGAACTCAACATAGAGCTATGCCTCAAAGTCTTCATACTTCCTTTATCGTTGTTCCCCCCAAAGGCTGTATGCAGGGAAGCCTGGGACGGTCTGAATCATGTAGGCGTCAATAACTGGAAAAATCAAGGAAACCCCCCAGAATGAACCCACACAAAATAGAAAAGGAAGATAAACTCCAAAACTTATTAAAACAACAACAACTTGAGTGTGTTCTTTCCCACACCTGAAGAAAAACCACTTCTCGGGGCGCCTGGGCGGCGCAGTCGGTTAAGCGTCCGACTTCAGCCAGGTCACGATCTCGCGGTCCGTGAGCTCGAGCCCCGCGTCAGGCTCTGGGCTGATGGCTCGGAGCCTGGAGCCTGTTTCTGATTCTGTGTCTCCCTCTCTCTCTGCCCCTCCCCCGTTCATGCTCTGTCTCTCTCTGTTCCAAAAATAAATAAACGTTGAAAAAAAAATAAGAAAAAAAAGATCTTCTTTAAAAAAAACCACTTCTCTAGTACCCCAAACAATATTGTAGGGAAGGAGACACCTTTCCTCTACTTTCTCAGACCCTCTGTCTGTGGCCTGCTAATTATACTGGCAAAAGGCAGATTAACGGGAGGAAAGGTTTATTACATACGTGATATGGGTGCCTCACCGAAAAAGAAATGAAGATCCCAAGGAGGCAGTTAGACCCAGGAACTTGTATACCATTTTAACAAAACAAAATGAGTTTGTGGAAAAGGGATGAGACAAAAGAAAAGAAGTTTGGGCTTCTGGGAGCAGTAAGTTGTGGGATGGTAACTATATAGGGGCAACAAGTGAAAGATAAGGGTTAGTTAGTAAGGGCTGTTCCGCTGGTACACCTCAGGGCTGACTATCTGTCTCCAGTGGTAATGGCTGTTCTCCTCTAGAATGGGAGAGGGAGGGGAAACACCCCCACAAAGGGAAACTTATGCCCTAATTTGAGGTGGATGTGGGGAGGACAGACAACTATTTCTTCTTTTGTAGTTTCTTACCTGCTTTCAGCTCAGAACAATTCTTACGTCAAGGTGGCATATTTTGGCGTGGTTTCCATATTATGGTTTCCTTCGATGTGTCTTACTTTTTCAACTTATAAATTAGCTGTATGCTTCCACTCCTAGGAGGTGATTGAAATGATAGTTTTACATTTCTGCCTCTTAAAATAAATGGTTCTTAACTTAAAACACCCCTTCTAAGCAGGCATATAGGATTCTCTGTCTTCCCATCCCCAATGTATTTGCTTGGCAAAGGTACAGAATGCCCTGGCCCGGCACAAGCTCCCCTTTTCTTCATGTTTCTTCTGCTCCCCCGACCCCTCTACACTCTCACTTTTCAGTCTTCACATACCTCCCCTCACAACATGCCCTGTCCTCCCATCAGCTGGAGCTTCACGAAGGGTTAGAGAGCCCAGGAAATAGTATAAATTCCTTTCAGTAAAACAGATTTTAATGATTAAAATTTTTTTTCTGAGACCAGAAAAAGCTACCACACACGTCTCCTTTGTGAGGGAGAATCAATTTAAGATTTCAGTGAAAAACCTTTCTTGTCCATCAATGAATGAATGGATAAAGAAGCTGTGTATATACATACAATGGAATATCGTATTGTATTGTATTGTATTGTATTGTATTGTATTGTATTGTATTGTATGGGGAACTGGAGGAAGATGGCCAAACTTCCAGTTATGGGGCACCTGGGTGGTTCAGTCAGTTAAGCTTCCGACTTTGGCTCAGGTCATGATCTCATGGTCCAGGAGCTCGAGCCTAGCATCGAGCCCTGTGCTGACAGCTCAGAGCCTGGAGCCTGCTTCAGATACTGTGTCTCCCTCTCTGTTTGTCCCCCGCTTGCACTCTGTCTCTCTCTCTCTGTCTCTGTCTCTCTCTCTTGAAAATAAATGAACATTTATAAAGTTAAACACACACACACACACTAGAGGAGTACTCATCTCAATATTAGGCTCTACCAAACAATCTAAAGCAGAGAAACTTGCTGCATTTCTATTTTTTGAAATCACTGTCATGGAGACCTCATTGATTGTATTCCAGTATCTCACAGATGACTGTGTCTGTGACTCCCAGACCAGTGAATAATGGTGGACGCAACAGTCACATGCCGTGGCAGCTTCCTAATTCACAGAGTTCCCCTGGATTTACTCCCCCTGTCTCTCTGACAGGGATGGTTATGTCAAGGATTGAAACCTCTTGGTAACAGTCACACTATCTCTCCTGAGAATTTGAAAAAATATTTACAGAGATTAAAGAGAGAAGATGCCTGATTTGACCAAAGCAGTGGTTCTCAACTTAAAGCGTGCTCTCCAGAATCCCTGGAGAGCCTGTTAAAACACAAATCACTGGGCCCATCTCCATCCCCAGAGCTTCCGATTCAATAGGTCCGGGGTAGGGTCCAGAGCATTTACGTTTCTAACCAGTTCCCAGATGCCGCTGGTCCTGGCACCACATTTTGAGAACCACTGGACCAGACAAAAGAGAATTATTGAGCTCAGAGCCCCCACTGAGTCTCTGCACTACTAAAAATGGCCCTCAGGGGCACCTGGGTGGCTTAGTCGGTGAAGCATCTGACTTCGCCTCAGGTCATGATCTCATTCGAGCCTGCATTGGGCTCAGTGTTGACAGCTCAGAGCCTGGAGCCTGCTTCGGATTCTGTGTTTCCCCCTCTCTCCGCCCCCCTCCTGCTCGTACTGTCTCTCTCTCTCAAAAATAAACATTAAAAGGATTTTTTTAAGTTAAAAAAAATAAAAAATAAAAATGGCCCTCAGGGTAGATGGCTTGTTCCAGTAGGGCATGCAGTGGGCTTATTTTCTCTGTATATTTCCTATGTACCACCGGTATCTGGGCCGGAGGGAGAGGAGGGGAGTCGAACCAGCTCTGCCTAATTAAATAATCTAATTTTGAGTAGAGCACCTCTTTGCAAGTTGCATTGGATTTGGGAAAGTTTGTTCTCTATAATACAATTTAAATCTACTATTGCTAAGAAGTATCTTTTGTCCTAGGGACAAATGTTTACCCAGAATTTAACCCACTGGGGACTGGAGTCGTAAAGGGGCGCAGTTTCACCTCACTCTGATGGAAAGAGAACTCAAAAGGATTTGACATATCACACCAGGGCCCCTGGGCTGGTCTGCTGGGCTTTGGGAATGTACTGCTAGAGAATTATAGAGCCTTTGACTATACCTGAAAATGGGTGGAGAGGTACGTTAGGTCTGTTCCCTGGTAGAAGGCCCTGAAATGAGGATTCATCTGCAAGTGGTTTTTTGAACTAAGTGCTTCCAGTGATACCGTAAAGGGGTGACAGATGCAGGACAGGGAAGAGGAGGAAGCCAAGATGTGACCTCAGCCAGACCCAGCCTCCGCCTAGCCCTGAGGGGGACCTCTGAAGTGTGAGTTATGCCTCAGAGTTTGTCCCAATGTAAGGCCAGGGAGCTAGGTTTTCACACGCCTGTCCTTGTCTATCCCTGGTTCTTTCTAGCTCTTCAAAGCTGTTCCAATAACCTGAGAGTTGTCTTCCGAAAAGAGTCTCTGGTACAGGCCATTAGAAGCAAAAGCACACGGAAGCCAAGGGAAGAGGGTGGAGAAACTGTAGACAGGATCCCAGGGGACTTGGGTAGGGCTCAAAGAGCACCCACCTCAGAAGGTGATTTGCCCTAGCATAGGGCCAACCCTGAGAGCGGGCGGTAGAGTTCTCCCACTGTGGAAGGAAAGCTGTATACTGACCATATTTGAAGAAGTGGGTCTCACGTTCTCTCTGGAAGGGACAGAAGAGAGTGGGCCGGGGAGTAGGGCTGAGAACTGGGATGTGCCCTCAAAAGGACCCCACCCTCCTCCATGAAGTGTTTAATGCTCTTTGGACTAGGAGAGGAGTCATATTTAGCATCTAGTTAAAAAGTATTTTCTACCTTATAATGCCATTAGGTTAGCCCCAGCTGGTCAGTAAAGTCTTAAAACACATTCTCACCTGCCGTTGTGGGTGAATCGAGGGCAGGTCTCTACAGGGAGTGTGGCCCACCCTGTATCACCTTTCCCTGCTCCATGACAGCATTGTCACATGGAGGAAGACATGGCCGCAGGGGGTGGCCTAGAGCAGGAACTCACAAAGCAGAAAAGGAGGTGCCAAGTGGATGACTCTGGAGTAGACGGATGACAAATCCCCTTTTCTTTAAAAATAAAAGAAAAAAGGCCCTTTTAAGGAGAGCAGGGAGAAGCTAGTGTTTGGATTACACATAGGGTTTAAGTATCACACCGGATGTGAGAAGTTTTTCTAAGAGATGCCACCTTTGTACCTCGGCCTTGCTAGGACCAGATTGTTATCAAAATGGTGGTGGCACAAGGCATTGACTCTCTGAGACAGATGAACAGATAATGAACGATATTTCCAGAAAAATGTAGGCCAGGAATCATATCTAGCTTTTATAGCTGACAAAACTAAAATTATAGTCGGGGTTATCATCTTTTCTTAGTAATGCATTTTGACTGTAATTTGGTATTAGACAGTGCTATATACTTAGTAACATTAGTCAGCCTTATTAAAATGGATCTGATGACACAATTTTTTTCTTTCAAAAATATTTTAAGTGTTTTACTCTTTCAAAATGTAGGATGACTAAATAAGAGGTACTTAATCTATAAGAACTTCTTTAGGTAAGGTAAGATAGTGAGTTTGAAAATACATGTAATTTTAATAAAGGAATATATTATATAAACACTAAAATTATATGTATACTGAGGCCTACCGTTTTCCTTTATATCTTTATATTTATCATACATATTTATATATCTTATACATAGTAAATGACATTTACATAGAAAAATGTAGAATTTGAGCTATAAAATTATATACGTACATACATATAAATACAATTCTACTTTTCTGAGCACAAAGTATACTTATTTTCTGAGCTACATTTGGTAATTCTTGTAAAACCATGCAATCTATGGTCTGGTGTAGCTATTAGAGTGTTGTGGATAATGAAAAAGATTTTGGTTTTAGCCCTTGTCCTTACAAATCTTTCTAAGGAGTAGCCTGAGTGTGCTTTTTGACCTCAGCAGTTATGGTACAGTAGATATAACTAAGTCTTTGAATGATGACACTGATCTTGCTTTGCTTCTGGATCTTGATCCTAAATGCTGTTTTCATTATAAGTCTCCTGGATATGAATACATTTTGGACCTGTTCATTTTCTTGTAATTTTCCTCTTTCTAGTGTTTTGAGGGTCTGCTA
Organism: Felis catus; assembly: GCF_018350175.1. Taxonomy (NCBI): domain Eukaryota; kingdom Metazoa; phylum Chordata; class Mammalia; order Carnivora; family Felidae; genus Felis; species Felis catus. Next base: position 20,426,298 of record NC_058386.1, read on the forward strand.
TTTGAGGTTCTAATGAACTGTAAGCCTCACCTGAATAAGTGCTTCACCTTGGGAAGAATAAGAGATAGGAAAAAAAGCAGAAGCTGTCATTCCCAAAGTCCTTGCTTCAATATCTGCCAATTTTCACACAAATGTTAGGAAGCCCAAAGGCTTCTAGCAGCACATTTTCATTTCAGAGGAAAGATAAGGCTTGTCTTTTAAAACCAAACGCAACCAATTTTGCTCATGATATTTTCAGAGTGTGCTTCTTCCAGGCCACTGATGATCGGATGGAGGAAGTGGAGGCCACTAGCTTCCCATTTTCCCTTACGGTCTGTGGGGGAATATTCCATTTCCGTAGGCCATTTGGCCTGCTCACTTTCCCAGCACATACACTGCCAATTCCTCTCTGCCCTCAATCCACAGCTGACCCTGAACAACTCCATCTCCCTGCCCTGGGTGTAACCAGAGACACGGATAATCCCACGATGGAAAACAGAGTTTGTGCCAATTAAATTTTTACCAAAAACTGACATTACCAGCTCCTCAGTTCCAGTTAACCTCAGAGAATGAAAATGGCTAACATTTATTGAGCACTCACTGTATAAAGAGTGTTTGCATGCCTTAATCTCTCAAAGTCTAATGTAGTCTCAATTTTACAGTTGAAGAAATAGAGACTCAGAAAGGGTTTAACACTCCTCAAAGCTCACATAACTGGAGCAAACCCAGGAAAATGGAACAGGCCTGTCTGGTTTCAGAGCCTGAGTTCTTACCACCATATTGTTTTGTTAGGTTTGTTTTGCATTCCCGGAGACCCTAAACCTCTTACTTATTTGTTTCTGAGATCTGAGATTTCGGAAACAAAACGTTTTATGGAATTAAAGAAGGATGCCATTAGATGTTCTGGGAAAGGCTGCACACACCTTTTGTGTGCATCTTTTTTTCCTCACAATTTCAGATACCAGACAAGCAGATTTTGTTAGAGAGGTACGGAGTTCTGCAAACTTAGATTCCATGAGCTGGGGCAGTGCAATACAGGTCTTCACTAATTCTCAGCACCACCCATCACATACAGCAGGTATTCATTTTCTAGCACTGCTAGCACATATTACCACAAACATACTGGCTTAAAACAACACAAAGTTATAATCTTAGAGTTCTGGAAGTCAGCAGTCGGAAACTGAACTCACTATGCAAACATTAAGGTGTCGCCAAGGCTGCGTTGCTTTTTTTATTTTTAATTTCTATTTTTAAAAAAATTGTAACATTTATTCATTTTTGAGAGACAGAGCATGAGCGGGGGAGGGGCCGAGAGAAAGGGAGACACAGAATCCCTAGCAGGCTCCAGGCTCTGAGCTGTCAGTACAGAGCCTGACACGGGGCATGAACTCACAGACCAACCACCAGATCATGACTGAGCTGAAGTCAGATGCCTAACCAACTGAGCCACCCCAAGGCTGCATTGCTTTTTGGAGACTTTAGGGTGAATCCATTTCCTTGCTTTTTACAGCTTCTAGAGGTCACCTGTGTTCCTTGCGTCGTGGCCCTTTCCTCCATCTTCAAGGCCAGCAGCAAGGCATCTTCTGGTGCCTCCCTCGCTCTCTTACTCTCTTGATTCCCTCCTTCCCTTATGAGGACCCTTGTGATTATATCGGATCCCCCCCCCCAGAAGAACAAGGGTAATCTCCCCATCTCAAGCTCCATAGCTTAATCATACCTGCAAAGTCCCCCTCGCCCTGGAAGGTAACACATTTATTGGTTCCAAAGATTAGCATGTGGACGTCTTTGGGGCCCATTACTCTGACCACTACAACTACCTAGTTAGACACAAGGCATTGTGCTATGCCCTGGGTAAGCTGTAGTGAGCAAAAATAGCAGTCCCTGCTCTTATGGCAGTTTAAAGTTTAAAGAATGTCACCATTCCCCAACTTCCTACAATTCTGGCAAAAATACAACGATTGTGAATTATATATGATACCATAGAAGTCACCAGAAGCCACTCAATCTCTTAAAGTTCGCAATCCAAGCCAAATTCAACTCTTATTCTCAACTCCGATGAACAATTACTTATCAAGGCTTTTTCAACTCAAGCATTTCTTTGACATCTTCACTAACACCAACCATCAGCTGCCACTATGGTATTGCAGTCGCTTCCTCACCTGTTTCTGTCACCAATCTCACCCCGTTCTAGCCATTGCCTTCACCACAGCTCCAGTTAACAGGCTAAATAGTTACTATTTCTCTTCAAACTGTTCATTAGTTCCCCACTGTCCCCAAGGAATAAAAGGAGGGTGCTGAGGCAATCATAAGAGGGTTGTGAGGAAAAAGTGACAAACCTTTACTGAGCGCTCACTATGTGCCAGGCAACGTTTACATAGACTATGCCACTTAAACCTCAAAGTATCATCATCATCATCATTCTGACTTATAAATGAAAAAATAGGGGCACAAAAGAGTTAAGTGACTTGCTTAAGGGCACAGATAATTAGGGGAACTAGGGGGGTTAGGCCCCCAACTTGTAGAAATTCACAAGAGGATTCTAAAATGTATACGGAAAGACAAAATGACTAGGGTAGCCAAAATTACTTTGCAAAGGAACCAAGTGGGAGCTTTCTCACTACTTGAATCAAAACTCATTATAAAGCTACAGTAATTAAGACAGAGTGTATGGCCTCTGGGTCCTGGAGGAATTGACACCAAATATGCATGAGGTAATTTATTTTTTTGCATGATGGAAAATTCTATATCTTGATTGCAGTGGCGTTGCACAATTGAAAACATTTTTCAAAACTCCCAGAACTGTACACTGAAAAAGGAAAATTTTACTCTCTGTATATGATACTTAATAAAAAACATTCATGCTTGACCTCAGCATGGAATGAACTGGTTTACTATTGCAATTAGGGTAATTGTCTTGCAAATAATTCAATTCTCTTCTTCCTCTAGCATATCTAACACTTGGTTACTATAAGGAAGCTTTCCATAATTAAAAGTTGATGGTGACAGAGATTCTTTTCTTGACCAAACTTTCGTCAGGCCCCTGAACCTTCTCCCAGGCCCATCTGTGCACTTCCCTGTAGAATCCAGTGTTGGCAAGAACCCTGCTAAGTCCGTTTCACCAGAACCCCCCCTCCCCCACCTCCATTCCTGATCACGTTTCTCACCCTCCACCATCCCCCAGGAGATGCCTGATCACCCTGGCCTGTCTTTGGCACAGAATCCTGTTGGGTCTGTTTAGCCAGCATCCCCCATACCCGCGATGCTTCCTCTTAGTCTTTTCCCACCCACTGACCTGCACCCTGCTCCTTGGCCACAAGTTCCCACGTGCCCATGCTGTATTCGGAGCTGAGCCCCATCTGTCTCCCCCGCACGCCCCCCCCCCCCCCCGGGAAATCCCATTGCAGGGGTCCCTAGACCTGTCGCGATGCTTCTGAATAAGGGCTGCCTTTCCATCTTTGTAACAGGCTGTGGGAGGGGCCTTGAGTCACATGATCTCCCAGAGCTACAGCATCCCCAAGGGATTTGCTGTCATGTGACTCGGGGCCTGATCACGGGAAAGACACATCAAGTCTCAGGGCAAGCGATGGAGGGTTAACCAGAGGTGAGGCCAACACACAACGTGTCCTCACCTTCACGTGCTCCGTGAGGTCCCTGTTCTCTGGCCGGTGCCTCTAACTAGCTGCAGCAGGGGAGAGGTGGCAAAATCCAGAGCTAGCCCTCGATGGGTATGGCACAGACCAGTTTGCTAATTGTAAATTAGCTCAATTACCTTGCAATTAACTTAACTCTCTTCGTCCACGAGCGTATCTTAGGCTGGCCATGAGTTTTCTCAGCGTGTGCATCTAGGTCAGGCGGCTGCAGGGGAGGGCAGCCATCGGAGTCCTTATAATCAGCCAGTGTGCTCATTAGCGCGCTTGGAAGGCTCCAAGGACAGTGTGCACTCAGAGCAACTGTTTTTTAAACCCCCCATCTTGTGGCAGGACCGGGCAATTAGGGGGCGCAAGTGAGGGGGATGGCTGAACCACAACCGCGCTAAGCGCTGCCAGGCCAACTGACGCACGCTCGGATACACGCGCGGCCAGGCTGAGAACCTCGAGCAGTGCACCTGTGGCCAGGAGGCCTCGGGGTTCACCTGGTGACGGGTAAGGAGCGGGCCACAACCTCCGTCTTGGGCCGTGGTGGCTCTAGAGGTGACGCGAGTGTGCGCGTACGCTGCGGCGCACACACAACTCACACGAAACCGTCCGCTTCACTCGGATGGAGGACCGTTTCGCTTGTCCGTCCAGCCGGATATACCACGGAGCACGCGTCTCTGCAGCACCGAGAAGGGATGGCCCGCTTCTCCCACTGAGCTTCGGTCTTGATTTCGCCTGACTCTTGATTTCGCCTCAGGTCATGATTTCACAAATTTGTGAGATCGAGTCCCGTGTCGTTGGGCTCTGTGCTGTCAGAGCAGAGCCTGCTTGGGATTTTCTCTCTGTCTCTCTCTCTGTCTCTCTCTGTCTCTGTCTCTCTCAAAATAAATAAATAAACATTGGAAGAAAGAAAGAAAGAAAGAAAGAAAGAAAGAAAGAAAGAAAGAAAGAAAGAAAGAAAGAAAGAAAGAAAGAAAGAAAGAAAAGAAAGAAAAGAAAGAAAGAAAACTATGCTTTGGCCGTCCAGTCTGGTACTTAGCCTAATTTCGGGCAGGTGGGGGGTGGGAAAAAGAGACACGGGGAGGATGTGTAAAAGAGTTAAGAGACTAAACTTGATTTCAAGCCCCCTTGAGGCGCTCCCCAAGTATCCGTTTGCCCAAAGATGGTTGATATGCAAGTAGAAAAGTATTCTTGTCTGTCCCTGAACCAGGGTCATCTTTCGGGAGCTCTGAGTGAAAAAGGTTTTAGTCCTCTTTCAATACAATGGATCTACTGTTCATGTAATTGTCATAATTGCCATTGGTTAAAATCCACATTGATTTTATTTTATTTTTTAATTAAAAAAAAATCTTTATTTATTTTTGAGGGGGAGAGAGAGAGACAGAGCACGAGCAAGGGAGGGGCAGAGAGAGAGGGAGACACAGAACCCGAAGCAGGCTCCAGGCTCCGAGCCGTCAGCACAGAGCCCGACGCGGGGCTCGAACCCACGAACAGTGAGATCATGACCTGAGCTCAAGTGGGACATTTAACTGACCGAGCCACCCAGGCGCCCCAATCCACGTTGATTTCATAGTTGTGTGAAATTCGGGACTTTCGCCGGTCTGTCTTGTCTTCTTTTCCTTTGTGAGGCTTTTCCATGAACCCCTATTATCGCCACGTCTCACATAAACGTCAAGAGATTCTTTTCAAAACCTGTCCCAAAAGGCCGGCACACCTCAAGGCGACAACGTTAGTGGAAAACAAGGGCCCATCCGCGATCTACGACCCGCACACCTCACCCCAAAGCCATCCTTAGGACCTTGGCGGTGGTCTTACAGGGAGGGTGATCGCGGAAGTGCGCTGCCATCAGCCGGGACAACAGGCCCCGGCTCCATCACATGCACATCGCCTTTCCAAACAAATAGTTTAATCCCGAAGTGCAATTCACAGACGATACGACTTGCCTACCGCATCGTTTGTAAAACGCCCTTCCTGTGACACACGGGGAAGTAACAAGGTAAAGACTTGAGTGTCAGGAAGGCATGCCAGGTGCACGTCTGACGACCGTCAGGCAGGAGATCAGTGGCAGATTCAAGGAAGGAGGACATCTGACGCCTGCACCAGATTAGATTCGGCGAGCCTCCACGTAGGCAGGCAGGAGCTACGGACGCGGACTCGGGGTTGGGGGTTGGGGGTTGGGGGCGGGGTGTGCCACAGCGGCGACGGGCACCGGGAGCAGCCCTGCCGTTCCCGACGGGAGACGCAGAAACCGTGCACAACTCTGGGTGAGGCGCGGGCCAAGAAGAGAAGCGCACAGCTTGCGCCGCTTCCCCGACAGCCGCATTCCTGCGCGAATTGGCGTGGACTCGAACCGTGGCAGAAAGCAGGTTATTTGTCGGGCCGTCGCTTCTGCTTCGGTGGCGTGCTTTCCGCGTTACGGGGAAAGGAAAGGTCCGGCCCTGCGGCGGCAGCGGAAGTGCGGGCTGCGGGGCCTCGTGGCCCGGAGGCGCAGGCGACAATAGGGTGAGGCTTGAGGCCTGACGCCTGCGGCCTGCAGGGAGCGCGCATGCGCAGGAGCGGATTGTCGGCTGCTCCGGGAGGGAGGGGGGAGCTGGGGGGCGGGGGGAGAGCGGGGGGAGGGCGGGGGGGCTCACATCCACTTCCGGCCCAGCCCGCGGCCGCTCCAGAGCCGCGCGGTGGCGGCTCCGACACGTGTTGTTGGCTTTGGAGGCCCGGATCGCAGGTATGTCGTGCGGTGCTTTCCCGGCGCGCGTTTCTTGCCGTCCATTTGGAAGTTAGGCTGGTGGCTGCACTGTGGAGTGGCGGCGTCTGCAAGACTCTACCTCTACCTCCACGTGAAAGACGGGACCTTCACCCGGCTCTTCAAGGCGCTTGCACTTGCGCTTGCCCTTCTCTTTAGGGCCCCTGTTGTGCCACGATGCAGCAGGCTTTAGAACGAGCTCTGGACCGTGCGGAGTATGTCATTGCCAGTGCCCAGCAGAGGCCTCCTAAAAGGAAAGGCTCAGCGAGTGGGGGCGCATCTCTGGATGAAAAACTTTATGACCTGTATGTGGAAGAATGCGGGAAAGAGCCTGAGGCTGCGGAGGAATTAAGAAGCAACGTGAACTTGTTGGAGAAGCTCCTGAGGAGAGAGTCGTTGCCGTGCTTAGTGGTCAACCTATACCCAGGAAAGGAGGGCTATTCGCTGATGCTCGAGGGCGAAAATGGATCCTATTCGGAGACCATTCGACTGCCTTACGAGGAAGGGGAGTTGCTCGAATACTTGGATGCTGAACAATTACCTCCTGCTCTGGTGGATCTCCTGGAAAAATCTCAGGTTAACTTTTTTCACTCTGGGTGTGTCATAGCCCAGGTACGGGACTACCGGCAGTGCAGTCGGGAACCTCCCGGCTACGCGAGCAGGCATGTTCTCCTGCGGCCAACGATGCAGACGTTAGCCTGCGACGTGCAGTCCATGACCAGCGATGACCAGACCTGGACCCAGGAAGACAGGCTTTTGCTGGAGAGCCAGCTGATCTTAGCCACGGCCGAACCGCTGTGTCTTGATCCTTCTGTATCCGTAGCCTGCACTGCAAACAGGCTGCTCTATAACAAGCAAAAGATGAACACTGGCCCCATGAAAAGGAGCTTCAAGAGGTATTCTGCACCCTCCCTGAACCGGCAGCAGGAGCTGTCTCATCGTCCACCTCCTCCTGAGCTGAGAGTATGGGCCTCTTGCAAGAAAAGCAGAGAAAGGCAAGCAGGTCCGCAGCACGACCTCAAAATTTCTAAAGCGGGGAACTGCGTCGATATGTGGAAACAGAGACCCTGTGACTTGGCCGTACCTTCCGGAGTGGACGTGCAGAAATACGCCAGGGGGAAGAAGTCCGCCAGATACGACGGCTCGCCACCGACGGCCTGGCCAGCCCACAAGGTAGAAGGTGATTCCGTATTGGGCTATGAAGCTGGCGGTGAGTCTCAGACAGCGCAGCTGACTTCCGTGCAGCCGCCGAATGACCCACCTTTGTCTGGAAGAAGAAGGCCCTGCAAAGAAGCCAGACGTGAGGGACAGGGGTCTCCTCCGCACTCCTCCACAGACGACCATCCAGACAGTGTCCGGCCTGGCTCAAAGACGGATGCTGGGACGGAAGCCATTCGGTCAGCTGTCTTGGTCCAGAGCAAGGCCAAGTGTCCCGCCACCGCGTCACACGGCTCCAGTGGCCCAGCCAGCCTCAGCCAGCCGCCTCCCGGGAAAGAAACAGCACAGCCTGAGACGGTGTCGGTTTGGTCTTCAGTCCTGGGGAAGGGAGTCAGCCATCCACCTCTACGCTTCAGACTTTCCTGGGGCTCAGGAGGGACTCGGTCAGGCAACAGTTTCACCCCAGTGGAGGCAAGCGGCTTCTTTAAATCTCCAGCTCCTGCTCCTGCTCCCGCTCCTGCTCCTCAGCCCCCGAGTCTTTCCCAGAATTCGTCTGTGGACGTGAATCGAGTGAGCATGTTTCCCGCAGCCGCCCTGTCCAGCAGCAGCTCGCCACAAGGAACCCTGGCCCCCCCGGTCACGGCCAACTCCCAGCAGTCCTCTGCGGGAGCGACTCGAGGTGGCACACTTCCTGCGGCCACACTGTCCACCGCCGGCTCATCACAGACAACCCTGGCCCCCCCGGTCACGGCCAACTCCCAGCAATCCCCTGTGAGAGTGATTCGAGTTAGCATGCTTCCTGCAGCCACACTGTCCACCGCCGGCTCATCACAGACAACCCTGGCCCCCCCGGTCACGGCCAGCTCCCAGAAGCCCTCTGCGAAACAGGTGACTCGAGGTAGCGTGCTTCCCGCGGCCACGCTACCCACTACCGGCTCATCACAGACAACCCTGGCCCCCCCGGTCACGGCCAGCTCCCAGAAGCCCTCTGCGAAACAGGTGACTCGAGGTAGCGTGCTTCCCGCGGCCACGCTACCCACTACCGGCTCATCACAGACAACCCTGGCCCCCCCGGTCACGGCCAGCTCCCAGAAGCCCTCTGCGAAACAGGTGACTCGAGGTAGCGTGCTTCCCGCGGCCACGCTACCCACTACCGGCTCATCACAGACAACCCTGGCCCCCCCGGTCACGGCCAGCTCCCGGAAACCCTCTGCGAAGCAGGTGACTCAACTTAGCATGCTTCCCGTGGCCACCCTACCCACTACCGGCTCATCACAAAGAAGCCTGGCCACCCAGGTCACGGCCCGCTCCCCTGGCCCCAACATCATCCAGCTGGCGGGCCCGGTCTGTGGAGCCCAGGCTTTGGCGAGGGGTTCCAGCCCCGGGCAGGGCTCTACCGCTGGGGCCACAGATCCTGCGGGAATCCAGCCCGGCAGCCTGCCCTCGGGAGCTCGGCCACCAAATGCAGTGCGCACTGCAGCACAGGCTGCGTCTCCAGTCCGCGTTCAGTTTTTTTTAAAAAATGCTTCAGGCCTCAAGCCCGTGACTCTGCTGGAGCTTCCGCAAGGTTCGCCCCCTTTGAACGCCCAGCAGCGGCCAGAGCAGCGGCTCTATCAGTTGATTCCACAAGAACAACTTCGGCAAGCCTCCGCTTCTGGTCCTTGGCAGCCAGTGCCACGGGGTCCCGGTGCCCGAGGCCCAGCCCCTCCAGAGACGGCCTCACCTGTTCAGCAGGCCGTTGTCCTGAACCTCCTGGGACAGGGCCGGGGCCGGGGCCGGGGCTGGGGACGGGGACAGGGACGGGGACAGGGACAGGGGAGTTTGCTGCAGCCCCAGGCAGCTGTGTTTTCTCTGCTTGGCTGTGCTGCAGAGAACCAGGGAAGAGCCCGGCCGAGCGGCCCTTGGCACACGCTGCAGCTGTCCCCTGCCTCGCAGCCGTGGCCACAGCAGCAGGCGCAACAGCATAGAATCTTGCAGCACCCGGTGGCCGTGACAACCGTAGCCACCCAGACGGCTCAGCCTTCTTGGGGCCAGCGGGCCGCAAGCCAGTCCGAAGGTAAAAAGAACAGAGGCCCGCCTTCCCCTCCCAGATCCTGAGTCTCGCTCATTTCCTCTCTTTTTAAAAACACCAGAGCGTCGGCCCAAGTGAACTCCGAGGTTTTCCTTCGTTTGGGGTTTTTTGGTTTTTGCTCTTTTAACGTGTCAGCATCTTACCTTTAGATGTACGAACTCTGTACAGAAGCACAACCTCGTGAGTTTTGCACAGAAACAAGGCAGTGATTTAAGAAACCGGGATCGTTTTGCTTAAAGTGATCGAAGTGCCCAGTTCAGTAGTGCTCAGTACATTCACACTGCTGCGCAGCGCGTCTCTAGAATTGCTTTCGTCCTGCAGAAGCGACGCTCTTGTCCCCGTCAAGCACCAGCTCCCCATTTCCCTGTCCCCCAGCCCAGGCATGCACGGTATCATTTTCTGTGTCCGCGAGTGTGACTGCTTTAGAGCCTTTGGATAAAGTGCACTCGTGGAACAGGAGGTGTCCTTCTGTGACTGGCTTACTTCACTTAGCGTAACGTCGTCACCGTCAAGGCTCACCCCTGACGCGTTGTAGCGTGGACGGGAAGGCCATAGGTTTTTATGGGGCGCCCGGGTGGCTCAGTCGGTTAAGGGTCTGGCTTCAGCTCGGGTCATGATCTCGCGATTTGTGAGTTCGAGCCCCGCGTTGGGCTCTGTGCTGAGAGCTCGGAGCCTGGAGCCTGCTTCAGATTCTGTGTCTCCCTCTGTCTCTGCCCCTCCCCTGCTCATGCTCTCCCCCCGCCCCCCGTCTCTCTGTCTCTCTCTCAAAAAATGAGCGAACGTTAAAAAAAAAAATTTAATGGTGTCACTGCACATAATCGGTACTGAACTGACCTATTAACGTTTATCTATTTTTGAGAGAGAGAGAATGCACGAGTGGGGGGAGAGTCCGAGAGAGAGGGAGACACAGAATCCGAAGCAGGCTCCAGGCCCTGAGCGGTCAGCACAAAGCCCGACGGCGGGGCTTGAACTCCCAAACTGTGAGGTCATGACCTGAGCCGAAGTCGGGTGCTTAACCGACTGCGCCACCCGGGCGCCCCTGAAGTGACCTGTTAAATAGGGGGAACACCTTTCAGAAGAACGTCGTTTGGTGTGTGTCAAAAAGGTTCGCGTGCAGCGTATTAAATGCAATCCTTACGAATTAGTTTTGAAAGAAACTGTGAAAACTGCCAAAAGATGATGCTCGTCAGGCTCATATGGAGGACGTGGGAGCCCTCCCCACGTGCAGAGTGGCTCAGGGGCGCCCGTGTTGGGGGCGGTCCACAGGCTGAGCTCAGCCCTTCTCCTCCAGGTACAATCACTGGGCCTGAAAAGGCACTTGTGGGAGGTCTTTGCTTTCTCCCTATCAAATCATTTGCTTGTTTTAGAACTCCAGGTTATTTGCAGAAATTGAACAGCTGAACATTTGAAAATGAGTTTTGTTTGTTTGCTTTTCAAGCGTTTGCTACCTTGGTCACTTCTGAGCTGGAATCCACCCCCCCCCCGGCCCCCCACCCATTCCTGCCTGTGCCCTCCCGGTGATCATCACTTGTTCGGCAGCCCCTGCTCCCTCGTGTCTGTTCCTTCTGTCTTGTGTCAGTGGGGCTCAGCAGATCCCCGAAGTTCGTTCTCTTTCGCCTTTCTTTTTATCGAGGTGTAATTCACAGAAGCGACAAGGAACCATTTTAAAGTTACGGCCGCGTGGCATTGAGTGCCTTTACGTTGCTGTGCGACCACCTCTTCTATTTCCAAAACGTTTTCATCACCCCAGAGAAATCTCTGTAGCCACTAAGCACGGGGGTCCCGTCCTCCCCTCCCCCAGCCCCGGAAACACCAATCTGCTTTCTGGTCTGTGGACTTTCCTGTTCTAGATGCTTGCCAATGATGGAGTCAAATGGTAGGTGACCTTTTTTGTCTGGCCTCGTTCACTTGGCATAGTGTTCCAGGTTCCTCTTCGGTGTAACACGGATCGGGCTTCGTCCGTTCTTTCATGGCTGAATAATATTCCCTTGTCAGCATAGACCGCATTTAGCTCCTCCGTTATCCGCTGATGGACACGGAGGTTGCTTCCAGCCTTTGGGCATTGTGAACGGCGTGGCTAGGACCATTGGCGTTTGGGAGCTTCGTCTATTTTGTTCCCTTGCCATTTCCAAAGGGCACCCTGTCCGCATAAAATGTGTTTTCTACGTACACACGCATGTGTCCCTGCCTCTTGCCCTAAGAAGGAAGGGAAATGTGGCCTGGCAGTTCCAAAAGAGATGAGTGAAAAGGCGGGTAACCGGTGGGTGACTCCCACGTGATCGACCCGGCTGTGCTAATGTGCTACGGATCCTGGCGACGGAGGATTTTGGCCAACTTCAAGCAAACAAGTCAGATGTGCCACGTGAGGGACAGGGAGCCCTTGAGAGCTTTGTGTAACCCATCGTGGACATCTTTGGGTGTGGTGGCTGCGCTTTGAAGAAGTGAACTTGCTCAGGAGAGTGTGTGCTAGGCCTTGGGAACCAGCCAGACGCCCGTGCTCAGAATCTCACCTGATTCGATGTACTTGTTTCCTTTTGCCCTCTATCTGGCCCTGTTTTTGTACTGGTGACCCTTGAACCGGGTGGGGGTTAGGGGCGCCGATTCCCCACGAAGTCAAAAATCTGTGTGTAGCTTTTGCGTAACCAAAAACTTAATCCCTAATAGCCTACTGTTGACCAAACAGCTTACCGATCACTTAAACAGTCGAGTAATATATTTTGTACGTTATATGCGTTATAGACTGTATTCTTACAATAAAGTACGGAGAAAAAATCAAATGTTAAGGCAATTATTAGGAAGAGAAAATATTGTGTGGCATGTATCAAGTAAAATCTGCATATAAGCGGGCCCATGAAGTTCAAACTCATGTTGTTCAAGGTTGAACATTTTGCAGGGAGACACCAACTGAACTTGTGCTTGAGCAATGTGATGCTTGCCTCCTGGACAAGCAAATAAATTCAGCTTTGTGTCAACTCACCATTTGGTGGCCTTTATTTCCTTGTAAAGATCCTTCCTTAGGCTGCAACTTCAGCCAAGTTCCCTTTTGAGGATATTAACTGGCTGTGTGTTGTGAAGGACCTTTACATTGATTTGAGTATCTTGAGAGCTTGGAGGCTCTTCCTTACCCCAGGTCAAATTCATCATCTTAGTCTGAAATTAGGTCACGCAGGTTCTGTCTTTATGAGGTTAGGGCCCACCACAGTCCATGGTTGTGTGAAAGTAGGTGGCCTCAGAATGCACAGGGAGCAGAGAAGATGGGACAGGGGATGGTCATCCAGGAAAATCCAGGTGAGGCTAGTATAGCAGGACATGTCTGGCAGTTGGGGCCTCTGTCACAGGAAGAAGTTTGGCAACAGAATTATATTTTTTGATGCTATCTGCAAGTGCAGGGAGGAGTCTGGTTAGGTCACCGCTGTCCAGTAGAAGTATAATTTGGGCCTCATATATAATTTTAAATTTTCTAGTAGTCACATTTTAATATGTAAATGGAAACAGGAGAAATTGCCCTTAATAATTAATTTTACTTGATATATTGAAAAGGTTATCATTTCTACATGTAATTAATATTTTAATATACTTAATGAGATATTTTACATTGTTTCATTTTTACTAAATCTTCAAAATCCAGACAGTTAAAGACTTTCTCAAGTCAGATGCTAGATTTTCACCAAAAATACTTGATCTGTACTTAGATTCTACGGTTCAAAATGTAGATTCACCTTCCAAATATACTTAGAAGTTTTCCAATAATTGGGTTAAGGACCAGTTTTTCAATTTAAATTAGTGAAAAAAAAATACTTCCTCAGCCTCACTAGCCACGTTTCACGTGGTCAGTTGCCACATCTGCCTATGGTGCCAATTGGGTAGGGCAGTTCTAGAGGGACAAACAGCAGAGCAGATCATAGAGACTAAGCCTCAGGCATGAACTGGCCCCAGTGCTGGAGAAGAGGCAGGAACCAACCATCGGAGCACATGGTTGGAGGGGGGTGACCATTGCTGACTGTGTGTTACGCCAGAGCTCCCAGAAACGCTCAGGGCTTCTGGTCACCTGGACCTGTAGCCGCGGGGAGAGAACAAGCGACCCCAGCCCTGGGGCAGGGTGGGGTAGCAGAGACCCGGAAAACGGAAAACGGGTCAGCTCTTTCCCAGGGTCTGCCGCGCCAGATTCAAAATGCTAATGAAGGGGGCTGAAACCATCCCAGCAGTTTATATTCACCCATCCCACCTCTGCCCCTAGAGATCTTGGAACCTTTGGGAATTCGAGACAGGAGACCCACCCCCTGCTGTTTCACTCTTCTTCCCTGTCCATTTTCTTGATCTCTTGCTCCTCAGCATGGATGAAGTCACAGCAACCATGACTTGGTAATTGTGGGAGCTGGGGTGATGGGTACATGGAGGATCACCATGTTATTCTCACTACTTTGGCATATATTTGTTTTTTTAAAACTTTTTTTTTTTTAACATTTATTTATTTTTGAGAGACAGAGCGCAAGCAGGGGTGGGGCAGAAAGAGGGAGATACAGAATCGGAGGCAGGCTCCAGGCTCGGAGCTGTCAGCACAGAGCCCTGAGATCATGAGATCATGACCTGAGCCGAAGTCGAAAGCTTAACCGTCTGAGCCACTCGGGCGCCCCTACTTTGGCATATGTTTGTGATTGGCTATATATATCCATTTGAACAGTCAAGTTCCTGATGTCCCCACAGCCCCATTACACACCTTGCCCCATCCCAACCCTCGTCTTGTGCCAAAGTCCTGCCAGGCCTGGCCCTCGGCTTGCCCTTCCTTCTTTCCCGCTTCACTCTCGTAAGCCGCAGGCAGCAAAGGGTGTGCGAGTTAATTGTTAAATTCAGTTCAACAAGTTCCTCATTAGGGACAAATTACCCGAGTTTGAAATCTGCTAATTTTCCAATCAGAGTGAGTGTTTGCACTTGTGATTTGGAAATAATTACCATATGGTAAAAGCAAAACCTATGTGGGGATGAAAGTAAAGGTGAGGGAGGACGGTGGCTTATTCGGGCTTCTTCCCCGGTAACTCGAGTTAGCATATGCAGATTAGCTGCGGTGCCTCTGCGCTTCGGGTGGGAAGGCTCACCTGTGGCACTGTTTTGCAAAAGCTGTTTACTTCATGTGCTAATGCTCCTGAAAGGTGACCTTGGCCTTGAAGGGAGAGCGGTGTGGCCTTTCGAGGGCTGAATTGGTTCTGGAAAGAGAAGAGCCTTTTGAATTTAGCTCTTTCATCTGAAAATACATCTATACTTTTGCTTTCATTTGTCATCAGTCTAAAGCTTCTGCTTGAGTTACAAATGGAAACATTTCCTTGGGGGTGGAAGTGGTGGGTCTAAATGTCCTTTGGGTGATTTTGCCATGGATTGTATTGAGGGAAAGCACATCTGAAAGCATTTGAAGAACTGTGGGGTAAGAATTGCTGGAGAATACCACCATGCTCTGAAGTGTAGAAATCTGGTCCGGTCCCAATTACTAATCTACTTCTCTGTTAGTAGTTCAGGGCATTTGGAACCCTGTAGTAAAGAATAGACAAGGTTTCAGGTAAGGTACAAGCCAGTGCGGAAACACTCCTCCTGAGGCTTTGCTTTTCGAATTTGGAGCCCGGAAGAGCTTGTCTCCCCTGAGAAGGCAGCGACCCTGCCCCTTTCTGGTAACGGGAATTGTACAAGTTCTCAGGTTTCCCTTTTCACTTCAGCTGACAGGAAACTCAAAACCAAATGTGAAGCTGGAACCACCACGTTTACATTTATGGTTAGCTCTTCAGCATTCCCTTGCTCTTTGAAATTTTTTTTCTTTCTATTTTAGTAGTTCTTTTTACCTTTTTTCATAGACTGCTTCAAATCTTTTGTCAAAGGAAACTGGGAAACTAATGCCTCCCGACCATGGCAAACAAATGTATAAATACATAGTAGCTTCTCTTTGTTTACATACCCTGCCTCTAATCTTTGAATAACGTTGCCCATTAGCTATTATTATCCTCTGAGGGCTGGAGAAACTGAGGGTCAGATAGGCCTGGCCTGAAGCAGTACAAGTAGTAAGTGGCACAGTTGCTGTTTTCCGTGTCCTTCTAAATCCATGCCTGTGCCTGGGTACACGTAACTGATGTGTTGACAGCCCTCAACTCAGTGGTGGACTGTATACATGTAACTCTTTTGTTTTTTCCAATCACTGCTTTCAACTGTGTGGCACCAAGCCTCTTTTCCCATTCTTTAATGACACCTTGGGCATATCTCATAACTTTGAGGGTTATCTTGGTTGGTAAAGCTGGCCAATCCCAATCCCAATCCCAATATTATATCTTCTGGTTTTAGGGTCAGAGAGAGAAGGGAGACAGAGAACTCCTGTGGATATGGTCCTTTTCCAGGTCTGATGCCATGATCTTGTGAGGTGCCCTGCAGGTCGGCGGGTTGGGGTGGGGGGGTCTCTGCCTTGGAGGCCGTGCTGTTTTTCGTCTGGGTTCCTCCTTCCCTGGGGCATCCCTCAGCAAAGGGTAGCTTTGCCTGCTGATTCCCACGCCCTTCTGCCGGTTCTGTCTCCCATCTCCTGGACAGCCCTCTACGTAAGCCCTGTGCTCCTCCACAGGAGGAGCTGCTAAGGTACGTTTCCCAGCTCTGAAGGCTGGGAGTGATGGTCCCATTTTCTTTCCAGGCACATTACGCCTCAGTACTTTTGGAGCTTCTGACGTTTAGATGTTTCTTGACCACCAGGGGGCACCAGACTCCAGGTTCACGCACAACTCATCACTGAGCGTGTTTGTTAAGCCCGGGCAAAAATTCCCTCGCCCAGAGCTCCCAGGGCCGCAGAGTGGGCCTGCGGGTCTGTGCAGCTCAGCGAGGGTCCAGGCAGGAAACCGGGTGCCAACCTGCCTGTCCTGCAGACCTTCCCACTGCCCTCGAGCAGCTCTCTCAGGGGTGTCCCTTACCTGTCTCTCGGTTTGGGAGAGCAGGAGGGCACCGGTACATCTCCTCTCCCCTGGAGAAAGCAGCCTCTCACCAGGAACACTCAGCTCCCCTCCCTGCCCTCCCCGGCCCTGTCGTGTCGACATAGGTTGGTGGGTGGCGAGCGGGGGGGGGGGGGTGGAGGTCGCAGGGAGCCGTAATGGGGGCCAGCTGTTCCATTTCTCGGTCCTTTTGTCTGAGAGCACGCGTCTGCTGGGTTGGAAGGCTGGAGCCCCTCCTCAGCACGTAGGCGCACCTGATGCTTCCTGATCGCAGCGTTGGGCTTTAGCAGCTCTGGCACCACCGGACAAGTCCTGTTGCACGCACGCCCACACACGCACGCACACGTACGCGCCTGCACGCACCCACAGCTTCCCAGCCGCCTTTTGTCGTCTCGATCCAGGGTCTCTGGCTTTGCCGTCCCAGTTTCCAATGGGAATGGGAGAGGTCTCTAGCTGGTGGGACAGTTTTTCGAAGGAATGTTCGGGGTGAGTTTTCTAAAGTGTTTGAGACTTGAGAAGTCCGTGGCGAAGGCGGCGAGGGGGGAGGGCGGGGGCAGCTCGGGAAGCTTTCGCCCTCCACCCCTATTACCGCTATGGGGGGCATTCTTTGATATGAAAAAGATGTTCTGGAAGAGTTGTGAAGTGGTACGCAAAAATAGCTTCACAGCAAATCCCTTCATGCCCCGCCCCCACCCAGCAGACTTACTCTTGGGTTCTAAGCAGCTCTTTCCAGAAGTGTTGGAGCTTCTGTGCCAGAGGTGGAGGGGGAAGCGGGTGATTATAAGAAGTGGTATTTGGGGCTATGCATCTTCTTTACACTCTGAGAAACCAGAGTTATTTTGAAATTACTATTTTTGGCGTTGTTTGGAGAGTGTGGCATTTGAAGGTGCGATTATGGGGGCCTATGGTTATCGGTAATGATGAGGTCTAGGGTAAAACCACCGGAGTGGCCTCCTGGTGCAGGTGGTGAACACAATCACTGGAAGAGAGGTCAAGGGAACCAGGGGCCAGACTACTGGCAGGCTCATCTATCTACGTGGCTGGAAATCACCAAGAACTCTTACAGTGTAGTGATGAGCCAGACCCTAGAATCTTCAAGGTGTGCAGGGATGTTGTTGACTTCCCGCAGTGGGGAAGAAGAATGGTTTGGTTTTAGGGGTCAGTTAGACCCAAGATATCCCTTAATACTGGTTGTGGGAGACTTCTTCAGTGTCATCTTTTAAATACTGAGAGCATGCTTACATGCAAGGCCTTTTGCTTCATACTTGGCGGAGTCAGGCACCTGTTCCGTCTGCAGTGGGATTAAAGGTTACTCAGGAAAAACAGTTTGTAACTACATGCGGTGATCGATGTTAACTAGACTCACCGCGGTAATCATTTTGCAGTGTATACACATGTCAGACCATTATGTTGTGCACCTAAGAGGAACGTTATGGGTTCTATTTTACCACACATAGCAACCGACTCTGGTATCCACGTATCTTAAGAGATAGGTTTCTCTACAAATAACACTCTAAAGGACAGCTTTATAGTAACAGAAAACAAAACAGGATCATGGCCTTTACTCACACCACCATCCTGGCTGGCCAGGACGGTGGGACAGAGACTTGAGTAAATGTTCCAGTTCTAAGTTTATGACATGGCACTGGCTCTGTGCCACACAATAGCGTCTGCCTCTGTACCTGTAGGAAGGCAACATTTTTTTCTGAGATTTTTCACCAGCAGTCGGGGTGGCAGTTTTAAGATTAAGCATTACAAGTCCAAGAAGCTTAAATCTTAAAATAGAAAAAAGAAAAAGGTCATAGAGAAGTTTAACAAATTAAATATGAAATGGATAACATGAAATTGGCAATGTTCGACCATTTTTGCCCAATTAAAATGGCAGTTTCATATGACTCAGTTGAGTATCTACAGTTTCAGTCTTGAATGCCCGGTGAGAAATAGGAAGTTAATTTGGTAGGTACTGGGGAGCCACCCCTGGAGGGAAATGCTATGATTGGAGCTGGTTTAACACAGTTGGTCCGGCAGGAATGTGAAGGAGGGACTGGAGGGGGAGAGACTGGATTAAACCTGACTATCATACCCATTGAATTGAAATACACCTCTACCTTTGCATCCATAGTACCAAACGATTGAGAAGCTAAATTTGCACTAACCTTCTAAGTTAAAGATGGAGAGTTTAAATGTCTCCCTAGAGATAGGCTTCCGTGGGTGGGCGGGCTGTGAGAATGGTTTTTTATGCTCCAGTAGATCCAAATCTTGGCAAGCTGTTCTACCAACTTGATTAAAACAACAATAACAACGACAGCAACAGTCTCTTACCTACATCAAGGGGGAAAGGAGGCATCTTCGAATCCACGGCTCTCCATGATTGCTTTCCCATCGCACAGAGCCCACACGGCCTGCTGAGACGCCCTTCCTGAAATGAATTCTCTTGAGAAACATAGATTTATATCTGCAGATAATACTGTGGATGGCATTTTCAATTTTTAATACTTTTTTGAGGATAAGGCAGACTGACAAAGGAATAAAATCCCATGAGAATAAAATCACAGGGCTTTTTTGGGCAAGCTTCCAAGTCACAGAATAGGCAAACTAGCAGGGACTACGCTTCACCGTTTCTCAAACTTTGGTGTGCATCCAGAGTCACTGGAGGCCTTGTTAGAACACAGACCGCTGAGCCTCACCCTCTGGATTTCTGATTCAGTAGACCCGAGTGGGTGGGGCTCGAGAATGTGCACCTCTAACATGTTCTCAGCTGAGGCTGATGCTTCTGGTCCCGGGACCACACGTTGAGAATGCTGCTGTACTCTGACTGAGGAAAGGTCTGAATGTGCCTGAGGGAGGGGGGCGCTGCTTCAGGAGAAAGAAAGAGAAGCGTGAAAGGTTAAAAAAGAAAACAAGAAGGCTAGAATACTCAGGTAACCGCTGTCATCCAGATGCGTCTGCATGAGTGAGCCCTGAGAATTAGCATTTCTAGAAAGTTCTCAGATGCTGCTGCTGCTTCTGGGCCAGGGACCACCCACACTTTGGGAACCACAGTCTGTGTGCCAGTTACATGGCAGCCCTCGAGGGTGACTGCCCCATTTTCAGATTTAAACTTGAGCTATTTTTAGAGGAGCCCCTTCAAAAATTTGGGCAGATTCTCTCTGGCAGGTTCTCTGAGACTGTTTCCCAGTCTCAATACCTTTTCTTAGTGAAGTGGGTAGCAAAGACAGAGAAGGAGCCCGGGGGAGGGTGGAGGCGGCAGAGAGCAATATGGTCACCTAATAATCTCTTTCCAGAGACCCACTGGTTCCCAAATCGCCAGATCTCCAAAGCTAAATATATATCCGTGTGAGTATTTTAAGCAATAGAGAAAATAGGAGAATATCAAAGGTGATGGTCTAGATACGATGCTATTAAGATTTGTTTTTAAACCTGCTGGTTGTTTGTTACATTAAAACCTGCTGAAAGGGAAAAACCGTGATCGTTACTCTTTGACCTGGACATTCTTGGAAACAGAAGGGGCCTGGGTTTTACAAGAATCAGTCTGCCTTCTGGAACACCATTTACTTTATAAAAACACCATGTGTGTTTTCTTTGCTATTCCTGGGGAACGAGTGCCAATTTCCAAATCCTTTCCTCTAGTTAAAAATGATGTTATCAAATATCTACTTAATAAGTAACTGTAAAATAATATGTTATTACATCAGGAATGAGCTTGGAGACCTCAAGATGCCAGAGACGAGATAGTTATGGCAGAGAGTGAGGGCCAGAGTGAATGGAGATATAAAGGCACCTCTATTTGATCACATCTTGAAATTATAGGGTTGTGGGGAAAATATTATCAAGTGTTCCTGAGAACTGGCAGTATTCTGGTTGCTATACTTTTTTTTTGATTTGTTTTTGAAGCAAAGCTTAAGTATAGTCATAAGGAAAGACTCTGGGTCTTTTTTTTTCATTTCCTATGATGACTTTAATATGGTAGTCATTCATTGAGGGGATTAAGGGATTAAGTAATGAAGGGGGTAGGGTTTGCCTTAAAATCAACAGCATAGGGGTGCCTGTGTGGCTCGCTCAGTTAAGGGTCTGACTCTTGACTGCAGCTCAGGTTATGATCTCACCATTCATGAGCTCGAGCCCCGGGTTGGGCTCTGTGCTGACAGTGCAGAGCCTGCTGGGACCCTCTCTCCCTCTCTCTGCCTCTTCCCCGTTTGTGTGTGTGTGTCTGTCTCTCTCTCTTTCTCAAAACAAATAAGTAAACATTTAAAAAAAGTTTTAAAATAAATCAGTAGCATGACCCATAGTACCATTTCTCCCTGTTGCAGTCCTAGTACATAGGACCATGCCCCAAATCCAGAATGATCCTTGACTAAATTAGGCTTTCTGGACTACTGCTTTCCATCTCACCTCGCAAGAAGATGGATTCGGTTGCAGAGAAATAAGTATGAGTGTAGGAATGATAGTACAAGTTTGTCTTTTTAGTCATCAGTTATATTGATTTTCTCAGCCATATTTCTCTGAAAATTGTCTCCAGAAGAAGAACATCAGCCAGGTGCCCTTTCTGGTCAGTATAATGTCAAATCTGCTTCCTCTGGTCATGGGTAGAGACCCTTTCAATCAGACTTTCCGTTGGAGGAGTCAAGGTCAATATCACTGAGAATCTGTAAAGTAGAGTTGCTAGATTTAGCAAATTAAAACACAGGACACCCAATTAAATTCGAATTCCAGGTATACAATCAATAATTTTTTAGTATAACTCTGTCCCACATGTGACTCTTCAAATTTAAATTAATCAAAATTAAATAAAATGTAAAATGTAATCGCCCAGTTTCACTGGCCATGTTGTCAAATGCACGCGGCTAGTGGCTACTGTATTGGACGGTGCAGATTAGCACACATTACAGAACATCTCCAGCACCAAAGAAAGTTCTGTTGGACAGTGCTGCTCTGAGTGAGCCGGGACGATGTTCCTGGAGGCTGCTCCTCAGGCAGATGGTGTCTGGTAGCGGGCCCTCGACATCCCATCTCTTCCTCCTTTACGAACAAAAATGAAGGTGATCCCCGAAGACCAGAGGGAAAGGGATAGCCCAGCCTTGCGCCTGTTAGTGGGGCTGATCACTCAGTACCCGGGCAGAACCAGTTAAATTCTCGGCCTAGCATTGCTCCCGAGAAAAACGGATCCTTCCGATAACAGAGCACTTACCAAGTCTACGTGGGATTTTGTCGTCGCAGTAACTCTGGGTGGTGAGCAGGCCCGGGAGAGAAACGACAACGGGAAGGTGAAACCCACGGCAGAAGGAATTGTCTCCTGCTGCAGTGCAGGTGTCCCACGCTTGGGCAGGCATCACAATCCCCCCCCCCCACCAGGGCTTGCTTCTTCAGATGCAAATTGCTGGACCCCGCCCCCAAAGTTCCTGATTCAGTTGGTCTGGGCTAGGGCCTAAGAATTTGCATTTCTCACAAATCCCCGGGTCAAAAATGCCAGTCCAGGGACCGCACTTTGTAGACCACTGCTGTGGTGTCATGGTCCTACCCCAGCCTAGTGCTACAGTCAGTCAAGGCTTTTCGTTTCTCTGACTTGGCAGACTCCTCGCTCTTTTAGGGCCACCGTAACAAGCTACATCTCTTCGCTCATTTGGATCATTATCACTTTTATCCTTTGAGCGGCTTTTATCCATCTGCTGGTTTGATAATAATGTTTATTTATTTTTGAGAGTGAGAGAGAGAGAGAGAGACAAAGTGTGAGCAGGGGAGGGGCAGAGAGAGAAGGAGACACAGAATCCAAAGCAGGCTCCAGGCTCTGAGCTGTCAGCACAGAGCCCGACGCGGGGCTTGAACTCACGAACGGCGAGATCATGACCTGAGCCAAAGTCAGACGCTCAACTGACTGAGCCACCCAGGCGCCCCTGCTGGTTTGATAATAAATCAGAGTGAAAGCAACACCAGCTGAGTCCAAGTTGATGCTCTCCTCCGTCTTTGCTGTGGCCCTAGTGTGCCCAGATTGTGGTCTGGCCATGCTCACTGGGTAGATCTTTTAAGTTTTCATTTACGTACCCACAAACTAAGCATCAGAAAGGGAAAAAGGAAATAACTGGCCCCGGGTCACAGAGCTAGTGAGAGGTGGAACCGGGATGCGAAGATTTCCAACCTCAGTTTTGGTACTAACAATGCCTGGAGATTTGTGAAAGTGTTCGGAGGTTGGTGACTTTTTTTTAAATGATAATGGAGTCTGTTATAATTTCAACCGTAAAGGCCTTAGATGTGGACTAGGTGTTTGGGGCAGTTTGTGGAGATCATCTGGACCTGTTTTGGCATCAGTCCCTTGGTTGCTTTATCACCCAGCTGACTACTTAGCCTTACGGTTGGTGGCGTTCACCATTTTACAGCTTTCAGTTTTTTTCATTCACTTGTGTAATTTACCATCATGATGGATTATTGGTTAAAGAGAGGAGGCATTATGAATATGATTTAGAATAGAGTGAGCTACTGAACTCTACACTTAAAAATGGCTAAGATGGTGGGGTGCCTGGGTGGCTCAATAAGTTGAGTGTCCGACTCCAGCTCAGGTCATGATCTCACAGCTTGTGAGTTCGAGGCCTGTGTCGGGCTCTGTGCTGACAGCTTGGAGCCTGGAGCCTGCTTGGGATTCTGTGTCTCCCTCCCTCTCTCTCTGCCCCTCCCCTGTTCGTGCTCTGTCTCTGTCTCTGTCTCTCAAAAATAAATAAACATTAAAAAAATTTTTTTAAATTGTTAAGGGGTGCCTGGGTGGCTCAGTCACTTGGGCACTTGGGCATCCAACTTTGGCTCAGGTCATGATCTCTCTCAGTTTGTGAGTTCAAGCCCCATGTCGGGCTCTGTGCTGACAGCTCAGAGCCTGGAGCCTGCTTCACATTCTGTGTCTCCCTCTCTCTCTGCCCTCCACACTCGTGCTCTCTCTCTCTCTCTCTCTCAAAGGTAAATAATAAACATTAAAAATATATAAAAAATGGTTAAGATGGTAAAAAACAAATGGAATGATCTAATGAGGGACATAAAAATGATAGTTCTCACTTGTGACCTCAGACCTATAAGGTATATTCATATTATCGTTTCTTAATACATCAAGATATCTCTAGTTCTTCTAAACAAAAGTTAAAAGGAGAAATTTGTATCCGATTTTCCTTTTCTTTTATTGGGAATAAAATTATCCAAACCCACAGTGTGTTATTTCTGGAGAAGTACTTGCAAATAGCAGCCAGAAAGTGCTCATGACTCCTCTTTTAGAAACAAACCATGAAAATTACAAGAATAAAGTAATTGATTTTTTTAAAGTGCAAAACTCAAGAATTCCAAATACCAGCTCATGGAAGATATTTGGAGGGCAGTAACACACAGTTAAATATCAATCTAGATATTAATACCCATTTGGTCCCCAAACACAATATTGATATGTCATTTTGAATTTATAGCTAAACCATGCTCTTTCCTGTATACTGAATTGAAAATAAGTAGCATCCCCCGCTTGCTAAATGGGGGAAAGTCAAACTTTGTCCTCATGTATTATGAGTATTATTAAAGAATATATTAAAATAGAAATTATAATACAATATTTAATAGTATTCAGATCTAAATTCATTTTTAAGTTGCTTCCTGTTATATATCATGCTAAAATAACACAGTGATCTAGCATTTCCCTGGAGGCTATGGGACTACACGTTTCTTTCTTTTTTTTTTTTTTAGTTAATTTTTTGAGAGAGAGACAGCAGGGAAGGGGCAAAGAGAGAGAATCCCAAGCAGGCTCCATGTTGTCAGCACAGAGCCCGACACGGGGCTCGAACTCACGAACTGTGACATCATGAGTCGTGAAATCACGAGCACTAGAGTCGAATGCTTAACTGACTGAGCTACCCAGGTGCCCTGAGATTACAAATTTCTGTGAATACACTTTATAAGGATCGATACTGGCCATCTTTGGAGAGAGTAGGGTCGGTTGGTGTGTATCTGTTTTCTGTTAGGGCTTTTATGCCAACATCATTTCTAGTGCAAGTAACAGAAATCTAAATCAAGCCAGTTTAAGCAAAAAGAGGGGTTTATTGGCTCAGGAAACTGGCATGTCCAGAAAGTAGAGCTTGTCTCAAGGGCTGGAAGACGTCAAATACATCAGAAGGCTGGGACGCCTGGGTGGCTCAGTTGGTTAGGCGGCAGACTCTCGATTTCGCCTCAGGTCGTGATCTCACAGTTGGTGAGTTTGAGCCCCGCATCGGGCTCTGCACTGACAGCACAGAGCCTGCTTGGGATTGTCTCTCTCCCTCTCTCTGCCCCTCCCCTGCTCGTGTGGGCTGTCTCGTGTGTGCTCTCTCTCAAATACTGAGAACAAACTGAGGGTTGACGGGGGGTGGGGAAGGCCGGAAAGTGGGTGATGGGCATTGAGGAGGGCACCTGTTGGGATGAGCACTGGGTGTTGTATGGAAACCAATTTGGCAATAAATTATATTAAAAATAATAAAAACAGGTGCTAGAAGGAAAGAAAAAAAGCCTCTTCACATTCCTGTGTCCCTTGAGGGCCAGGGACTCAGGGGCAGGTGGGTACCGGCAAACAAAATGGGATGTGCCTGAATGTGCCTGATACACATTTCTCCACGTGCAGAAGCAAGGCTACAGCCGTGACCTTGTCTGGGAGTCAGACGGGCCAGGAGAGAGGTTCCCCTCACCCGCATCCTCCAGCCCACGTCCTAGGCAGCATATTAGCCTTCCTGCGAATCCGGGCAGACGTGAATGGGATTTGAGTAGCAATGTGTAGGAGTCTAGAGAAGCTGGCAAAAGAGAATTAATTTTATTTAGACTTCAAGAGAAAAATCGGCTGTGCCAGCCTCTGAAGTAGCACTCACTCTCCTCTCCAGCAGGACTTTCGACAGTGATGACGATGTTCTGTATCTGTGCTGGTCCATTCTGGTAGCCGCTAACCACAAATGGCTGTCGAGCACGTGAAATGTGCCTAATGGGACCGAGGACATGACATTTTAATTTAATTCAATCTTAATTTAAATTTAAGTAGCCACGCGTGGCTACAAGCCGCCAACTTAGACAACACAACAACGTTTGCCAAATTATCTTGACTCGCCGCAGAGGACTAGGAGATTTATATAGGGTTAGGTCCTCCTTGTCATCGTGAAGTTAGTCCAGCATATGGGGTTGAGACAAGATCGATCCATATAAAATGCATGGGGAGCAAGACAGGTCAAAGTTAGCCAAACAAACGAACACATGAATAAATACAATGTGATCAGAGGAGGGAGGGATCCAGGTCAGCCACAGATATGAGAACTAGACTGTCCGGATTGATTGCTAGTTCTGCCACTTTCTGGTTGTGTGATTCTGGGCAAGTCGCTTACTACCTGTGTGCTCACTTTCTTTATCGTGAAACGGAAATGATAAAATTGCCAATTTTCTGGGTTGCTGTGAGGATGAAATGACATACTATTCGTGGAGTGTTTCGAACAGTATCTGAGATACAGTAAGTGCTAATTAAGTCTTAGCTGTTACCAAAGGGGACAAGAGATGACAGAGGAGGGAAAAGGGCACCAGCTTTCATGATCTCCATGCATGCAGGCACCTTCTTTATTTTTATTTATATAATTTTTTTTAAATGTTTATTTATCTTAGAGAGAGAGAGACAGAGTGCGAGTGGGGGAGGGGCAGAGAGAGAGGGAGACACAGAATCCGAAGCAGGCTCCAGGCTCTGAGCTGTCAGCACAGAGCCCCATGTGGGGCTCGAACTCACGAACCACGAGATCATGACCTGAGCTGAAGTCAGACGCTTAACCGACTGAGGCACTCGGGTGCCCCTGTGGGCACCTTCTTTAAATGTAACTGAGACCCCTTGTGAACAATTTGGTACTGAGCAGAAATGTTATTTATGGTGTCATTAGCTATTTGCATTCAAAATTTAATCCCAGTGTAGTTAATATACAGTATCATATTAGTTTTAGGTGTACGATATAGTGACTCAACAATTCTATACATTGCTCAGTGCTCACTGTGACAAGTTCACTCTTAATCCCCATCACCTATTTTACCCATCCGCCCCCACCCACTTCCCCTCTGGCAGCCGCCAGTGTGTTCTCTGTAGTTAAGGGTCTCTTTTTTCATTTGTCTCTTTTTTCTTTGTTTCTTCAGTTCCACGGAGGAGTGAAATCATGGTTATCTGTCTTTCTCTGACTGACTTACTTCACTTAGCTTTATACTTTCTAGATCCATCTATGTTATTGCAGATGGCAACATTTCATTGTTTTATGGCTGAATAATATTCTATTATATCTCCCTACCACATCATCTTTATCCACTCATCTATCAATGGACACTTGGGCTGCTTCCATAATTTGGCTCTTGCAAATAATGCTGCAATAAACATAGGAGTGCCTATATCTTCTTGAATTAGTGTTTTCATATTCTTTGGGTAAATAGTAGTGGAATTACTGGATCATGTGGTAATTACATTTTTATTTTTTGAGGAATCTCCATAGGGTTTTCCAGGGTGGCTGCACCAGTTTGCATTCCCACCAACAGTGCACAGGGATTCCTTTTTTCTCCACATCTTAGCCAACCCTCGTTGTTTCTTGTTGATTTTAGCCATTCTGACAGGTGTGAGGTGATAGCTCATTGTGGTTTTGATTTGCATTTCCCCGATGATGAGAGATATTGAGCATCTTTCCATGTGTCTGTCGGCCATCTGGATGTCTTCTTTGGCGAAATGTCTGTCCGTGTCTTCTGCTCATTTTTAATTGGATTATTTTGGTTTTTTTGTGTGTTGAGTTATATAAGTTCTTTATATAGTTTAGATACTAACCCTTTATCAGATACGTCATTTGGAAATACCTTCCCCCGTTCTGTAGGTTGTCTTTTTGGTTTTGTTGGTTGTTTCCTTTGGTGGGCAGAAGCTTTTTATCTTCATGAAGTCCCAGTAGTTCATTTTTGCTTTTGATTCCCTTGCCTCGGGAGGCATATCTAGAAAAACATTGCCGTGGCTGATGTCAGAGAAATTACTATCTGTGTTCCCTTCTAAGATTTTTATGGCTTCAGGCCTCACATTTAGGTCTTTCATCCATTTTAAGTTTATTTTTGTGGGTGGTGTGAGAAAGTGGTTCAATTTCATTCTTTTGCATGTTGCTGTCCAGTTTTCCCAACACCATTTGTTGTAGAGACTGTGCGTTTCCCATTACATCTTCTTGCCTCCTCTGTCGAAGGTTAATTGACCATATAATCGTGGGTTTATTTCTGGCCTCCCTATCTTGTTCCATTCATCTATGGGTCTGTTTTTGTGCCGGTACCATACTGTTTTGGTTACTACAGCTTTGTAGTTTATCTTGATATCTGGGGTTATGATACCTCGAGTTACGTTCTCTTTCAACGTAAGCAAGGGGTGATCTTGAGTGAAGTCCTAGCCTCAGAGGAGCTCAGAGGGTAGCTTACACCCCACGAGTTTATCCCAGATGCAAGTAAATCACCTGTGCTTTCAGAAGCCTACACCTGGTAGTCATTGGCTAAGCTCTACTTCGGGGAACCTAAGACCCCAGGCACGTCTGCCCTCCGCACGATGGGCGAAGCACTGTCGAAGCCAGGAGAGCGGGAAAGGCACATAGAACCATGGGGAGGGCACGCCGGAACAGTGAAAGGGATGGACTGTTTGGAGGAAGCACCTCCTGTTGTCCACTGAGTGCTATGGCTTTTGCTGAACAAGGGTGAGATGTTAAGTCTTTGGGGTAAACTGATGATGCCGATTGCTGTCTGCTCGCACCTCTGAGCGGCGGATCTCAAACTTCAGACTGTAAAAGATCCCTTGAGAAATTGTCTCAAGTGTAGATTCCCGGACCTCATCTGCAGACATTCTGATTCAGTTGATAGTGCCCAGGCAAGTTCATTTTCAACATGTTCCCCAGGCAATTCAGGTGCAGGGCTCCTTGGGAACCACTGCTTAGGGGCTGGTGGAGGCTGGCAAGAGGGTAGTGAGGGTGAGTGGTCAGGCCGGTCTGTAGGCAGGGTCCCCGGGGGTGCTTAATCAGTGCAATCAGGTGTCCACTCAGGAACAGCCATGGAAAAACACGGAAACCACTACACGAGACCCCCTTCCTGAGGAGGCGCAGAGTGAGATGGCTAGTCGGGGATTGGGGAAGCTGCACAACAATTGCCCTGACTGGTCATTATGTGAGCCTCGAGGGAAGGGGTGATGTGATTTACACAAGTACAATTAGCAGGTGTCTTAAGCTGAGTTCCCCTCGAAGCCCTGAGACTAGGACTCAGGTGCAAGCGGTTTACCTGGGAGGTGGTGCCGGGAAGCCCCAGCAGGGAAGTGGCGAGGAGCCCCCAATACAGGGTCAGTGATTGGTGTCCGTGAGCAGGTGGCCACCGGGCGCCACCGGGCGCTGGGGACATCTGCTGGGGACACCTGGGAGACTGTGTTGCACGTATCTCTGAACTGTCCCACTTGGTAGTGAGAAGCTGGGGTCTTTTGCCGCGAAGTCCCTTTTCTCCGTAGTTGAGGGCTGCCCCTTGGAACTGCTGGCCCCTAGATTTGTGGCGAACACACTCTGCAGCGGACGAGCCCAGGCGGAGTGATGGACGCTGGCAATGAGAAGCCACCTGCAAGTGCGGGCCTGGTGAGTGCTGAGTCAATCAGGCAGGACACCAAACGTGTCTGCGGTGGGGGCGGGGGGCTGGGAAGTGGTCGTCTCACTGTAAGGACGGGCTCTCACACTCAGTCGCCTGCCACCTGCAGAGTCGCTCTTAGATGGCCCTGCTCCCTCGCGGCCAGGGGGCGGGCTTTGTCCGAGGCGCTGCTGCGTCCCTCGTCCCTCCGCTGCAGGCCCTGCTGCCTTCAGTGGGCCTGCTCAGCCTGGCAGGATTTCCAGGCTGACCTCAGCCAGGGAACTGTCAGAGGTCCGGTCCTCCGGTGCCTCAGATTCCGGGACCCTTGGGCTGGTGGTGCTCAGAAACTAGTGTTCCCAAGGTAAGGAGGCAAGAGCTTCCCCCCCACCCCCTCGCCGTGTACATTTTCTGTTCACTCCATCGATGGACCTTGGAGTGCCACCCGGTCCTCAGAAGATACATCCCTGCCCCTACTGTGCCGGGCTGAGCTCACGGGGAAAGCTGTGAGGTGCAGTCAGCATTTGTGGAGTTCCTTCTGGAACTGCCTTTTCTATCCATTTCTTCCCAGCGTCATCTCTGGTCTTGCTCCTTCACCACTGTCTCTTTTGTTTACCTCTCATTACCTTATGGTGCTGATGAAGGCGGGCCCCCTGGTCCACACCCGATACACCGATCCTTGTCGTCAGTGAAGCGTGATAGGAAACAGGAGAAAATGACAAAGACAATTGGACTTAGTCAAGAAAGGCACGTCCCCAAAGTTTAGGGAAGAAGACTTGTAAAAACTTTAAAGATACGTGGGCATGAGCCCCTGGCCAGAAAGTCCAAAAGATAGAGATGAGCAAGAGAAAATGGGTGCCAAAAAACCTGCTCATGATACTTACCCACAGAGGAATCTGGAGAAGAGAGAAAATGGGCTGATCTCAGGAACCCATCCAGGCTGCAGAGAGGGCTCTTCTGTAGCCTTCATTTTAAAGGGCTACGTACAAAAACAGAAACCTGGCATCAATAAAGGATAAGCACAAAGCATGCCATAAACGTATCAGAAATCAAAAGACTAGAATAAGCTCAGACCTGAGAGTGACATTAATGTGGCCATAAAAAGGCTTTTATGCTATATTTGAGCCAGAAATAAAATGAGGAAAGGATAGGTCCTCTTGGGGCGAGTGAAATGGTAAAAACAAGTGGCGGGGAGAAAGAACCATACAGCTCCTGGTTTGTTTCCCCCTTTATTATTGTTTACTAACGGGAGCGCTCTTGAAACTGGAAAGGGTAAAAGGCTCTTGGTTAAACCAGAGGTAGGTGCAGAAATAGAAAAGAGTCACTGCGTGTTTGGAACAAGTTCAAGTCAGGCAGTCTGTAGGTGGAAGGGGCTGTTACGGAGGGTGGTGCATTCGGTTTTGTACGTAAAGTTTTCAAAGAACGTTTGTCTCAAAAAAAAGGAGAGGGCACCTGAGAAACGGTGGATCTGAAAACCATGGCAAATGAAAGCTGTTGGTGCCAGGTGGCTTTAGCCAGGAAATGGGGGAGGGTTGGAGGAAGCACATTCATGCTAGCACCACACGTGTGAAGGGATGCCCTTTAGGAAAAACTAGACTGTGCTATGGTAGGGTAGAGAGTGGAATTAAGCCCAGTGGGTTGACATTCCGTATTAAAACTTCGAAATGTTTAGGGGCACCTGGGTGGCTCAGTCGGTTAAGTGTCTGACTTCGGCTCAGGTCATCATCTTGCCGTTCCCGAGTTCGAGCCTCGCACTGGGCTCTTTGCTGACAGCTCAGAGCCTGTTTCGGATTGTGTGTGTGTGTGTGTGTGTCTTTCTCTCTCTGTCCCTGCCTCACTCGCACTCTGTTTCCCTCTCTCTCTCAAAAATAAACAAACATTAAAAAATTAAAAAAACCCCCAACTTCCAAATGTCTAGAAGCAATTACCATTGAACATCTGCCTCAAAGCAACGATGTCTCCACAACAATAAAGTCCAAAGTGAGAGTAACTGAATTTGTCAACGCTGTTGTAGACAGAAGTTTCTTTTTAAAAATTTTTTTAACGTTTATTTATTTTTGAGACAGGGAGAGACAGGGTCAGAGAGAGGGAGACACAGAATCCGAAGCAGGCTCCAGGCTCTGAGCCATCAGCCCAGAGCCCGACACGGGGCTTGAACTCACAGACCGCGAGGTCGTGACCTGAGCTGAAGTCAGCCGCTTAACCGACTGAGCCACCCAGGTGCCCCCAGAAGTTTCTTAATAAAACTATGGGTCCTCTCTACAGGAAAATGCCCATATGTGCCAACACACCACTTTCTATGTTCAACTTCGAGGAGTTCACTGCCCCTAAAGCAGGATCATGCTCCTCAGGTTAAGAAGACCACAACTCAAAGGATTCTTCTATTTCTAAAATGTAGTGATTCAAAGTCCTTTCCCTAGAAGCTACATTTTCGCAGATCTCTCCCAGGTAGCCTTTTGTAAATATGTTCATGGCTTCAGACAAAAAAAAAAAAAAGAATGGAGTGCTAATTTCATGAAACCAGCTGATTATTCAGGCCAACCCAAGATTTTCTGTTTCCTAAATGTCTGATTTCCACCTTTAGGCAGAACTTTCTCTCAACACCTGTGTGCTTGACACTTAACATATACCATCCACTGCCAAGTCCCAAAGGTTCAACTTTTTAAATCAGGAAAGGACCGATTCCAAATTGTTTGCCTCTTGATTTCAGCTCTGTCAGCGTCAGGTCAAAGCAATGTTGTAATACGTAGAAGCACCACCAGATGGCACTCTTGGGAAAGTCTTGCTTCCAGGCTGGTTTCTTAGGTCTGACGTCTGTTCTAAACATAGCCTGGTAAAATGCTTGGGGAAGAGGGGAGAGGATCTGTTAGGGGGGACGAAAAACACCAATGACAGGACAGCCCTTGCGCTTGCCTGAGTTTTGGTATACAGAGGCAAGCCTTGATTACTTTTTTCTACTTCTTAATGATTAGCTTTTAGAGGCTGATGCATAGATTTATGTAATACGTAAGCATTTCTTTCATACAAATACATACGTTTTCTGCCTCTTCTGATGCTCCATTTGACTTAAAAGCTGCTCATCATTTGGGGGAAGAACCTGTTCCTCTTTTGGATTATAAACTTGCACATTCATTCTCTTATTGCGTCTGTTCCCTACTTCAATTCCAGTAAGAATATTGAGTTTGCACGGAAGCATCGCAAAAGGCCTTTCTGGGAAGGGAATAGCTTGGTTAGATCAGCTCTCTCTGCTGTGAACACGAGGCCAACTGGAAAGATCAAAGAGAAAGGAGAGGGCAGAAGGCTTGCGTGGAAAGCAGGATTATCCCTGAAACTGACATAGCTGTTCCATCTTCTGTCTTGCTCTTTCCAAATTTTTCTTAAAAAAAGATTAAAAAAAAAACATGCTCATGCAACCTTAAGTCTTATGTTTCCCTTTCTTACTTTACTCCTTGGTGTGGTGTTTGCTGCCAGTTGGTAAGCTTACTTAAGTGAGAGAATGATGGCCATTTTATTTTATTTTATTTTATTTTTTAATTTTTTTTCAGCGTTTTTATTTATTTTTGGGACAGAGAGAGACAGAGCATGAACGGGGGAGGGGCAGAGAGAGAGGGAGACACAGAATCGGAAACAGGCTCCAGGCTCCGAGCCATCAGCCCAGAGCCCGACGCGGGGCTCGAACTCACGGACCGCGAGATCGTGACCTGGCTGAAGTCGGACGCTTAACCGACTGCGCCACCCAGGCGCCCCTGATGGCCATTTTAATACAGTTATCTTTGTTGAGAAAGGACCGTCCATTGGTTTGTGGTCTTGAGCAGGCAGCTAGCAGAAATAAGAAGCTCAGAACAGATGCCGTGTTTCTTTGGGGCATGGCTTTGGCCAGCCCTCCTTTCTGTTTTGTACCTGCAAGTGGAAAATCACCACTTTAATGAGCCACATACCCTGTGGGAAAAAAAAAATGTTTGAAATTACCCAGTAGAGGAAAACCTTCTTTCCAAGATCTGTGAGAGGTAGTGCAGAACCCCACCAAGTTCAAAATGGGAGATTCTTTTCTTCTAACATTTTATTTCAAAGATAATTCTGCTAGAAACCTGGCTTTCTGAGCAAAGAGGCATGAACAGAATCCCAAAATGGTTCAGCTAGGGCAAAGCAGGCATATCATCATTTAGAAGGCGTCTTTCCTGGCCTGGCTCTGCTGGGTGTTACAGGGAACGCAGAGATTAAAGAGACACTGTTCCTCTCCTCTAGAAGCTTCCAACCTAGTGGGAAAGACAAACATACAGAGACCCTATGTTATGCCTGGAATTATACTTGAGTGCCAAAAGCAAAATAAAAATAAAGTACAGCTCTGGCTGGCTGGGCAGGGCTGCAGCAATTGAAAAATCTAAAATGCACACTGTTAGCAAAGTCAAATTGTCCTTTGTCCTTGAAATGTGAGTAACTGGCTGGATGTGGGCTATTTTTCTTCTTTTTTAGACTTTACTGTTCTATGTAAAATTTCTAAAATAAGCATGTTTAGGTGGTTTTTTTTTTTTGCCCTCACTCTAAAAGCAAGTGGGAGTCTGAAGAGGAAAATGTATACTTATTATTTTTTATTTTTTGCAATACTCTTAGTATGTTAACAAAAGCAAACGCTTATTTGGTGGTTACTATAGTGCCGGGTACTCTTCTAAGTGCTTTTATATATTAACTTGTTTAATTCTCCCAGCCACCCTATAAGAGAGGGACTCTTATTAAACCCATTTTATAGAGGAAGTAATTGAGGCACAGAGAAATTAAGTAGCTTGCCTGGCTTACATCAGGATTTAAGTGGCTGAGCAGGCTGGCTCTAGAGTTTGAGCCGCCTAATTTAGTGGACATTATGGAGGAAGAGTTTTCCTCCTAGATTAATTTCTCAAGTAACTGAAGCTTGTCATTCTGTCTCAGGATTGGGCCAGAGAGTGGTCCATTCCTGAAGCAGGATGGCACAGGAAAGGAGATGCTAGGATTGGAAAGTCAAATGCAAATGGCTCAGTTACTTGGAGGAATCTCCAAGCGGAGACCAGAGAGTTTCCAGCTGGTTGCCTTTGCCTGGCCGAAAGAGTTCTGGGCAGTAGTGATTTCTTCTCTAGGAAAGCTGCTGACCCTGGGGAGATAACATGAGGAAGGAGTTGCCGCAGGTGAGTAGAAGACCCTGGAGAAAGGCATTGGGGTTTGGGTTTGGGTTGAGATCAGAGTCATGTAATAGGGCCTGGGGTTAAAGAGCCGGGCAGAGTTTGCTGTTTGGATTACCTTTAGGGGTTTGGGTAACGATTTGAGTTAGGGTTTCTGGTTAGTATTAGAGGTTGGGAGTTAGGGTTAGCTGTTAGGAGCTAGAGTAAGCTGTAGGGTTAGAGATTAGGATTAGGAGTTATGGCTCGTGTTAGAGTCAGGGAAAGCAGTCAACATCTAGCTCTTTTGAGGCTGAAAGCTCTCACGGCTTGCTGGGTCTGAGAGAAGACATGAAAATCTGGGAGGGTGATTCTCAAGAGCGAAGCAAGATCCCACACCCAGGAGAACCTCAGGATTACAGCCTACTAGATGGGGTCTCCTGTATAAGCAGAGCCTGGGCACAAGGAGAAGTCCAGGAACCATAACCAGGATGCTCCCACAGTCAGGTGACCTGCTACAATGGCCACCTTGCAGGATGGGCCCTGGGAACTGAGGGCAGGGTTGAGCTGCAGAGTGAGGTCCAGGGTAAGTTTCTGTGATTTAATTTTTCATAATGACTGTGTTTAACAACTGACCTGCCAAATTCCTGAAAATTTAACGGTCGGCCCTTGCAGGCTGGTGTGTCTGCTATAGCACGCCAGTGGTCTGACCTCCTATCCGATTCTTTGTATACTCACCACAGCTGTCTGTACATCATGGAAGCTTCTAGTCACACTTGAATATCCAGGAGAAATTGGGGCCTTCGATGTCACCCATTTAGAAGGGAAACAGCTAGAAGTATGTCAGTCACCACGTTCTAGTTACGGGCATTGTAGAAACAGGTGTCCTACAGTTTAGTTTGAAAACAAGGAAGCAGATGGATGAAGATGTGTGAGGTATATAGAATATGGAGTATTACTCAACCCTAGAAAAGAATGGAATCTTGCCATTTGCAGTGACGTGGGTGGCACTAGAGAGTATTATGCTAAGCGAAATAAGTCAGAGATAAATACAACATGATTTCACTCTTATGTGGAATTTAATGAATAAAACAGATGAACATGGTGGGGTGGAAAGAGAGGCGAACCAGAAAACAGGTGAATAACTCTAGAGAACCAAGTGAGGGTTGCTGGAGGCGAGGTGGGAGGGGGGAATGGGTTAAATAGATGATAGGTATTACGAAGGGCGCTTGTGATGAGCACCGGGTGTTGTATGTAAGTGATGAATCGCTAAATTCTACTCTTGATACTAATATTCCACTGTATGTTAATTAACTGGAATTTAAATAAAAACTTGAAAAAGAAAAAAAAATTATAAAAGGAAGCAGAGGGGCCCCTGGGTGGCTCGGTCAGTTAAGTGTTTGACTCTTGATTTCAGCCCAGATCATGCTCTCATGGTTTTGTGTGATTGAGCTCTGCTTTGGGCTCTGCACTGACAGTACGGAGCCTGCTTGGGATTCTCTCTCTGTCGCTGCCCCTCCCCAACTCACTCTCTGTCTCTGTCTCTGTCTCTCTCTCTCTGTCTCTGTCTCTCTCTCTCTGTCTCTGTCTCTCTCAAAATAAATGAATAAACTTAAAAAAAAAAAAAAGGAAGCTGAGGGGGGCGCCTGGGTGGCTCAGTCAGTTGAGCATCTGACTCTTGATTTCGGCTTGGGTCTTGACCTCAGGGTCGTGAGTTCGAGCCCTGTGTTGGGCTTCACACTGGGATGAAGCCTACTTAAAAAAAAAGAAAAAGGAAGCAGAGAAATATCCTTAATATTGATCTGTATGTAAATGCATGGGCCTTTTGGCTATGAAGATGATACTCCAGAATAAGTATTTTATCTCATCACGGTGGAGGATGTAGGCTGAAACCTTCCCACACCCCACTAAATACTTACTGCCAGCTGCTGCCTGTGCCTGCGTGTCCTCATATATCATTCAGCTATTGCCACGATTACGATGTATAATAAAGCACCCCAAAACTCCTCCTCATGCATCTGCAGATTGGCTTATCCAGGCCAGTGATGACTGGGTGTGAATTTAAGATGCAGTTTGAGTCTAGGTCTATTCCAGGTGTTCCTCATCCTCTTTGAATTAGTATGTAGACCTGGGCCGTGTTCTGCTCACGATAATGGCAGAAACACAGGAGAACAAGCCCAACCACACAGGGGCATTTCAGCCTCATTTGCGTTACATTTGCAAACATCCCATCGGCCAAAGCACGCCACATGGCCAAATCCAGTATCGATGGGATGGGGAAATACTCTGCTTCTAGTGAGAGGAATTACAGAGCCTCAAGACAAAGAGTATGATGTGGGAAAGGGTGAAGAATTGAGGACAATAACTGCCATACCACATGTTTACCAAATGGAATCACCCAGGGATCAACTTTTGACCCTGAACTCATTATTCAAATCTGTTGGCCTAAGAAGCCTTGGACTATATAGACAGAGAAGGAAGATAATTGCTATTTTAATATACAATACCACAGAAGATATCATCCCTCAAATCTGGTATCTTAGAGCAAACCTTTTCCAGCTTTTTTAGGCTCTACCCTACACATCTGGGAATGTGTGGGAGTCGGCCCTTCCTCATGTCTCCATCATTGGTCATCTGTTCACTGGTCTGGCCAGTTTTTCTGCCCATTTCCTTTGCTATACACCTGTCATCGATCTTTTTCCACCTATGATGGCCACCCCCTCCTCCATGTTATGGGGTGACGGAGACTCTCTACTTGACCAAACTTGAATCACTTTCTTCCAGGTTCTTTTTTTGACTAGGCCTTGGCCTTAGGCTTGGTCCTTGGCCTGGTTAGTCAAGTTGTAGCAAGAATCCTGCTGAGTCAATTTACCTAAAACCTGCATCCTTGGTATCTGATCATCCTTGATCTCTGGTCAGATTTCTCAATCTATACTCTTGATATCTTCTTTTATGATCCTTGCCTGCCTTCAGCAAGAATCCTGTTGAGTTGGTCTAGCTAAAATCCTGCCAGCCTTGATGTATCCTCTTAGTAATTTTCCATTCACTGACCTCGCCTTGCTTCTTGGCTATAAATCTCCACTTATCCTTATTGTATTTGGAGTTGAGCCCAATCTGTCTCCTCTCCTGCAAAACTCCCATTGCAATAGGCCCCTTCTTGAGCAGCCTTCCTTACCATCTCCAACAAGTGTCCAAATACTTTTTTCTTAACAGGGGTGAAGGAAGAAAGCAGGAAATTCTAGGTGCTGCAGTGTCACGGTACAGTGGGCACCCAAATGCTTGGAAGACTTGGGTCTGAAATCCATACTTTTTGCTAATTAGTCATATGAATTTGGAGGAAGCTTTTGTGAATTTCAGTTCCCTCATTCGTGGAGTGAGATAATTCTACATATCTCATAGGATGTTGTGTGGTTTAAATGATCAACATTGTTAATACTTAAAATGATGCCTAGCACATGGAAGGCACTTAATAAATGTTTTTAGTTGGAAGACAACATCACCATTTGTCACACATCACAATGGCACAAAATACGTTGGATACATTTTCAAATCCAGATTATAACTTCAAAACCTGTAGAGGTACATTAGACTGTAAGCTGTTTTCCAGAAAAATGTCTATTGTCTTTCCTGAAGGTCTAAGGCATAAGTCAGTGTCAAGATGACCTTGAACTGCCCTGTGAAGAACTTGTAACTGGTTTTTCTGCACTTGGAAGATACGCAAGGGTTTTTTCATCCCTATTCTGGTGCTCAGCCTCTACATCTTTCTTCCTCTCCATAGCTGGGTTATGTGACTCTACCCATAACACACACACACACACACACACCTTTTCTACATATGGCTATATCTTCTCCAAAATGGAAAACATTCTCAACTAAAGCCCAGGCAAGGAATTCTGGGAGGTTATGACCTTTAAGGCTTAGAATGACTCCTCACTGACAAATCTGAAATGAACCCATCTTCCACTGCCTTGAAGTGTAATTGTGCCTTTTTTTTTTTTTTTTGGTATTTTTATTTAATTTATTTTTTTAATCTACATCCAAGTTAGCATATAGTGCAGCAGTGATTTCAGGAGTAGATTCCTTAGTGACCCTTACCCATTTAACCCACCCTCCCTCCCACAACCCCTCCAGTCACCCTCTGTTTGTTCTCCATATTTATGAGTCTCCTTTTTTGTCCCCCTCCCTGTTTTTATATTATTTTTGTTTCCCTTCCTTATGTTCATCTGTTTTGTGTCTTAAAGTCCTCCTGTGAGTGAAGTCATATGATATTTGTCTTTCTCTGACTAATTTCACTCAGCATAATACCCTCTAGTTCCATCCATGTCGTTACAAATGGCAAGATTTCATTCTTTTTGATTGCTGAGTAATACTCCATTGTATATCTATACTACATCTTCTTTATCCATTCATCCATCGATGGACATTTGGGCTCTTCCCATACGTTAGCTATTGTTGATAGTGCTGCTCTAAACATTGGGGTGCATGTGCCCCTTCGAAACAGCACACCTGTATCCCTTGGATAAATACCTAGTGGTGCAATTGCTGTGTGGTAGGGTAGTTGTATTTTTAGTTTTTTGAGGAACCTCCACACTGTTTTCCAGAGTGGCTGCACCAGTTTGCATTCCCACCAGCAGTGTAAAAGAGATCCTCTTTCTCTGTATCCTCTCCAACATCTGTTGTTGCCTGAGTTGTTAATGTTAGCCGTTCTAACAGGTGTGAGATGGTACCTCATTGTGGTTTT
Source organism: Felis catus (assembly GCF_018350175.1). Taxonomy (NCBI): domain Eukaryota; kingdom Metazoa; phylum Chordata; class Mammalia; order Carnivora; family Felidae; genus Felis; species Felis catus. The sequence continues at coordinate 20,465,298 of NC_058386.1, forward strand.
GATTTGTATTTCGCTGATGATGAGTGATGTTGAGCATTTTTTCATGTGTCGGTTGGCCATATGGATATCTTCTTTGGAGAAGTGTCTATTCATGTCTTTTGCCCATTTCTTCACTGGATTATTTGTTTTTTGGGTGTTGAGTTTGATAAGTTCTTTATAGATTTTGGATACTAATGCTTTATCTTGTATGTCGTTTGGAAATATCTTTTCCCATTCTGTCGGTTGCCTTTTAGTTTTGCTGATTGTTTCCTTTGCTATCCAGAAGCTTTTTTATTTTGATGAGGTCCCAATAGTTGACTTTTGATTTTGTTTCCCTTGCCTCCGGAGATGTGTTGAGTAAGAAGTTGCTGTGGCCAAGGTCAGAGAGGTTTTGCCTGCTTTCTTCTTGAGGATTTTGATGGCTTCCTGTCTTATGTTGAGGTATTTCATCCATTTTGAGCGTTTTTTTTGTGTGTATGGTGTAAGAAAGTGGTCCAGGTTTATTTTTCTGCATGTCGCTGTCCAGTTTTCTGAACACCACTTGCTGAAGAGACTGTCTTTATTCCATTGGATATTTTTTCCTGCTTTGTCAAAGATTAGTTGGCCATGTGCTTGTGGGTCCATTTCTGGGTTCTCTGTTCTGTTCCATTGATCTGAGTGTCTGTTTTTGTGCCATAATTGTGCCTTATTAAAATACATTGACAGTTGACCTGAAGCCGAGGAAGTTTGAAATAATCCTTGTCTCTCCAACTTCACGTGTAATTCAACTCATTGGACACTTACAGGAAATCTTCAAAGACAGAACTAGAGATCCAAAAAGAAGCATAGAGGTGAGAAAGATTAGAGTCCTGAAGAAAGGTCACTGGGCTTTTCAGAGGTGGTAAACCAGTTGGCTGGTGGAAAAAACTGTGCTGAAGAATATTCTGTGAATATTCCCACATTGATATTTCTACCTGACTCTATTTCCATCCCACCCTTTCCACAAAAAAAGAGAGAAGGGTTATAATTGGTTACCTGGTAAATTTTCCTTCTTACTTCTTCACTTAACTCATGATGTACAGAGTTTGAAGGTTGCTGGCAGGGGGATGGGAAAATTAGCATAAGAAGGCCAAGGGCTTTCTGGAAGGGAAGGTACTGTCAGCATCAAGCTTCTTTAGATTTGGAGTTAAATTCTTTTGAAGTGGACCTAAGCGACACAAGGCACACACTGGAGGTGGAGAATGGCAACAAGGATCCTGCAGTGCAGTTACTGTGCAGTGGTGGGCAAGACTAGAGCAGTGGGCTGGCTGCAGCTCTGTATCAGAAATGGTATTCTGTACAACCTCTTACACTAACTTTGGCTGTATTTCTTGTGCTGTACTTTTCATCCTGATGACTTACTCATTCCCTAAGTAGAAGCCTGTCCCTCCCACTCCCCTTTGCCCATTTTGCCCATCCCTCCACCACCTTCCCCACTGTATGGTAACAGATTGTAGCTACACTTGTGATGAACATAGCATAATGTATAGAGTTGTTGAACCACTATGTTGTATACCTGAAGCTAATGTAACGTAGTTACATATAATGTAATGTAGTATAGGTGTGTCACCTATACTTTAATAAAAAATGTTTTAAAGAAAAAAATTAGTGGTATTTCTACGTCTACAGTATGGGGTACCAATGAACTTGTCCCAGTGTAGTTCTGGGGACAAGCTTAGCCTGGTAAAGTGAACATGTGAATAGGTTCAAAGAGCCCTGGCCCCTGGATTTGTTCTTTTTCATATCACATAACTTCTTTGTCTACCCTCCTTCTTTGGCAGCTGTAGTGGGGACAAGTGGTCCCATCAACTGCACTGTTCTTCTGGCTTGGTGATCTGGTGGCCAACTGGTGGTGATTGCAGTGTTCTCCAATGTCAGGAGGGTTCTGACTCCCACAAAGGCAGACATTTTCAGGCTGAACAGTGAAAATCCCAAAGGATTCTTATCATATGAAGGGATGACAGGAGAGCAGGAATAGATGGACTTCTATGGATCTGGGCAGATAAAGGCTCAAGTATTGCATTCTAGACAGCACTGAGGGGAGGGGAGGTTCACTTGAATTGGAAATCAAAGTCTGATACCCCAGGTATTGAGTAAATACAGGGCAAGAAAAAAATATCAATATGGAAATGTCTTCATTCGTATATTCTCAGATGCTAATGGCATATACTCTTACGGTAGAAGTACGTATTGAAGTACAGATTTTTGTCTTTTTTGTCATGGCAAGAAACACACAATACACAATTTACCACCTTACCAGTTTTGAAGTGTACAGTTCAATAGAGTTAAATATATTTACATTGTTGTGAGATAGCTATCCAGACTTTTTCATCTTGCAAAACTGCAACTCTGTACCCATTAAAAAACAATTCTTCTTGGGATGCCTGGGTGGCTCAATTGGTTAAGCGTTCGACCTTGACTCAGGTCATGATCTCACAGTTCGTGAGATTGAGCCCCGTGTCAGGCTCTGTGCTGCCAGCTCAGAGCCTGGAACCTGCTTTGGATTCTGTGTCTCCCTCTCTCTTCCCCTCCCCTGCTCACACTCTGTCTTTCTCTGTCTCTCAAAAATGAACGAACATAAAAAAAAAATCTTAAAAAAAAACACATACTTTGAAGAGTCTGTCCTTCCTCCATTGAGTGGTCCTGGCACCTTTGTCAAAGATGATTTGACCATATAAGTTAAAGGTTTATATCTGGGCTCTCTATTCCATTGACATGCCTGTCTTTATCTCAGACCTTACTGTTTTGATTACTGTAGCTTTAAAATATGTTTTGAAATCACGAAATGTGAGTCCTTCATACTTTTTCAAAATTTGTCCTTTTTGAAAATTGTTCTGGCTCTTTCAGGTCCCTTGGGCTTCTGTATGAATTTTAGCATTTTTTTCCATTCATGCAAAAAATGCTGTTGGGATTTGGGTAGGATTTACACTGAATCTGTAAATCACTTTGGGGAGGATTGACATCTTAACAATATTAAGTCTTCCTATCTATGAACATGGGATGTCTTTACATTTATTTGTGTTTTTCATTTCTTTCATCAGTGTTTTGTCGTTTTCAGTGTATAGGTTTTTCATGTCTTTGGTTGGGTTTATTCCTAAGTATTTTATGCTTTTTGGTGCCGTTGTAAACGGAATTGTTTGCCTACTTGACTTTTCAGACTGTTAGTGTATAGAAATGCAGCAGTGTTTCTGCATGTTCATTTTGTATACTGCAACTTTTCTGCCTTTGTTTATTAGTTTTAACAGTTTTTTTTTGGTATATTGAATCTTCAGGGTTTTGAATTACAGATTTTTTAAAAGGCAGCCTCAGCGTAAGACAAAATATTAATGTCTGACTGAAATTATGGGTCTCTAAATAGTTCTTGTGAAAATAAGTTGAAACTTCACTAGGGAGACTTTGTCCAGATTCCAATAAACCTGAAATTCATGGCACCATGTCTTTTCCCCCTCGAGGTAAAAAAGACTGGACTGATTGCATAATAGTTACCATTGTCCGTTATATAATGGAAGGAAGTGGGCAGACTTTTTCACTTATGTCTGTTAAAAGATTCATGCTTGTGACATTTTTGTTTTCAATGACATTTCTATTCCCTTACCCTTCTAGGGAGATTTATGATAACCCCAAATAGTTTTCATCATGCCAGTGCAGATTATAAAACATTGTATTAGGGCTTCTGGAGATTTCTGATTACAGTGAGTGTGTTGTATATGAGGCAGGCATTTCAGCCTCACAATTACAAAGTTCAGAGTAAGAGTCAGTGGTACTAGTAAAGGAAAAGGTCTGATTTCGAGGTTCATCTTATAGGTCAGTGCCCGGCATATTCTGGTGATGCTCTTAGACATACTGTGGAAGAAACAGCCAGAAACATATTTGCAAATCTCATTGCAAAGTAGGGATCTCTATCCTTGCTTATAAGCATTCTTCAGCTTAGAGATTATTGGCATTCTCAGTGATAAATGCACATGTGGAAGAAACAAAAATATTCTTACTTTGCTAAAATTTGAAAGAGTCACTTTTAACTTTGAGAAATATATTCTGAGACATTGATTCTGAACCTTTTGGGAATTGTGGCAACATCACTGGGTTAATTTTAAACATACCCCATTCTGACTCCATCAGAATTTTTACTTGCCAACATCAGAATTCACTCCCTCTAGCTTAAGGGGCTTATTCAAAATATTAAGGCGTGTTTAGAGTCTTTGGGAGGGTCAAAGACTCAGACTTGGAGGCTACACGGGTAGAGAGGCAGGCAAAGCTCCCAACTGCTTCGTGCACCTGTTCCACAGGAACCTCCCTGCCAACGTACTCCTGACCTTAGATACACACCATTCAGCTCTGAGTCCATGGCACTCAGCTCAGTTTATCATTATTTTTTTTTAAATGCTGAATTTGGATTTGAAAGCCTTACAATGGTCTTTAATATATAATGGTCTATAAAATTTCCTTGCTAACGAGTCTGTTTGAGTCAGGCCAGCTCCTCATATTCAAGAGCAGGAATGGAGACCCAAGTAGCTGACATGGCTTGTGCAAGGTCTTGATTCTCTGGCCAGTATAGAGGGTGAGGGTGAGGGTGAGGGTGAGGAAGGGATCGGTCTGCTCCAGTCTGTCAGGCGTTGAATGAAAGACTTTGTTGGTGGGCATTGATACCATTACTGGACTCCCTTCGCTATTTTGTCCTTGGAAACATGAGATTTAGATTCTCTTCCCTACCTTAACCTGTCTATAACTAACTCAGGGACCTTGGGAAAACCAGGCAATATCTGGCTTCAGTATCCTTATCCCTAGTACCCCTGGAAAATCAAGCTTGAGCCTAATAATAAGCTATTATTAGCTTATTTTAATAATAATAATAATAATAATAATAATAATAATAATAATAATGAGTGTTCCACTAAGTACCACATGTAGGCTGGCTCATTTAATCCTCATAACCATACTGTGAAGCAGACATTTTCTTTCAGTTTGTTTTATGGATGAGGAAGCTGGGCATAAAGGGGTTTAGAACCTTGCCCAAAGAGGTAAAAATCAGAGCTCCCATTTGAGTAGAGCCCTGGCTAACACCAGGACACATGCTCTTAAACCCTGCCTCTCCATCTTGGGGGGAAAAGTCTAGCTTTGATACTCTGTTGTTCTCTGATTCAACCTTGATACCTCAGTGGGAATTGAATACCCTGTTTGTTTCTGGAAGACCTAGAATTGCCCGCCAAAGTGTGTTCTTTCTGGAATTGGCCCACCATGATGTAATGACACTTGGCCCTGTCTAACACGGAACAGGGTGGAGATTAACGAGGTGATTATCGGTAAGGGTTTTGAGCCTGTTTAATAAAAGCTTGATCTCGTGGGCTTCCATATGGGAAAAGAATTATTTTTAATAGGAGTGAGAAACTGATGAGCACTCAATAGCAAGAAGCATTTTGTTTTTAGATGGCGGTCTCTTAAACCATGAGCTATCATTTTGTTTAATGATTTCCAACCTGAATAAGCAGTATAACAAGTGAGCCTCAAAATCAGTTAGTCAACCAAAAGGCAAACATTTTCATAATCAGGAGATAGGGGAGCTTTACAGCCTTTAAACAATATAATCGGAGAACACCCCCTGCCATCTTACCAACTGGCAACATAAAGTACGTGGGTTTTAATCATTACACTGTGATAGCTGGAACAGCCAGCCGATAGGAAGCTCAAATCTACCTGATTCCCAGGGGAAAAAAGTAAGTTTAGAACTATGTGGTGTGTTTATTTTATTTGTATGTTTTCAAATCTACTGCAGGGGATTAAGAATTCAAACACTATAAACATCACAGTCCAGTTATACCCTCTCCTCAAAATGATACACTAAGCCCACTGGAAGATACACATAGGGACCATGGAAAGGAAGTTAAGCACAGGGGCCCGGCTTCCAGCTCTCGTCATGTTTGAGGGAGCCAACAACACGCGCTTTGGGCTAGGCCTTAGGTCTACTGACACCAATTCCATTCCTCCCTGGGACATTCGTTGCTTTAGACATTTTGACGTTCCCCGTGCATACCCCAGTCTCTATTAGGCCTCTCCTGCTTTCCGTCTCAAGGCACTTTGAACTTATCCTCATAACCTTACCCATAATTTTCCATCATTACTTGTGTCTGCCTCTCCCACTGTACTGTAAATTCCAGGTGTACCCAACCCCTAATGCAGAGTCTGGCACAGAGTAAGTGCTCAAGAAATATTTGTGGATTTGAGTGTTCTTGTGGGGGAAATGGCAAGAATGGGAAAGAATTTTAAAAAAATTTTAATAGGATTTAAAATCTTCTTTCCTCTTTCTGATGTCTTCATAAAAATTCATGTTACCCAGCTAGATTTCAGTTTTAGAAATTTGTGCAGTAGGAGTCCGTATGGCCTCTACAGATGATCTGAGGATGTTATGAATATGTTTCCAGTGGCTCTTTTATCACCACTGCACTCCTTGGCGTGGGAGGAGCCTTTAGCAGAGTTGGGATGTCTGTGACATTTGTCTTCAGTCCTCTGATGCCACTTAGTTCATACCGGAGACCATAAGCACCCAGCACAGTGGCAAAACAGTGAGGTGTAGAGTCAGAAAGGTCTCAGTGCAAATCCTAGCCCCACTTTTGACTGGCTCTTTGGTTTTAGGCTATCATGGCGGCCATGGAAGTGTTCCACTTGGGGCTCTCGCTTTCAGAGCCTGATTTACTGAGGTCCCAACTCTTGCCCCTTCTAGATCCACTGCTGCATTTGCACCCAGGCTGTGCTTCCCTGCCAATGACTGCGCACATCAGTGTATCTGTACAGGCCTTTCCTGGGACATGCAGGACTCTTCCGATGGGCCATCTTGGCTTGAGGACTCCCTGTTGGCCTGACTGAGACTTTCTTACAGCCATGCCACAGCCCAACACTCTTCCTTTGAACTTCTGCTTCCTTCTGTCTTTCCTCTAGGAGGGCCAGACCAGCATCACCATCTGAGGGCTCGGCCCTGCATTGTCCTGCTCCCTCCCCCTGAATTCTTTCCAGCACCGCCCCCCACCCCGACATCTCTTACATATCCAGTACCATCTTGGCATCTGCTTCTCGAAGGACCCAATGAATTAACACAACTAGTCACCTAGTAGCTCTGTGACTCAGTTTCCTCATCTGTTAATTGTAGGGTTGCAGTGAAGTTCAATGTAAATAAGTTGAGAAAAGTGTCTGGCATCCTGTCACACAGAAACGATCATTAATTCCCGTCATTTGCATTCTATGGTATCCCCTCCTCCTTCCCACTGACACTCTGTCACTATGGACGTATCTTGTAGCTCTTCCCTTCAGGTCCCGAGGTGTCATAGGGCTAATGGCCCCCCTTCACCTGTGTTAATAATATACTAATGATAACAGTGTTTTAACAGGGGTCCTCTGTGGCATAACCTGTAAGTCATTCTAATAATGGAACAGTGCAAAGAAATCATGAAATGGTGGACTACCTTTGGCACACTTCTAAGTCCCCTTTCTGTTTCTCTTTCTGTTTCTACCCTCTTACTAGTGGGAAGAATAGCCCTCGGCTGTCTCTCCCCTGCCCCTAATAGAGCCTCTTGTCAGGGAGGACATGCCAGTGGAGGCTCCTTGTGTCTACTCTGTATTTAGCTGCCTAGTCTTCCTTCCCATAGGATGGGCCTGCCCTGGGAAGCTGGGAGTAGGAGCGATGAGATTCCCAGTCTCATTGGCTCTAGTTGCTTTTCCATGCTGCTCTGGAACTTCCTTTTAGCACGGCCTTCTCAGTGGCAGTCCCTCCCTTCTAGATTGGGCCTAAAGTTCTACTTGCACCAAAGTGGTTGACCAAATAGAATAGGGCTTGCTTATCCCTCTAAGCACACATGCTTCAGGCATAGCACGTTAGAAGGATGTGTTTGGTAGACAGGATGGCCTTAGTGTAGGCAAGTAGTGGGCAAAGTCCACCTTTTCTGGTGCTGGAGACCCCCCCACAATGTCTCCTTTGCTGCCCAGACCTCTCTGGGCTGACTGACCCACAGCAACTCCTGTTCTTCTAGGACAGACCTGGCATTCATTCATCTTGACTTCTGAACTAAGGCTACACTGAGGGCCTTAGCTTCATTCCTAGCTGATTTGAACTTTCTGAACCTCCCTGAGAACCCCCATCCCCAACCCTTCCTTTCAGTATCTTCTGTTGCAGTTAGACTTGTTGTAGTTCAGTTACATGTGAGACTTTGAGGCGACGTTTTCAAAAAAAAACCACCTTCCTCTCTGTAGCCCAACAGCTCACAAGCTCCTTTATGATGGGCTCAGAGTACCATGCAGTGGCCTTGAAGTGTGCACAAGAAGCTGCCTGCACTGTTTCTCTCCCTTTGGTAGCACATTTGTTCCAAGGCCTTCAGGACCCACATGCATGGGCTCCTTGCCCTGCCTAGACTTTAACAAGTTAAAAGTTTAAAAACAAAGATTGAGACAAAGAGTAAATGCTGTTTATTGTAAAAAGTCAAACCATAAACAAGCCCACATAGGAGACATTGTGGGTGCCCCACCCACATCTCTTGGACCACACCATATCCATGCATGCCAGTGACTTCCTCCTCTCAGCCCCTGTGACTGTGAGCCTGAGGCCTACCCAAGCACAGGGCGGGATGGGGAATAAATACCCCAGGAGTGGTTCTCAACCAACGGTGGCAGAAGTTGTTCCATCGTCCTTTCCCTTAGGGTGAGACAGCAATAAAGTAGGTTCTACACCAATGTCCGTTGCCTCAGTTGCCCACAGTGACAACCTGCTCACTGACACACGCTGTATTGATTTTCTTCCCTGTCTCATGTCCCCACTCCCCTCCCAGTGTTTCTTGGGTCCATCTCTCAAGCTACTTGTAACTCAAATTCTCATCTCCGCTTCTGCTTCTGGGGGAACCCAACCTAGAACAGCCTGTATACTAAAGGATATTTTCAGAAAAAAAGCCTTTCCCATTGCTTATGGCAGCGAGCTCCAAAGTTTTTACTTGTGTACTTTCATTAGTACACACCCCTATTATGTTCATACTTGTTTATATATGACATACTGTCATTAACCAGTATATTAAGTCGCAGGCTATTACTTGGGCAAGACTTAGATCCCTATTTCCAGTAGGTACCTGGATAATTTTGAGTTCTTTGAACAACTTCTTTTCAGGTATGAATAGGTGGTATTTGTTTTGATGTCAAATATGGTAGACAAGGAAGGTTCTGGAAGGAGGAGAAATGCAACATTAGTTACATTGTCAGAAGGAGAAATCTCACATTTTCTGGCTGTTTGATTCTTTTTGCTTTGTTAACGTTATTTCCAACCAGGGCTTCCTTTGTGGGATTCTTCAAAATTATCTGTTTATTTTGTGAGGGTTGGTTTCATTATAACTAGAGACTGAAATGTGTAAACACATTTAATCAGCCAGGAAAAAAAACGTTGAGATGTTGGAAAATGTTGAAAGCCAGTGACGAGGCTTATCATCTTAGCATCCTCTTAGCTGAGGAACTCCCACTCTGTCTTCAAAATAATTAGAGTATTGTTCTTGTCTTGTGACTGTCTGACCCACAGACGGGGGAGGGTGACAGCATCAATCCATATGTTATCCACGAGTTGAGTTTATTTTCTTATTCTTTGAATCAGAAAGAAATCCAGTAGAAGTTATCTTCTGCTACCCCAGTGGATCGTCCTGACCACCCCTTGTGACATGTAGCCCTAGTTTGGAGGCCACTGGTATGTTTGCATCCTGTCCTCATTTCTCCACCTCTCCTTCAAGAGCCTCCCTGCCCTGCACCCATCTTCCCATACATGCCTAATCTCTCCAGAACACTCTGTTCCAGTCAGCCTGGCCTCTTCCCTCCTCTAGCCCTTTGTTTCCAGTCCCAACGTGTGCCTTCTCTCCTGCCCATGTGCATCCATGTTCAGTTCATCTTTTCCATGGGCTTCTGCCCAGCTCTTCCAGCCCACAATGATTTCACTCTGCTCCTAATCCCTGGAACATGTCTAGACTTCTCTGTACTTTTTTTTTTTTTTGAAACATTCCACCTATTTATTTGTCTCTGTAGTTGAACTCTAACAGCTTCCCAGAGGCCAGAGCCACTTGAGCCCAGAGAAGACAGAGAGCTTATTAGAGGTAACATGGTTTTTATTAGGTGGTGCCACGTCCTACATCCCCAAAGCAGCCCATAGCCCTGAAGATCTTCACGGGCTCTTAGCACAGAACTTGCTCTTTGGCTCTCCTGGTGTCTGTCTCCTCTGGTGACTGGCTGGGGAGTATAAACATTAATGGGTCTATGGCACAGAGGCAGTAAGGAAGCCGTGGAGAAATTACTTCTAGCTGAGAGGGCAGAGTGATGCCAGGCTTAGGGTGAGTTAACCCATACTTCTCCTGGATTGCAGCTTTCGTTCTGCCTTCCCAGGCTGAGTCAAACACATTTATAATGACTTTTCTTTAAAAGAAGCCTACATTTATTTTTAAAATTTGATCTCCCAAGGCACGGAATTAACCCCCCCCCCATTAAAGCTTTATTAAGATATATTTCCCATACCATTTAATTCATCCATTTGACGCGTACAGTGGTTTTTAGTATATTCGCAGAATCTAACCCTGTGATGGTCATTTTTATGTGTCAACTTGGCTAGACTACAGTCCCCAGTTATTCAACTGAACATTAATCTTGGTGCTGCTGTGAAGGTGTTTTATAGATGTGGTTAAAGTCCATAATCACTTGACTTCAAGTAAGGAAGATTATTTTAGATAATCTGGGTGACCCTGGTTCGTTCAGGAGAAAGACCTTAAGAGCAGAGCTGAGGCTGCCCAGGAGAGGAGGCAATTCTGCCTGCAGACTGCAGCCTCAGCCCATGCCTCAGAGTCCCAGCCTGCTTTTCCTGTCAGCCAGCCCGATGGGTTCCAGAATCGCCTTGCCAGCCCCCGCAAGTACATAAGGCGTTGCCTTGCACCGAATCTCTTAAAAAATTTTTTTTTGAATGTTTGTTTATTTTTGAGAGAGAGAGAGAGAGAGGCGCAGAGAGAGAGAGAGGCAGACAGAGCATCCAAAGTGATGCTCTGCCCTGTGAGAGGAGAGCCCAAAGGGCAGAGCCCGATGTGGGGCTTGAACTCACGAGCCATGAGATCATGACCTGAGCTGAAGTAGAACACTTAACCGACTGAGCCACTCAGGCATCCTGCTAAATCTCTTCACATATATCTCCTGTTGGTTATATGCTTCTGGTTGATCCCTGACGGATAGAAACCCACTTTTAGAATATAAACAAGTTTCCATTCTTGGTAAGAGTCTTCTTTTCTTCCCTAGGTTATCTTAAACTGTTCTGTCCATTTGTTGTGTATTCTTATTTATTATTTTAACTATTATTATTTTTTCAAATGGTAAGAGCATTTATTGTGAAGAGGGTTTCTATGGGGTTTCCATAGAAAAATCAGAATGTGTGAATTCTTACAACTATCTGAGTCTTTTTTAAACTTCTAGTATACTTTTTTTAAGTGTATTTACTTATTTTGAGAGAACAAGAGATTGCATGAGCAGAGGAGGGGCTGAGAAACACAGAGAGAGAATCCCAAGCAGGCTCTGCTCTGCTAGTGTAGAGCCTGACGCGGGGCTGGAACCCATGAACCATTAGATCATGACTTGAGCCAAAGTCAAGAGTCAGATGCTTCACCAACTGGGCCACCCACGCGCCCCTAGAATTCCAGTATACTTAACATACAGTGTTACATTAGTTTCAGGTGTGCAATATCGTGATTCATCAATTCTATACATGACTCAGTGCTCATCACGCTAAGTGCCCTCTTCATCCCCTTCACTTGTTTCACCCGTCCCCTGCCCACCTCCCCTCTGGCAACCGTCAGTTTATTCTCTATACTTAAGAGTCTGTTTTTTGGTTTCTCTCTTTTTTTCCCTTTGTTCATTTGTTTCATTTCTTAAAGTGCACATGAGATCATAGGATATTTGTCCTCCTCTGATTGGCTTATTTTGCTTAGCACTATTCTCTCTAGCTCCATCCATATTGTTGCAAAGAGCAAGATTTCTTTCTTTTTATGACCGAGTAATATTCTATTCTGAATAATATTCCGTAAACATCTTCTTTACCCGTTCATCTATCAGTGAACACTTGGGCTGCTTCCATAATTTGGCTATTTTTTTATAAATTTTTTTTCAATGTTTATTTATTTTTGGGACAGAGAGAGACAGAGCATGAACGGGGGAGGGGCAGAGAGAGAGGGAGACACAGAATCGGAAACAGGCTCCAGGCTCTGAGCCATCATCCCAGAGCCTTACGCGGGGCTCGAACTCCCGGACCGTGAGATCGTGACCTGGCTGAAGTCGGACGCTTAACCGACTGCGCCACCCAGGTGCCCCATAATTTGGCTATTTTAAATAATGCTGCAATAAACATAGGTATACAATAAAAATGTATACCTTTCAATTAGTGTTTTTTATTTTTTGGGTAAATACCCACTAAGGTGATTACTGGATCTTAGGGTAGTTCTATTTTTAATTTTTCGAAGAACCTCTGTATTGTCTTACACAGTGGCTGCACCACGTTGCATTCCACCAACAGTGCATGAGGGTCCTTTTTTTCTACATCCTCACCAACACTTGTTTCTTATGTTGTTGATTTTTGCCATTCTGTCAGGTGTGAGGTGATATCTCATTGTGGTTTTGATATGCATTTCCCTGATGGTGAGCGATGTTGAGTATCTTTTCACGTGTCTGATGGCCATCTTTATATCTTCTTTTCACATGTTTTCTGCCTATTTTTTAAATGGATTATTTGAGGTTTTTTGTCTTGAGTTGTGTAAGTTCTTTCTATATTTTGGATATTAACCCTTTATTGGATAGGTCATTTGCAAATATCTTCTTCCATTCTATAGGTTATCTTTTAATTTTGTTTGTTGTTTCCTTTGCTCTGCAGAAGCTTTTTATTTTGATGTAGTCCCAATAGTTTATTTTTGCTTCTGTTTCCCTTGCCTCAGGAGACATATCTAGAAAGATGTTGCCATGGCCGGTGTCAGAGAAATTACTGCCTGTCCTCTCTTCTAGGATTTTTATGGTTTCAGGTCTCACATTTAGCTCCGTCATCCATTTTGAGTTTATTTTTGTGTATGGTGTAAGAAAGTGGTCCAGGTTCATTCTTCTGCATGTTGCTATCAAGTTTTCCCAACACCATTTGTCGAAGAGATTGTCTTTTTCCCATTGCATATTCCTCCCTCCTTTGTTGAAGATTAATTGGCAATATAATTGTGGGTTTATTTCTGGACTTTCTATTCTGTTTAGTTGATCTGTGTGTCTGTTTTTCTGCCAGTACCATACTGTTTTGATTGATAGGGCTTTGTAATATAACTTGAAGGCCAGAATTTTGATACCTCCCATTTTGATTTTCTTTTTCAAGATTCCTTTGGCTATTCGGGGACTTTTGTGGTTCCATACAAATTTTAGGATTGTTTGTTCTAATTCTGTGAAAAATGCTGTTGGTATTTTGATAGGGACTGGAGTAAATTTGTAGATTGCTTTGAGTTGTATAGCCATTTTAACAATATTTGTTCTTCCAATCCATGATCATGGGATGTCTTTCCATTTCTTTGTATCATCTTCAATTTCTTTCATCACTGTTCTACAATTTTGAGAGTACAGGTCTTTTACCTCATTGGTTAAGTTTATTCCTCGGTATTTTATTATTTTTGGTGCAATTGTAAATGGGATTGTTTTTTAATTTCTCTTTCTACTGCTTTATTACTAGTATATAGAAATGCAACAGATTTCTGTACATTGGTTTTGTATCCTGCAACTTTAATGAATTCACTTATCAGTTCTAGTAGTTTTTAAGTAGAGTGTTTTGGGTTTTCTATATAGAGTATCATGTCTTCTGCAAATAGTGGAAGTTTTACTTCTTCCTTACTGATTTGGATGCCTTTTATTTCTTTTTGTTGTCTCATTGCTGTGGCCAGGACTTCTAATACTATGTTGAATGAAAATGGTGAGAATGGACATCCTTGTCTTGTTCTTGGCCTTAGGGGAAAAGCTCTCAGTTTATCTCAGAGTATGATATTAGCTGTGGGTTTTTCATATAAGGCCTTTATTACATTAAGGTATGTTCCCTCTAAACTGACTTTGTTGAGGGATTTTATCATGAATATATGTTGTAGCTTGTCACATAATTTTCCTGTATCTTTTGCAATGATTGTATGGTTTTTATCCTTTCTCTTATTTTTAAAATTAAAAAAAATGTTTATTTTTGAGAGAACGTGCAAGCATGGGAGGGGCAGAGAGAGAGGAGGAGAGAGGATCCGAAGTGGGCTCTGCACTGACAGCAGCAAGCCTGATGTGGGGCTCAAACCCACGAACCATGAGATCCTGACCTGAGCTGAAGTCAGATGGTCAACCTACTGAACCACCCAGGCACCCCATCCTTTCTCTTATTGTTATGATGTATCACATTAATTGACTTGCAAATATTGAACCACCCTTGCATCCTGGGAGTAAACTTGGTTGTGGTGATTGATTTTTTAAATGTATTTTTGGATTTGGTTTACCAATATTTTGTTGAGGAATTTTATATCTGTGTTCATCAGAGATGTTGGCCATTAGTGTAATGCTGGCCTCATAGGATGAATTTGGATGTTTTTCCTCCTCTTCTGAGTCTGAGAAGAATAGGTATTAACTCTTCTTTAAATGTTTGGTAGAATTCATCTGTGAAGCCATCTGTTCCTGGATTTTGGTTTATTGGGAGTTTTTTCATAACCGATTCAATTTCATTGCTGGTAATGGGTGTGTTCAGATTTTCTATTTATTCCTGCTTCAGTTTGGTAGGTTATATGTTTCTAGGAATTGATCTTTATTCTAGGTTGCATAGTTTGTTGGCACGTAACTTGTCATAATATTTTCATATAGTCCTTTGTATTTCTGTGGTGTCAGTTGTTATTTCTTCTCTTTCATTTCTTGCTTTCTTTTTTTTTTTTTTTAGAGAGAGAGGGCGAGCAGGGGAGAAGGGCAGAGAGAGAGAGAGAGAAAGAGAGAGACAGAGACAGAGAGGCAGAGACAGAGACACAGAAAGAGAATCTTAAGCAGGCTCCATGCTCAGCACAGAGCCTGACTTGGGGCTCGATCCCACAACCCTGGGATCATGACCTGAGCCTAAATCAAGAGTCAGATGCTCAACCAACTGAGCCACCCAGGGGCCCTTCTCCTCTTTCATTTCTGATTTTGTTTATTTGAGACCTCTCTCTCTCTCTCTCTCTCTCTCTCTCTCTCTCTCGATGACTGTGGCTAGAGGTTGATTAGTTTCTTTGATCTTTTCAAAGAACCAGATCCTGGTTTCATTGATCTGTTCTATTTTTTTTTTTTAATTTTGTATATCATTTATTTCTGCTCTAATCATTATTATTTTCTTGCTTCTGCTGGTTTTGGGTTTTGTTTGTTTTTGTTTTGCTGTGTGTTCTTAAGGGTATTTCTACATCCCTCCTGCTCCCAGGACTAAATCTTGGATTTAATGTTGATTGCATATAGGTGCAATCAAAGAAATGTCGACCTCACCAGAACAACTTGTCAGGACAGTATTTGCAAGCTTCACTAGCATATAAATTCCACAGGGGAAAGGATTGCAGTTTGGTCTGCTTATTGAAGGTATCTCAAGAGCCCATAACTCCCAACACGTAGTAGGTACCCCATAAATATTTATTGAATGATTAAATGCCCACAGTGACATTGTAAGCTCCCTAGAAGGAAGAGAGGGTCTCCATTTACATCTTCCATAAGAGCCTAACAGTGCTAGGTGAATAGGAAGAAGGTGCTTGTGGTAGATTGCAAAAATGGCCACAGATTCTCCCTTTCTCATAAGAGCTAGAGTCTCCATCTCTTAAATCTAGGCTTAGCTGTGTGAATTGCTTTGGTCAATAGGACATGAACAAATGTGATACAAGCAGAGACTTGAAAATCCTTGGGTATTAGAACTTGGAATTAGAACGTGAACATGATCACGAGCTAGCCTGCTCGTGGGTAAAAGGTTACATGGAGAAGAACCAATGCATCCCATCTGACAGTCTATGAACTACCAAACATGTGAGCCAGGCCTTTCTAGATCATCCAGCCACCTGCCAATCTGTAAGGTGAACATAGACACATGAGCCAGCCCAGATCTGAAGGACTGCTCAATTAACCCATTGAATCATGAGCCAAATGAAATGTTTGTGGTTTTATGCAGCCTAAATTGGGGTCATGTATTCCACAGCAATACATAATAGATACAGTGCTCAATAAATTCCCAGGTTTAGATAGAGAAAGATCTATCATCTCAGTTCTCAAATATTATGTGCCTGCTGTATGCCAGCTTCTGTTCTTGGCACCAAGACTATGAAGATTAAAACCTGTGGTTCCTGAAAGCCTACTTAAATATGACACCAAAAGCACAAATGACGAAAGAAAAAAGATGTATTGGATTTCATCAAAATTAAAAACTTTTGTGCTTCAAAGGACACCATCAAGAAAGTGAAAAGACAACCCACAGAATTGGAGAAAACATAGGGGCGCCGGGGTGGCTCAGCCGTTAAGCATCTGACTTTGGCTCAGGTCATGATCTCATGGTTCGTGAGTTCAAGTTTCACATCTGATGAGCCTAAGCCCCACTTAGGGTGAGCTTTAGCCCTGCTTCGGGTGAGCTCGTGCCTCACTTCGGGTGAGCATGAGCCCTGCTTCTCTCTCTCTTTCTGCCCCTGCTGGGATTCTCTCTCTCTCTCTGCCCCTTGCTCACTTGAGCCCTCTCTCCTCTCTCTCTCTCTCTCTCTCAAAAATTAATAAATAAAAAATACTTACAAATCAAATATGTGGTAAAGGACTTGTATGTAGAATATGCAAAGAACTCATACAACTCAAGAATAAAAAGTTAAATGATCCAGTTTAAAAATGAGCAAATGATGGGGCGACTGGGTGGCTCAGTCGGTTGAGCGGTTGACTTCGGCTCAGGTCATGATCTCGCGGTCCATGAGTTCGAGCCCCGCGTCGGGCTTTGTGCTGACAGCTCAGAGCCTGGAGCCTGCTTCGGATTCTGTGTCTCCCTCTCTCTGACCCTCCCCTGTTCGTGCTCTGTCTCTCCCTGTCTCAAAAATAAAACGTTAAAAAATTTTTTTTAAATCAGCAAATGATTTGAATAGACATTTCTCCCAACAAGATATACAAGTGGCTGATAAACATATGAAAATATGCTCAACATCATTAGTTATTAGGGAAATGCAAATCAAAACCACATGAGGTATCACTTCATTCCTACTAAAATGTCTATGATAAAAAAAAGACAATAGCAAGTGTTGGCAAGGATATGGAGAAATTGCAAACTTCATACACTGCTGGGGGGAATGTAAAATGGTGTAGCTGCTTTGGAAAACAGTTTGGCTGTTTCCTCAAATGTTTTTTTTTTTTTTATTTAATTTTGAGACAGGGAGAGAGAGAGAGAGAGAGAGAGCGCGCGCGCAAGTGGTGGACAAGCAGAGAGAGAGAGGGGGAGAGAGAGAGAATCCCGGGTAGGTTCTGCATTGTCAGTGCAGAGCCCGATGCACGGCTTGAACCCATGAACTGTGAGATCATGACTTCAGCTGAAGTCAGATGCTTAACCAACTGAGCCACCCAGTCCCCCACACTTCCCCAGATGTTAAACTCAGAGTCACCATAGGACCCAATCTGGAGTGTACTCTGACACCAGTCAACCAGTTTTCCAAATCTCTGGACACCAGTTGGATCTCCAACTGTTCAATTCTGACACTAACTATATGGAGCTATGGTCAGATCCCACATATTGAAGGGTTTAGTCCCACAAGACTGCCCCCGCTTCAGATGCCAGTTGCAAGTTCTAGGTCACTTATACTTCTGACTGACTGGCTATAAATCACAGGTTCCCATGATCCCTTCCTCAGATTCAGTAGTTTTCTAGAATGGCTCACAGAACTCAGAGAAATTTTATTTATGTTTACCACTTTCTTACAAAGGATACAACTCAGGAACAGCCAGATGAGGGGGATGCAAAGGGCAAGGTATGGACAGCCGGAGAAGGTGTGGGGCATTCTCCCGGCAAGTTCGAGTGTTCACCAACCTGGAAACTCACCATCTCCCCTTCTCATGGCTCAGTGGGTAGGGCTGGAAGTTCCAACTCTGATCACTGAGCCTTTCTGATGACCAACCTTATCATATGGCCATCTAGGGGTCCTTCCCTAAGTCACCTCACTAGCATAAACTCAGGTGTGCTTGAAAGGGGCTTGTTAGGAGTAACAACAAAAACACATTCCTGTCGCTCAGAAAATTCCAAAGGTCTTGGAGCTCTGTACCAGGAACCATGGGCAAAGACCAAATATATTTATGTATCGTACTACATCCAGCAATTCCACTGTACGTGTACATATATACCCGGAGGAAGTGAAAACGTGCCTCCACGCAAAAACTTGTATGTGAATGTTTAGAGAAGCATTATTTATAATAGCCAAAAAGTAGAAACAACCCAATGTCCACCAACTGATGAATGGATAAGCAAAACATGATATATCCATACAATGGGATATTATTTGTTGACAAAAAAGAATGACATTCTGATAAATGCTATAATGTGGATGACCCTTGAAAAGATGATGCTAAGAAAAAGAAGTCAGACGCACACAGAACACATATCCTATGATTCCATAGGCGACTATGTAGAGGCAGGAAGTAGATGCGTGATTGCTAGGGGCTAGGGTGATTGGGGAGGGGGGATGGAGAGTGACCGCTAATGGGTACAGGGTGTCTCTTTGGAGTGATAAAACGTTCTAAAATCACATTGTGATAGGTGCACAACTCCGTGAATACTAAAAAAACAGTGGCTTGTGCACTTTAAATAAGTGAACTGTGTGGAATATGATTCTATCTCAATAAAACTGTTTTTACAAAGTCCAGCAACGTGGCCAAGGGCAAAGAATTACTGGTAAGTAACCGAGTTGGGACTCAAATCCAGGTCTGGTCCGCACACATCTCTTTCTGTGTAACTTTCTATCTCAGATATGCCTGGTGTATTTATTTATCTCAAAAAATAGTGTGCGTAGAAAAATAGTAATATGTATTACATCTCTAAAACATTTTATCATCCACCTTTTTAAAAAGTAATTTTTTCATTTAAATCCAGTACGGTTAACATACGGTGTTGTATTAGTTTCATGTGTACAATATAGTGGTTCCACAGTTCTACACATGACTCAGTGCTCATCACGACAGGGGTCCTCTTAATCCCCATCCCCCATTTCACCCATTCCCCTCACCTGCCCTCTGGTAACCATCAGTTTGTTCTCTGGAGTTAAGAGTCTGTTTCTTCTCTCTCTCTTTCTCCCTCTCTCTTTCTCCCTTTGCTCGTTTGTTTTGTTTCTTAAATTCCACATGTGAATGAAATCATATGGTATTTGTCTTTCTCTGACTTATTTGTCTTGGCATTACACTCTCTGCCTCCATCCGTGTCATTGCAAATGGCAAGATCTTATTCTGTTTTTATGGTGGAATAATATTCCATTGTGTATGCATACTACCTCTTCTTTATCCACCCATGTATTGATGGACACTTGGGTTGCTTTCATATTTTGGCTATTGTAAATAATGCTGCAGTGAACATAGGGGTGCATACATCTTTTTGAACTAGAGGTTTCGTATTCTTTGGGTAAATACTCAGTAGTGCAATTACTCGATCCTATGGTAATTCTGTTTTTAATTTTTTGAGGAACCTCCATACTGTTTTTCACAGTGGCTGCACCAGTTTGCATTCCCACCAACAGTGCACGGGTGTTCCTTTTTCTCCACATCTTCGATGCTTGTTATTTCTTGTGTTGTTGATTTTCGCCATTCTGACAGGTTTGAGGTGACATCTCATTGTGGTTTTGATTTGCATTTCCCTAATCACGAGTGAGCATCTTTTCATGTATTTGTCAGTCATCTTTGTGTCTTCTTTGGAGATATGTCTGGGCCCATCCACCTTTTTAAAAAATGTAAAATGGATTGTGACCATTTTTCCATGTCATGACATAGTCTTCTACAACATAAAATTTAATAGCTACATAGTATCCCAATGTATGGATGACGCTTAATTTATTCAACCAAGTCCTTACTGTTTGGATGGTTTCTAATATAGAGCTCTTATCAAACTCACTGCTGTAAACAGGCTGGTGGGCTCTTTATTTTTGACGGCATCTGTGGCCTTTGTCAATGATCAGAGTAGGGTCTCTCTTTTAAAGTTTTTACTAAAGCTCAATGTACATACATCACACATACATATCATAAATGTACAGGTGGACTTGTTTCACAAACTGAACATAGCCGTGTAACCGGCACCCTGCTCAAGAAACAGAACGTGACCGTGGGGCGCCTGGGTGGCTCAGTCGGTTAAGTGTCCGACTCTCAGTTTCAGCTCAGGTCATGATCTCGTGGTTTCATGAGTTTGAGCCCCGCGTCGGGCTCTGTGCTGACAATGCGGAGCCTGCTTGAGATTCTCTCTCTCCCTCTCTCTCTGCCCCTCCCTGCTCACACTGTCTTTGTGTCTCTCAAAATAAATAAATAAAACTTAAAAAAAAAAGAAATAGAACATGAGCAGCACTTCAGAAGCTCCCTTCATGCCCTCTGCCCCCCACGTTTTTTTTTCTTTATCAGTTGACTGTCAGGTGGCAGTACGTCAAATTGGCAAATCCAACACCCCCGCTTTGGAGGGCCAGTAAAGATGTCACAGATTGCCGCCGAAAGTACGCTCACGTCTCTTCTGCTTGTGCCTTGTCTCTCCTGCTTTCGGTGCTCTGATATATACCAACCTTAACCCTCAGCCGAGTGTCACCTATACCTAGAGTTTCCACCTTCAGTAGTTGAGTGGGCAGCTGGCAGGTTGGGCTGGTATATGGGTGAATGGCATGGGCAAGCAATGTGGTGCCCTCTCCCCACCCTACACACTTGATGAAGCTGGAAAGGAGGGCCTAGGTAGTTCTGAGCAAAGGCCAGATGTTCTGAACCAGTGGCTTTCCAACTTGACTGCATATTGGAATCCCTGGGGAAGGGGGGCGGTTAAAATGTGATAATGCTTGGGGCCCGCCCCCAAAGATTCTGATTGAATTGGCATGAGATGTGGCCTGGACATGGACGTTTTTTTTTTTTTTTTTTTTTTTTTTAAATAGCCAAGTAATTCCAGTGTGCAGCCAGAGCTGAGGACCTGTATTCTTTTTTTTTTTTTTTGATGTTTATTTACTTTTGAGAGAGAGACAGAGACAGAATGTGAGTGGGTTGGGGCAGAGAGATGGGGAGGCACAGAATCTGAAGCAGGCTGCAGGCTCCGAGCTGTCAGCACAGCCCGACGTGGGGCTCGAACTCACGAGCTGTGAGATCATGACCTGAGCCGAAGTCGGACGCTCAACCGACTGAGCCACCCAGGCGCCCCTGAGGACCTGTATTCTAAACTCGAATTCTTTTTGGCGTTTGTGGGTGTGCCACTCAGTGTCAGCATCAGCTGTGGATTAAATGCCACGTCTCATTGACTCCGTAATATTATTGTAGTTCACATTAGTTTTTCTTTTGGCTCTCCTTAGAGGATTCGTGCAACACTATTTTGACAATACGTCACTCTCTCTATAGATTGAACCGACTCTCTCTAAGATGGTTGTGGTCAGGTCATTCAGCCTGAATCGGAATTAAGATGTCTTAAAACAATAATGAGTTACAGAAGTCACCCCTGAAGCATCTTTGATATGTTTTCTTATGTCTCCTACAGATGATGTGCCTTGGTAAAATAGTGTGCTTACTGGAAGAAATGATGGTCTCAGGTGTGTAAATCACACAGGGGAGATATGCAAAGCTGCGATGTCTGATCCATCCGGCTTGTTCCCTGGCTGTTTCCTGCAGAGGACACAAGCCTTTGGAAGAGCACTTCTCAGTTAGGGAGGACTTCCCTGTATAGGGGCCTGGACAGCATACTCAAAAGATGATTAAAGAGAGTTTCTTTATAAGTGACCTTTAAGAGGGAAAGGGAAATGCCTGGTTTATGAGCCCAAACAAATGGGGGCTAGTAGAGATCAAACACTTAAGGTAGAAAAGGAAGAGAAAGGAGTTTGAGCAAGAAGAGAGATGGGTCTGGGCTAAGTTGGCCCTTCCAGGGTGTCAGAGTGGCTGACCCCTCCGTATAGGGAGTGACTGGCTAGCTTACTGTCGGACTTACAGTAGGACGAATTGGTTAGTACGAGCATAGCCTCCCAGGTACCGAGGCATAGGAATTGTGGGCAAGTGTCTTGAGTGTTAGACAGGGTGATAAACAGTAGAAGCAAAAACAGATATGGAAACACCTTCTGATTCCCAGGGAAATGGCAAGCTCTGTTCAACATCACTCTCATAAATGTTTGCATGGGAATGCTGTTCCCAGGAGCCTCATGCCGTCCTGAGGAGTGCTCAGTGGATCCTGGCCAGGAGGTCTGTGCCAGCAGAGATCAGAGCTGCTGATACACTTGGCCACATGATTGCAAAGCAGTGGTGGGTTCTGTCTTGTATTTATACAACCAACAGAAAGAATCTATTTTAGAGAAAACAGGCAAAAAAGAGAGCTGAGGGTAGCAATTTCATCGTCTGCTCTGTAATTTAGTGTGGTATTCTCTGCTGAAGGAGAAAATCATCCCTATGTTAACAGACAGTGGAGGATGAGAGAAGGAAGGATCAAACAATTTGGACACTGGTCCTGGAATTTTCTTTTTTTAAATTTTTTTTTCAACATTTATTTATTTTTTGGGACAGAGAGAGACAGAGCATGAACGGGGGAGGGGCAGAATCGGAAACAGGCTCCAGGCCTGACGCGGGGCTCGAACTCACGGACCGCGAGATCGTGACCTGGCTGAAGTCAGACGCTTAACCGACTGCGCCACCCAGGCGCCCCTGGTCCTGGAATTTTCATTGTGTTGGGAAGAGAGGAAAAACTTTTGACTTTTTCTTTTTTCCGTTTTATTTATTTTTAAAATGTTTTATTTACTTTGGAAAGAGTGCAAGCTGGGGTGGGGCGGAGAGAGAGGGACAGAGGATCCAAAGCAGTCTCTGTGCTGACAGCAGCAGCAAGCCAGATGTGGGGCTCGAACTCCCAAAACGCGAGATCGTGACCTGAGCCGAAGTCGGACGCTCAACAGGCTGAGCCACCCAGGTGCCCCTCTCTTTCCATTTTAACGTCGTAGAAAGACATTGGCTGTTTGTGGAGTCAGAGGCACAGATTGAGACATAGATGGATAGATAGATAAATAGCAGGGTGGGCAGTGTAATAATAGGTAGGATAAGAGGAAATGAGAGTACTGGCCAAGGACGTGGGCTCTGAAGCCAGACTGCTGCCTGGGATTGAGTCACAGCCATGACTAATATGCGATCTTGGGCAGGTTATGTACCCTCTCTGTGGCCCAGTGTCCTCCTCTGTAAAATGGGGTGATAAGACTACATACCTCATGGAGCCTGGCACCAAGTGAGCCAATAACGGTTTGCTTTTATTTTATTATTATCATTAGTATAACTTACCAGGATATAAAGAGAGAACAGAGGAGAATTATTTACCCCAGGCTGAGGAGGTCAGAGAGAATCACCTGCCAGGGTCGTGGACATGGTGGGCTGGGCTGAGTCTCAGACGATCGGTAGGAATTGGCAAGAGAGGAGGGAGATAACATTCCCATTCCGGCAGAGTGCGGTCTGTGGGTGTGGAACAGGGCATCTGTGAGGAAGGTTTTTATGTGATTTCTATTTTTTGAATCACCACTGCTGCCGTATTTGAAACATAGGTGAACACATGTATAGAAGTCACAGTGGTTTTTTCCAGTCCACAGAAAATGACTAGAGTGCAAGAAGGTCCAAGAACATCTTGTGACATCTCCCCGACTCCCCAGGGTCTGTAGTCTCCCCGTCTCCCCAGGGTCTGTAGTCTTCAGCTGGATTTATTGCTGGAATCTGTTGTATCGTAGACCCAGGCCTTGCTTTCCCTCAAGAGGGTGATCCAGACGGAGAGCCACGGAACGTTTTCAAACAGGGGAGCCATGATGGGAACGGTTATTCAACATCTATTTCAGTGAGCCCCCTTTCAGCATGCCTTTTTGTGTAGCTGATGCTAATAAATAAAAAAACTACATTTCCCAGACGGCTTGGCAGCTGTGTAATTTTGGTTCCACCAATCAGGTGTGAGCCGAATTCTGGCCTCCTGCAAGTGGGGAAAGAGGCATGGTAGGAAGCTTCTGTTGCACGTGTATCTCTCAACAGGTCTGGTGTACCTCTGAAGCCAGTGGTTCCAACAGGGGCTTCGTGAGTCCCCAGATTCTATCTGAGGTTGGCAACCCTGGGGCCAGCTGTTGAAAGGGCAGCTTACTGGTTTGTTTACACAGCCGCCTCCTGAGGGTGGTGGTTTGCTGGCAGGAGAACCCAGTGAGCGCATGTCTGGTGGTGGCTGTATCCTGAACCCAGATCCTGCTTTCTTTCTCCCTTTAGATGGTACAGAGTCAGCCCCCCTCTCTGTGTCTCCTTTCCCCTGCCTGTAGCCCTTTATTAAGGTCGTAAAGTCATGTGGTCTCTAACACAGTTTGGGGAAAGGAATCTCGGCGCTGGGTCTGGGTTACCTTCCCCCCAGAAGGCACCCGGGCTTCTTAGGCAAATTTCCCCACACCCCCCTGTATGCAAATGTGACCGTTTGCCTCCTTTACCTCCCCAGACACCCTGCCACAAAGTAATGCCACTTTGTGGGGGAAAGAGTGATACAGCCTTGGCGGGTAATGCTGATACAGCAGGCCAAATGATGTAGGTTAACAAATGGAGGGTCAGGGGTTTCCAGGTAATTTAGAAAGGAAGCACGTTGAGGCAGGAATAAGGAGCTGTCCTCTGAAGTGGAAAGAATGATCTTTCAGGATCTTGAAGCAAACACTTAAAGAGAAGGGAGATGAGTAAACTGTAGGACTGACCTGGGGTGGGGTGACCTACTCCAGGCCCGGCAAGGTTTCTCCCAGTCCTGGAGACGGTCCCCATGTGCGTTGTGTGGGCCGTGCCCTGCACTCAGTCGGACGCCTGACCAAGGGCACTGAGCAGGAACTGAAATGCAGCCCACGCCCCACTTGCCAAGCAGAGGGCCCAGCACGGGGCTGTGTGCTCCAGGAAGAAGGGGAGGATGCCTTTGAAAAACCACGCTGAGGTGTCATAGGAGCAGCCCTAGTTCCAGGTGATGGCTCAGGGAGGAGAGGCCCGGATGCTGTCCATGTCAAAGGCTTCCGACACCTGGAAGGGTGTCCCCTCCCTACCCCAAGGCACAGACACCGCGCGTGCAGAGCTCTCTTCCCAGCCCTCCTCCAGCTCTGCCGGAGACAGCAGGTTGCCCTTTTATTATGTAACCGCCGCAACGGGCAAGGTGGCGTTGACTTTGTTGTTGTTTCCTCTGCCAAGTGTTTTCATGCTGTAAACTGCACATTACGAACTCTACAGTCATTCTTTGGACCTTAAAAATTGCTTAGGAGGGAAGAGGGTGTGGGGAGGAGGGGGAGGAGGAAGACGGGGAGACAAAGTCCTCTTGGATCGCAAACTGTCACTTTCCCTTCTAGAGTGACTAACTGCATTCGGTCTTTTGTGCCTTGCCTGGGGAACACGTTCAACAAGTATAAAAGTGAATCAGGTTGTTTAGAGCAGTGCTTTGAAGACTCCAGGCTTTCTGCTGTAACAGCAGTGCGGGCTGTGTGTTCCGCCTGGAACCACATCCACCGCAGACAACAGGTCGGACTGGAATGAGCTGCTTGGGCACCAAGGCCCTCAGCTTGCTGGCACCTGGGAAAACCCTCTAGGGAGTGCGGCCGAGCCGGCACACGGGGATGTGGCGGCAACAGCATGTGGGCAGCCCCCGTGCACTCTGGGCACACAAAAAAATGAAAGAACACGGTTTGTAGAAAGTCTGCTTTGCGCAGTTTGAACCGGAAGTGTGAATCGCTAAAACCACTTTGTAAAAAGCACCAAAGCACAGAAGCCCTTGGCTCCCCCGCTCGCCACGGCCGGGGTTTACTGTTTTCGCGCGCACCTGCCCAGCTCCCAGCAGTCAACAGTGCTGCTCAGGCCTGAGACTCTCTCTGGACACAGTGCCCTCGCTTCTCAGGCAGGGGGACTCGGAAGTGTGTCTCTGGTCACCCAGGGTTCCCCAGCAGGACTGTGCTGCTTGCCTCCCTTCCCCACTGCCCTACCGATGTCTCCTGAAACCTCCCACGAGAGCCGTTGGCACCGAAATCCTCCTGTCAGCGCCCAGGTCTGGGGGACCCCAAACTGAAACATCCTCCTAGCTTTATCCGTTTCGTTAAAATCTGCTCTCCTCCTTTGTTAAATAGGTTTAACTCTGCTATAAATGTTTCATTCTCAAACTTAACACCAGGCTGGAGTGGCTCCTCTATCCAACCAACTTGTTTGATACAAGGCGTATCCAAGTTTTAAAAGTCCTCGCATGATTCTTAAGGAACTTTGCCACTTCTTTGCTAGACTGGGATGTGTTGTATTACGTACTTGTTCTGGTACCTGAATCATAGATGAGCTTTCTCTTGGAAAATTTATTTTCTGATAGATTATGTGAGTGGCGTCATGTTTTAAATATATTAGGGGAATTTAGATCTCAAACTAATTCTCTTGTGAGTCCTTTTATAAAACAAACCCAAATTTATGAATTTTCATGTATTTTTCTTTCCTTAAAGTGAACCATACCTACCTTGATTTAAATGAGACTTCACCTACAGTCTCCTCCATTTAAAAAAAATTTTTTTAAGTAATCTCTGCACCCAACATAGGGCTCACATTTACAACCCTGAGATCAAGAGTCACAAGCTCTATTGACTGAGCCAGCCAGGCACCACCACTCGTCTCCCCTGTTTTATTTTATTTCTTTTATTTAAAATGTTTTTTTCATGTTTATTCATTTTTCGAGAGACACGGAGCAAGCAAGGGAGGGGCAGAGAGAGAGGGAGACACAGAATCCGAAGCAGGCTCCAGGCTCTGAGCTGTCAGCACAGAGCCCAATGTGGGGCTCGAACCCACGAACTGCGAGATCATGACCTGAGCCGAAGTCGGATGCTTAACCCACTGAGTCACCCAGGGGCCCCTCCCCCCACTTAAATGCTACTTCTGCTAGCGTCATTTACCCTATTTCCAAGGATCTAATACAGAACTATCTGAAATACAATATCGATGGTACAGAGCCTACAGGAAATTAGTTTTGTTCTCCAGCCTCACTTTAGGACTACTGTAATGTGTCTTTTTCTCTCATTAATTTGTGGAGAGATGCTGTATAAATCACTGACTCTGCATTCTTCCATTTTTCCAGCATATTAATCAATTAATATTTGAAGTTGTATGAAGTAAAGAAAGAATGGGACTGTAGTCCTTTCTTAGAAATAAAATATTAGAGCTCATTTCAGCATAAAAGTAATGCAAATACACAGAAAACTAGAATTCAGAGAAGTAGAAGAAAGGCATCAATATTTCTTCTGCATAATGAAACTCAGCATCACATGTTAGTTTATTTTCTATCTTTCTATGTGCAGCTTTTGTGTTTTAATTTTCATCATGGCATAAGCACGTTCTATGTTATTATCTCTTGTTGGACATCAGACATCATCTTTTTTTAAATGTTTATTTATTTGGGGGGGGGGAAGCACAAGTGTGGGGAGGGGCAGAGAGAGAGGGAGACACAGAATCTGAAGCAGGTCCCAGGCTCTGAGCTGTCAGCCCAGATCCTGACGCGGGGCTCGAACTCACAAACCGTGAGATCATGACCCGAGCCAAAACCAACAGTCAGACATCTAACTGACCGAGCCACCCCGGCATGCCAAGATGAGTTTCTATACCTCTCCTCTGCATATACTGAGACCCTGCTCTGTGTGGGGCACCTTGAAGGAGCCAAAGATGAGTAAGACACAGCATCTGTCTGCCAGGAGCTTGGCATCTAGAAGAGGAATGCAGAACTGTCGTCCATAAATAACAGCAGTTCATAAGAAAGTTCTACCTAGGGTATTATGAGGGCGCAGAGGAACAAGTCTCTGACTCTAGCTAGTGAAGGGTTTTAGGAGCATGAGTAAGATTTTTCCAGACAGTGCAGATGAAGAAAATAAAATGAATCAGGGGTATGTGATAGCAATGAGAGGAGGGCAGGAGGGCAGCAGCAGTAGAAAGAGCAGATAGGAGACGCCTCTCTGAAGAGGTGACATTTATTTATTTTTGTTATTTTTTTTAACGTTCATTCATTTCTGAGAGACAGAACAGAGCGTGAGCAGGGGAGGGGCAGAGAGAGAGGGAGACACAGAATCCGAAGCAGGCTCCAGGCTCCGAGCTGTCAGCACAGAGCCCGACGCGGGGCTCGAACTCACGAACTGCGAGATCATGACCTGAGCTGAAGTCGGACGCTCAACTGCCTGAGCCACCCGGGTGCCCTGAGGTGACATTTAAACTGAGACCTAAGTGACAAGAAGTTTTCAGCCCCTCAAGGACCTAGTAGAAGAGTGTTTAAGGCAAAGGAGCAGCAAGCACCAAGGAGATGGGAGTGATCTTGGCTTGTTCAAGGAAGAGCACGGTGGGAATGACACGAGTGAACGGGAGCGGAGTAGAGTTGACCTCAGGGAATCGGAGAGGAAAGCAAAAGCGGGTCAAATGAAAGGACAGCAGGGCAGCTCCGAGAGCCCAGCAGCTATCGGAGAACATGAATCAGGAGCGGTTCTAACACATAAGGTTGCGTGACTTTCTCAACACTGCCTAGGAGCACCGGGAGTAGAGAGGGCAGATGGAGGGATTGATATATGGTTGGAGGTTGCAGAACAAGCGTAGCAAATAGACAGTGGGGTAGAGGAGGGAGGGAATGGAGAGTTTGTAGTGTTGTGTTCTCAAGTCCAGGCTGGATAAGAAAAGACCGGAAGGCGAGAAGGTTGGAAGATAAGAGTGTGACATACAGGGAGAAACCAGAAGGCTGGGGGATTGGAGGCCTCAGAGGGTTTACAGGGCTTATGTGACAGACACAAGGTAGAGAGAAAGCTGGAAGGATAAAGGGTTTTACTCTGAGAGAAGAATACTGGGGTTTAAGAAAGCAGAGTTCACACAGCTTTGGGTGATGTCAAGGCCCATTGCTGAGGTAAAATGGAGGTGATGGTTGCAGAGGTGATCAGAGAAATGTGGTGTAAGATAGGGTCTTATCTGATTTCATCAAATCAAAGCTTTGGTGTGTCAAAGGACACCGTCAAGAAAGTGAAAAGACATGGGGCGCCTGGCTGGCTCAGTTGGTAGAGCATGTGACTCTTGATCTCGGGATTGTGAATTCGAGCCCCGTGTTGGATGGAGAGACTACTTAAAAATAAAATCTTTAAAGGGGCACGTGGATGACTCAGTCGGTTAGGTGTCCCAAGCTTAATTTCAGCTCAGGTCATGATTCCAGGGTCATGGAATCGAGCCCCATGTCAGGCTCCACACTGGTCATGGAGGCTGTTTAAGATTCTCTCTCTTCCTCTTCCTCTGCCCCTCTCCCTTGCTTGCGTTCTTATGCTCTCTAAATACATGAATAAAATAAAATAAAATAAAATAAAATAAAATAAAATAAAATCTTTTTAAAGTGAAAAGACAAGCAACAGAATGGGAGAAAATATTTGCTAATAACTTATGTGATGAGACTTGTATAAAAAATGTATAAATAACTGGGGCCCTTGGGTGGCCCAGTCAATTAAACATCTGACTCTTGATTTCGGCTTAGGTCATGATCACATGGTTTGTCAGATTGAGCCCCATGTCGGGCTTTGTGCTGACAGCGCCGACCCTGCTTGGGATTCTCTCTCTACTTCTCTCTCTGCCTCTCCTCTGCTCGCGCATGGTCTGTCTCAAAATAAATATTTAAGAAAAATGTATAAATAACTCTTACTGCTCAATGATAAAAAGATAGGTAACCCACTTAAAAATAGGCAAGGAATCTGAATAGATATTTCTCCAAAGATGACACATGCGCATGGTCCATAAGCACATGCAAAGATGCTCAACATCATTAGCCATCAAGGAAATGCAAACCAAAAGTACGATGAGATACCACTTCATACCTACTAGAATGGCTATAATCGAATATTCAGATAATAAACAAGTGTTGGCAAGGATATGGAGAAATTGGAACCCGCACGCATTGCTAGTGGGAACGTAAAATGGTGCAGCTGCTTTAGCAAATAGTTTGGCAGTTTCTTAAAATGTTAAAATTAGAGTTACTATATGACCCAGCAATTTCACGCTTAGGTATATACCCAAGAGAAATGAAAGCATATGCCCATACAAACACTTGTGCCCAAAAACTCACGGTAGCATTACTCAGTAGCCCAAAGTGGCAACAATGCGGACGTCCATCAACTGACAAATGAATAAGCGAAATACGGTATATCCACGCAGTGCAGCAACTTGGATGATCCTTGAAAATGTCACGCTAAGTGAATGGAGACAGTTACTACTTAGAGTTAGTAGTTGCTCAGAGTAGATTGGGGGATGGAAATAAGCATTTTCTTAATGAAATAGAACAGAATAGGCTAGATTAGATTAGACTGGATCGGGTCTTTACATCTTAGCTCAAGTACCATTTTCTCAGGAAGTCTTTCCTAACGAGGCCAAATCCCCCTCTCTTGGAACCTGTCCTTGATAGCACTAAGCACGGTTGGAAGCTGCTGTTAATTCGCAGGATGATTGGATGGACATTGGGATCCCAGGATGTGAATATAAATACACTGCATCTACCACACTTAGCCCAGTCGATAGCACGTAGCAGGTTATTTGTAAGCATCTGTTCAAGGAGGGAAGGAAAGAAGCTGGTCAGTGGGGGCTCAAAGCTGTAGTTGCAAAAAACACAGTAACCTAGAAGGAAAGGAATAAAATGGGGGATGTAGGTAGTTGAGGTCTCTAAAATAAAGATCTCTAAGAGAATGTGTTTCAAACTGGGGGGTCACAACACATTAGTGAATTGTGAGAATGATATACTAAGTTGTGGCCAGAATTTTTTAATGAAATGGAATGGGATAGGATAGAAAATATTGGAGAGGCACCTGGCTGGCCAAGTCGGTGGAGCTGGTGACTCTTGATCTCAGGGTCATGAATTCAAGCCCGACATTTGACATGGAGCCTACCTAAAAAAAAAAAAAAAAAGAAAAGAAAAAAACATATCAGAGAAAATACCACATACCAAGAGTAAAAATTTTCAAGAAACTTTTGTTTGAATTATATAGATCATATATATATATATACATATATATACATATATATATATATGTATATATATATATGGCAGTATCATAGCCAATGAGGTTTATCTGAGGCGTGATTATTGCTATAATATATATTGTATATGTATATACACACATATACATACATACCCATACACATGTGTGTCTTGTGTCATGATTTTACTGTGTTCCAATTTTTAAAAATTGAGACACTCCTGCCCATACCCTCTGGTTCAAACATTTATGACTGTAATTCTTTTCTGAAGCTCTGATCATTTTAGCAGTTTGAGAATCACTGAATATAAGGCTTTTGATGATTTGCACAGCATTTTTTAAAAAGTCATTTGTTAAGTACAAATTAAACATTAATTTCTCAAGTGTAAATTGAACACTGGTGGAATTTCTTAAGTATAAACATTAATTTGAGCTTTTAAGAACAAGTCAAACAATGGTTGCAATCTTTATTAGAATATTTTTTCAGTCTCTCAAACGTATCAACAAGTATGATTATTTCTAATCGTTTATGATTAACAAACCGAGGAAGTCAGTGTTGAGTTATGTGGCAAAACGCATGTCCTTGATTTAATTTCTATTACCATGAGTTATTTCAAAACAGTTTAACCACAAGATTTCTTTCAATGTGTGCAGCACGTCACGTGTGCTTAACATTTCTTTCGTTTGGGAAGCATGTGTGGTGGGCGCACAGGGGCTTTGGAGCCATTCTGGTCTGCAAGGAACCCTGGGTTTGCCACTTACTAGCTGTTTGACATTGGACAAGTTGGTGTGGTAGGATCTTGGCTTCCTTGTCTATAAAACAGAGAAAGTGATTTAGGTGGAAATTACCATTTGTAGAGGTCAAAATTGGTCCACTGTTGGCAATTTCATGTGGCTCAACCTAGTGATTATCTTACGGTGTGGTTGTGAAGATCAAACAAGACAATATTTGTTTAATACCTGTCACCATGCACATTTAATATTAATATTCCCTTTGATAAAGACAAAAAATATTAGCATCATTGTTGAATTATCTCTTTAAATTGGCAGCATATACATTGGTCCATTGCATATTATGTACTTATTTAATGTCTGTCTTGCCTTTTTGCAGAAAGAATTTAAGAAGACTGTTTTGCACATAGTTAGTACTGAATAAATATTTGGATACTAGTGAATTGATATTTCTGTTTAGCTTTGTTTCCTTGGTCATTTATGAGCCATCATTTGGTACTTTGCTAGAATTGGATGAAACATTAGAGAGCCCAATATGGACTGTTGTCTCCCAAGAGGATGTAACAAAATCTTGTTTTGTACTTCTGTGACGGGTATTTCTTTCCAGGGAGCCAGCCCCATGCAGTGGTGTCTGGTGAATGTTTAACAGAACTCTCTGGAGTTCAGGGTGTGTGGGTGGTGGTGGTGGACCTGATCTGCAGCGCCGGCCAATTTCTGTGCTGATACTTCCGTCACTGCTGCTTTCAGGCCGTGAACTTGACATCGCTGGATGCACAGTTGGGAAGAGATGAGTGTAATGAGCTTTCTGAGCTAGAGTCAGGTGCTCCAGCCACACTGCTGGCCCCAAGACTCGTGAAACCCA
This sequence comes from Felis catus, assembly GCF_018350175.1. Taxonomy (NCBI): domain Eukaryota; kingdom Metazoa; phylum Chordata; class Mammalia; order Carnivora; family Felidae; genus Felis; species Felis catus. The sequence goes on from NC_058386.1 coordinate 20,498,085, forward strand.
CCCTGAGGGCAGTGCTCTCTAGACTGGGACTGACAGTGCGTGCAGGATTTTTGATTTATATTTATGCTGCTAATAAAGAAGTTTCATAATTACTGAGTATTTTTGAAAAACACAACTGAACAGAATAGCTGCAAAAGGGGGACAAAACAATAATTATAATATTTATTATTATCCTACATCTGTATGACACCTTCTCATTAAATTGCTTTTCTTGATGAGACAACCTGCAGGGTTTTGCTCTTTTTTCCTTTTGTCAACCTGTTATTTTAATGACTAAAAGACCAAGTAGGTGTTCCCCCCAAAAAGTGCTATGTAATTTTATATATTGACTCCCTTGATGAGCTAACTGGCTCAGATCTTGGGAAACTCCTTTTTTTGGTGCGACTGTAAATTTCAACATCATTTTTTAAAAAAAAAATGTGAATCACAATTGGGGGAATTGCTAAGGAAACGGATCATTTTATCAGTGATATATTTAAAGATTTTAAAAATGGTTCTGCAGTGGGACTCCCGGGTGGCTCAATCGGTTGAGCGTCCGACTTTCGATTTCTGCTAAGGTCATGATCCCAGGGTCATGGGATCGGCCCCCACTGTCGGGCTCTGCGCTGAGTGTGGAACCCGCTTGGGATTCTCACTGTCCCTCTGCCCCTCTCCCCTGCTCGCACGTGTTCTAAAATAAAAACAAATTAATTGAAAAATCCTTCTGCAAATAAAATGTTTTACTCTAAATCAGGGATACTAAATGGGAGGTGGTATCGTCCTGGGGTGGGGATAGATTTTAGAAATAGATGGTGGTAGTTTTTGTTGTTGTTGCAGTGATTGGGGAGCACTGTTGAAATCTAAAGGGTCCGGCCAGAGATGCTAGAATTGGAAATTGTCCCATGTTCTGAATGACCTGCAAATCTTTTTTTTTAAGAGAGAGAGAGAGAGAGTGCACATGACAGCAGGGGAGGGGCAGAGAGAGAGGGAGAGAGAGGGAGAATCTTAAGCAGGCTCCACATTCAGTGTGGAACCTGATGCAGGGGTTGATCTCCTGATGCTGAGATCATGACCTGAGTCGAAATCGAGTCAGACACTTAACTGACTGAGCCACCCAGGCACCATGACCTTCAGAGATATTCTGCTGAGCTGTCATGTTGATGAAAATAAGCACCCAGGTTTCCAAGAGCACAAGGATGCTTGCATTTAGTTTTGCTTCGAACCCTCCAAAAGTTGTTCACCATGTTGGGAAGTCTTAGCAACATTGGTGGTAACTGATTTTGCCACTAGGGCACACCTGTGTCAGTCTTTGTCTTGCACCGTCACTCACAGTGATGGTATGACAGTGTAAGCGTTCGGCTCCTCTATTTTGTCTTCTAGTATTGCTGTGCCTGAGTTTACATTTTGAGGTGCACGTTATTTTATTATAAATTACTTATTTTTATTTGCCCTTTCTATCAGGGCGTTATGTTGATTGATTTTTACAGTTATGCGTAGGGGTATGTGGTATCACCTGTGAGTTTCATTTCAGGTTAGTACAGGAGGGCTACTGAGTATGTGTTATTAAAGGAGTCATTGGGTCTGAGACCCAATAACTAATCTAAGTGGCTAATCCTTAGCATGATATGGCAATGCCATTTCTTTTTCCACGGTCCCAGCATATCTTCCTACCATCTGATATCGCATTCCCTTGGCTTCAATACTATAAGCAAATTGTTCACCTCTGCCCCAGTCACTACCATTTGTGGTCTAAAGTAACAATTTTACCCATTTTCCTTATTTTTCCTTCCTGGCATCAGCTGAGCCATCGGCATTATTGCCACTGCCCACAGCGGCATCTGACCATCATGAGAAAAAGCCATCATGAGAAAAAGCCATCATGAGAAAAAGCCATCGTCTGCGGAATTTTACCCTTTTTTTTTTTAATTTTTTTTAATGTTTATTTATTTTTGAGACAGAGAGAGACAGAGCACGAACGGGGGAGGGTCAGAGAGAGGGAGACACAGAATCTGAAACAGGCTCCAGGCTCTGAGCTGTCAGCACAGAGCCTGACGCGGGGCTCGAACTCGCAGACTGCAAGATCATGACCCGAGCCGAAGTCGGCCGCTTAACCGACTGAGCCACCCAGGCGCCCCGACCCATTTTCTTGATCAGAGTTCACAGTTTTGCCATTCGTTCTTCAGAACATTTGGTGACCTCTTGGAAAAGGACGTAGTCAAAAAGGCCAGTGGATCAGTTTTTACTGTTGTAAAATGAAGTGAGCCTAAATTTCCTTGAGTTTAGAATTTGCCCGTGAGGAATTCGGAGGCAGGCAGGAGCGAGCACATCTGTTTCGTCTCATGCCTTACGTAGAGGCAATAAACACTCCGGTAAGAAAATAAGCACTTAGTGCTGTGCACACAGTAACAAAAAATAAATGCATACTTTGAGCGGGACCCTAATATGAACCTACAGATCATGTTGTCAACACAGTGAAAATGAAAAACAATGCGTCGTCAGTGAATAAACTCGTAATGAACATGCAGGGCTCACCTTCGGCAAGAACGCAAAGTAGCTGGTGTTTGTTTCCAGCGCTTGTGTCTTCTCTCTTGGGTGCCCTTTTCTTCCCTCAGCACCTCCCACCGCAGCGAGCCTAAGGCTCTCGGCCGGTCCTTTTCTGATTTGAAGGAGTCTCCCCGTCAGAAGGAAAGGGGTCTGGTACACCTTTTTTCTTACTAACTCTAGAATCTTTTTAGAGCAGATGGGCTGTCTTCGGAGATGAGGATAGTGGTTACCTTGGACAGGCAGAGATGACTGGAAAGGAGCTTAAGAGCTTCTGGGGGAGCTGGTGATGTTGTGTTTCTTGTTTTATTGTGGTAAAAGATACATATCGTAAAATTTACCAACTTGGCTGTCTCTAAGCGTACAGTTCAGTAGTGTTAAGTATATTCACATTGTTTTGAAGTAGATCTTTAGAACTTTTTCATCTTGTAAAACTGAAACTCTGTACCCATTAAACAATAACTCCTCATTTCTCCAGTGCCCTTGGTAATTGCCATTCTACTTCCTATTTCTATATATTTGACTACTCTAGATACCTTATATGGGTGGAATCATGCAGTCTTTATCCTTTGGTGACTGGTTTATTTCACATAGTATCATGTCCTCAAATTTCCTCCATATTGTAGCACGTGACAGGATTTCCCTTCTAATGTTGTATTTATTTTTTTAATGGCATTTTTCAATGTTTCCTTCTTTTTTTAATATGAAATGTATTGTCAAATTGGTTTCCATACAACACCCAGGGCTCATCCCAACAGGTGCCCTCCTCAATGCCCATCACCCACTTTCTCCTCCCTCCCACCCCCCATCAACCCTCAGTTGGTTCTCAGTTTTTAAGAGTCTCTTAGGGTTTGCCTCCTTCCCTCTCTGGAACTTTATTTTTCCCCCTTCTCCTCCCCCATGGTCTTCTGTTAAGTTTCTCAGGATCCACATAAGAGTGAAAACATACGGTATCTGTCTTTCTCTGCCTGACTTATTTCACTTAGCATCACACTCTCCAGTTCCATACACGTTGCTACAAAAGGCCATATTTCATTCTTTCTCATTGCCACGTAGTATTCCATTGTGTATATAAACCACAATTTCTTTATCCATTCATCAGTTGACGGACATTTAGGCTCTTTCCATCATTTGGCTATTGTTGAGAGTGCTGCTGTAAACATTGGGGTACAAGTGCCCTTATGCATCAGCACTCCTGTATCCCTTGGGTAAATTGCTAGCAGTGCTATTGCTAATGTTGTATTTCTTGATCTGTGTGCTGGTTACCTGAGTACACTCCCTTTGGGAAAATTCATCCAGTTGTGCACTCATTTTTTTTAAGTTTATTTATTTGTTTTGAGAGAGACAGAGAGCTTGTGAATGGGGGAGGCACAGAGAGAGAGGGAGAAGCTCAAGCAGACTCTGCACTGACAGTGGGGCTCGAACTCGCGAACTGTGAGATCGTGACCTGACGCTTAACCAACTGAGCCACACCGGCACCCCCAGCTGTGCACTTACTGACTGGACCCACTTCTGTATGCATGTTATACTTCCAAGAAAGACTTTATAAATTAGACGGAGACAAAATTTAAAAATCATTACTACCGCTTCTACTAAGCTATTAGTAACTTGTGTTAATGTTTCCCAGGGATGTTTTGGAAGCACCAGTTAGAGAAGGCAATGCTTAACTCCAAGGGGTATGTGGTGAAGGCAGAACTTCACAAGAGATGGCTTCACACAGGCCCTATTCAAATCTTCCTTGATGTGTGGCTCTGAGCCCCTTCATACAGAAGGCTGGTACTACCCATCTCAATCCAAAATCACTAAACACTAATCCCCCCCCCCCCACCACCAAACAAGAGCAGAAGGTAAAGAAAAAAACCCACTGTCCTTAAAGAGGTAAATGAGATTGGGAAGAAAGCCCATTGAAGAAAATTGTAGGAGAAAGAACAAAACAGCGTTGGAAGAGGACAATCAGGTAGGGTTGTCACATTTAGAAAAAAAAAAAGCCAAAAAGACAAATGATCAATACAGGACACCCATTGAAACTTGAATTTCATATAATCAACAAATAGGTTTTTAAAGTAGAAATATGCTCCAAATAGTACATGGGACATACTTGTACTCAAAATATATTTGTTGGTGAGGCACCTGGGTGGCTCAATCGGTGCAGTGTCTGATACTTGATTTTAGCTCCATTCATGATCTCAAGGGTTTGTGAAATTGAGCCTGGCATTGGGCTCTTCACTGACAGCGTGGAACCTGTTTGAGATTCCCTCTCTCCCTCTCTCTCTGCCCCTCCCCTGCTTGTGTCCTCTCTCTCTTTCTCTCTCTCTCAAAATAAATAAAAAACTTTAATATATATGTAAAAATTTGTTGTTTATCTGAAACTCACCTTCCACTGGGCACCCTGTATGTTTTACCTGGCAACCCTAGATACAAGGGAAGGAAGAGGGAGATAAAATCACAGGGAACATGAAAAATGTCTTTTCAATGCAGGGATCCAGCCCAAAGCCAGATTCTCTTACAACTACCTAGCATTGGATAACATTCCCTGTCCTCAATGAGGGAAAGAACTTTGCACTAGGAATCAGTTTAATTTTGCAATGAAGAAAAAATTGGACTTTTCTTAAATCTCTTGCTAGGGGTCCAGAGTTTAATCCAAATCCTTTCACACTTGCTGTTTTGCCGAGAGCTGAGTGACACAAACTGCCTGGGATAATGGTGTGGGGTTGCAGGCAGGAAGGGCAAAGGACTTCGTCTGAAAGACCTAGTGCCTGGTAGTGACTTGTCAGTTTTCATCTGAAGCGGTTTTTTGATGTGTATAAATAGGGGTTGCCATTAAAAGTACTGCATCATTACTGGTGGGGAAAAACAAGTTCCCGAACACTCCGCCCTCTCTATTCATCAAAGCCAAAGTGTCCAAGATTCACTCAAGGTGAATGAGGGCAGTTGTTCTGGAAGAGTTGGCTTTGTCACACAGTTTCTGATTTGCTTTGCAGCCCTGCGGTTAAACCCTTCTAACTCTGAGTCCATAAAGGGATAATAAGGCTTGATCAATGTAAGTTCTCAAGCTCATTGTGTAAAAGAAACAATTTTTAAAATTGCAAGTATATAATGAGGATGAAATAATTGACAAGATGATTCTAAGCTGAAGTTTCGCAAAGCCCATTTTAACGATTTGTTGTAAAATCAGAAGTACAGTTGCGCGTAGTTAAAGTCAAACGTCCTTTAACTAGTTTGTTACTAGACATAGGTAAACTATATGTTCTGTGACCTTTTTAGACCATTAGTTGCTTAGTAAGATTTTCTTTCATAGGTTTGAAGTAAACTTTGGCCTAGCTCGGGTCGAGTTATCACCAAACTTTAAAACTGTGAAAGACTGAATTTATTACATGGGAGCTATATCTGTGACTGAATTTATTACATGGGAGCTATATCTATGACTGTTATCAACTGGAGAGGTAGAATCTTGGTTGATACTTTTTATGGCTTTATGAAACTGTCGACACCCTGACCTGCGTGTCCTCACACAGTTTCCTTAGGTGTCTATAACCTCAGCTTCCTCATCTACAAAAATGAGGGGGTGGACCAGATGACCTCTACCCTCCAAGCTATAAGACATCATGACTAGATTCCACTAAAGGTGTGTCCATCTCAGGGTTAGGTGACTTAGAACAACTTACCTAGAACTTTTCTCAGTAGTGATGTTTATTATTTGAATAGATAAAGGTAAGTAGAGTACACAACAAGTGTTACCGATTGCTTCCTGTCCCCTTGGAAATCTTTTGTGGGTAAATAATCAGAACTTGGGGGGAAACCAGAATGCCCATAAAGCAATAATGTCTAGATGGGACCAAGGATTAATGAGCTGAGATGTGGTTACTCCAGGGGGAATAGATTCCATGAGAGAGAGAGAGAGAGAGAGAGAGAGAGAGAGAGAGAGAGAGAGAAACCTGTCTTTACTTCCTCAAAAAACCAGATTGTTCCGGTTGGGAACAAGAGATTCACTCTTAGGACACTCTGCTGCCAGAAGCAACATCTTCTGTTTGATTCCCATAACGGTCAAGGATAGCACGTAAGGGCAGCTGTGACACAAGACGGGACCACGCCTGAGGCTGAGTGTTTCCACTCACCCCAAGTCTGAGGTGAACAGTCTGTAGGTAGCACCTTGGGGATCAGGCCTTCTCACCTCCAGAATCTCCATACCCGTTAAGTCAAGTGTTTAAGATGCAAATTATTTGGCTCACGACACCCTTTTTGCTTCCACACTGCCTGTCAAGTATTTGTGTACTTTCTGACAGATTATAAATGTGTCTAAAAATGTTCGGCCACAGCTTCTTGCTGCGACTCTTCCACGTGAGACAGCTTGTGACCATCCCCTCAGCCATTTTCTCAAGGAAGCAACAGCTTGGAAGGGAGACTCACAGTCGGGAGGGGAGACTCCGGGGTCAAACAAGGCAAGGTCACGTCAGCTGCTTCGCCGGCTTTATTCCTTCCCCATGCTCTGGCTCTGTCTTCCTCACCAAAGGGACAGAAATCTGGAAGGATATTCTAAGGATCCCTGAGTACTGTGTATACGCAGGCACTATGGAATATATGTACATCCTCAAGGACATACTAATCAAAGCTAATTTACAAGGGGATCTAGGAGAAAGAGTTGTAATATGGTCCATATCATGGTGTGTACAGAGTGTGTATGGTAGGTGATAGTTCGTAGCAAAGTTCAGTATTTTTTCCAGAAAACTCGGCAAAGATTTTACCCTCTGAGGCATAGATGCCCATCTGCTTGTCCCCAGAGCTTGTGAATAGGTTATTTCACGTGGCTAAACGGACTTTGCAGATATGATTAAGCTAAGGGTCTTGAGATGGGGAGATGATTCTGGATTATCTGCATGGGCGCAGTGTCATTACAAAGGTTCTGATAGGAGAGAGGCCGGAGAGACGAGAAGGAGACATGATGAGGGAAGCAGAGGTTGGAGTGATGTGAGGCCATGAGCCAAGGAATGCAGGAAGCCTCTAGAAGGCAGAAAAGGCCCAGCCATAGATTCCTCTTTAGAGCTTCCAGAAAGAACGCAGCCCTGCTAACTCCTTGATTTTAGGGCTTCTGACCTCCAGACGTGTAAGAGAATAAACGTGTGCTGTTTGAAGTCACTCAGTTTGTGGTGATGTGTTACAGCAGCCACAGGAAGCTAATGTAGGAGGATTCAACAGGCTATTTTCAATTCAGTGAGAGTGCTTTGGTGAAAGCGTTAGGGGTAATGGCAGGCAGGAGTGTTCAGAGTCAGTTACTGTACAGAGTTTATTGGGAGCCCACCATCAGCTAGGAACTGAGACCTCCCTTGTGGACAAACTGACATGGGCTCTGCCGATACGGAACTTAGAGCCACAGGAGGAAGACCGGCATTAAACCAAAATGGCTATTAATTAACCTCAAGTGTGCAGTGTGCTATGAAGTACTGCATGGTACGATGCAAATGATTAAAAGGAGAGCTCTTTCTTCTGGATGGTCAGGGAAGGTTTTCCTGAGGATGTGATGTTTAAGGCAGACTCTGAGGTTGAAAGAGCCTTTCAGACAATCGGTAGAGCATATGCAAAAGCTGTAGGCAGGCAAAGCATTGTGTTTTAACGAGTTAAGAGAAATCCAGTGCCATTGGAGCCGACAGAATAAGGGCTAGTGCTGTACAAGAGGAGATGGAGGGGTGACTAGGGCTAGGCGAGACAGGGCCTTGTAGGCCGCTGAAGGATTGTGGCATGCCCATATTTACAGTTTTATTTTTATTAAAAAGTTTTTTTCTAATGTTTATTTTTGAGACAGGGCGAGACAGAGCATGAGCAGGGGAGGGGCAGAGAGAGCGGGAGACACAGAATCTGAAGCAGGATCCAGGCTCTGAGCTGTCAGCGGGGCTCGAACCCGCAAACGCGGTATCATGACCTGAGCCGAAGTCAGATGCTTAACCGACCGAGCCACCCAGCTGCCCTGAGGTGTTGAAGGATTCTAAGCAGAGTTTACGAAAATGGGGACATGTTCTGAATTCCAGGTCGTCAGCTGTCAGCACAGAGCCGGATGTGGGGCTCGGACTCATCAAAAGTGACATCGTGACCTGAGTTGAAGTCAGACGCTCGACCAACTGAGCCACCCAGGCGCCAACCCCCCGCCCCTCCGCATTTATACTTAAAGATCACGTAGGCTATAGTGGATGAAAGAAGGGACTGAGGTGCAACAGAAGATGGCAAGAGACCAGTTATAAGGATACTGCAACAGCCCGGGTGAGAAGTAACGGTAGTCCTGGTTAAGATGGTGGCAGTGGGGATGGAGGGAAGCAGAAGGGTTTAAGAGATGGGTATATAGGTCAGAGAATCAAAAGATCTGGCGATTGATGGAGCGTGAGAGGTGACAGAGAGGGAGGTGTTAGGGATGGTGCCTAGGTTCATACTTAAGCAACCTGGTCAGCAGAACTGCCATTTTCTAAGGAAGGGAACCATGCTGGAAGAGAAGAATTTTGGTGGGAAGAACATGAGTATGACTTTGGACATGTATAACCTGAGGGGGTCACTGAGACATTCATGTGGAAATGTCAAGTAGGCATTTGCGTACCCGGGGGCAGGAGATTTAAACTGGGGAGTTAGAATTTCAACCGTAAGTGACGTTCTGGGGACAGCGGAGATTGCCCAAGAAGGGAGAAGCCGGTAAGAGGAGGGCCTCTGAAAGGGCTCTAAGGAACCTCAAAGGAAGCAGAGGAGCAGAGGTCAGAGAAAGAGACGTGGAAATGACTAGAAAGCAAAGGAAAAAACAAGGAGGGCGTGGAGCCAATGAACTGAAAGGAAAAGTGAGTTTTTTTTCAGAAAGGACGGAGTGACTGTGAGATCATGAAAAATAGGGACTAAAAAGTATCCCCTGGACATGAAGATCGTTGGTCAGTGACCTTAGCATGAATTCGGTGTGGGGGAGGGAAGGGGTCATCTTCTCTAAGTGTTTCTGGCAGACGTTAGTGAGAACAGGGTCTTCAGGAAAAGCTACGTGCTGGTGAGAAGTCGGACAGGAAACTGCCGCCGGGAGTGGCTGAAGGCTGCGCGGCCACCACCGCCCACGTGCACCAGTACTTTGCCTTCCCAGAAAGACGCGTAGGTGGTAGACAGGACTCCAGACCCGCAGGGCCTTAACCGCATCTCCTTGTACGCTTGTCACCTCTGGCCGGAATCATTCCCTCTTTCTCTTAGCTCTCTGCTCCTTGCTTGCGGCCATCCCTGTCTCCCTTCTTGGTTATTCTGAGACTGGACCCGTGAGCTCACCCTCTCATTCTCTCTTCCTTTCATTCTAGTGTTGAAGAGATTTTGTGTCTCCAGGGAGTCGGAGTGACTTGATACGTCAGAGCAGTTCTGCAGTGTGTATGCAGTGGTTCTTCATGGAGCGCGGTGAGTCCCATGAGCAGACAGAGGACAAGAGCATATTAGGTAAGTGACTGGACGGAGAAGCTTGAGGGGAGGATACGGCTAAGTCTTCTTCCGTGTGGAAAGCCAGAAAGGCTATTGATAGAGCCAAAGACTTGCTCCAGGTTGGAAGTGCAAATAATCTTGCCGTTCAAAGAGAGAATGCTCTCTTCGGCAGCACCTGTACAAATAACGGTGAGAGAAAGCGTTCCTCTGGTTTTTATCGTCTACTGAAATTCAGCTTACGTATAATTCACATGGAATTCCTTGACCACGACTACGAGGTGTGTGTAGGAGTCCAGCCTCCTCCACTTTCGTGCGGCCACAGAGCCAGATAAAACTCACTCAAGACCAAAGTGGCTTTGTCGCTGAAACCAGAGCAACAATAGGAATCCTGAGAAGAAACACACACACACACACACACACACACACACACACACACACACACACACAGAAAGAATGAAGTCATTAGAGGGAAAGGAATAAAAGAAGAAAAGGGTTATACAAGGAGTTATACAAGGGGAGACAGAATACAGCTCTGACTCACACAATAATTAACTCACTCTGAATAATATCAGAGTTCTGAACTTGGTTTTGAACACGAATATAGCTTTTATTTGTACAGTGGGGGTAGTTGTTCCCCCCCTTCACCATTTCCTTTACCCTTCAGGTTAATTATTCCCTCAAGGAACACACAATTATTTTCTCTTGTTTTCTGGGAAAGTGCTTGTGCTCACTCTTCCCTCAGGATCTGTTGAATAAGTTAGTACCCGATGAAAGATAGTAGCAGGTGACTACATGGGCACTGATAAATAATTGAGTATTTTAGTTAGAGCTCTTCTCAGAGACTCATGATCTTCTTTCTAGAGATCAGCTGAAGTGCAGCCCTCTCATTTTACATAGGAGGAATTGGGCATGGAAAGATGAAGCAATTTTCCCAAATCCACAGAGCTACTTCGTGGCAGATCTAGGCCTGCAACTTTGGGGTCAGGTGTCTCCGAGGCTGTGCTGTCCCGTTCGAATGCCTCGAATCAGCCACAGCGCCCATAATTGAGAGCTTCTTCCGGCCGGGAGGGTACCTTCTCCACCTCTCACGACAAATCTTTAAAGGAGGCCTTATCACTCCCATTTCCCAGGTGAGAAAACCAAAGCTCAGAGAGGTTAGCTAATTCGCCTAAGACCACGCTGTCAGTGCTAGTAGAACTGCCTAATCTTGTGGGATGGCCCAGTGGGGATTATCAGCATCTAGGGCCGATCCGACTCCTCAGGGGGGACAGGTGATGGGAGGCCTGCTGTCACAAGGAATGCCCAAAGGTCCACACCACAAAATATTGACCCAACTCCTCGGCTATGGTGCCTAAAGGTTGAACTTGGAGTCATGGCTAGGAAAGAGCAGAGTCTTGAGGGAATGGAATGCTGAAGAGTTGTATTTTCTTGGGAAGGGGAACTGTGTGGAGCAAAGGAGAGCTTTTCAGGCTGAGTAGGATGATACTTCTTAAGTGGAGACAGCGTAAAGGGAAGGGTGCTCTGGAGAAGGAACTGATACTTCCCAATTCTGAATGGTATCTAGAATGAGGCTGGATCTTTGAGCCCCTGATTGGGCTGAGGCGTTTATGGAAATCGATAGCATGCATTTATAGAACCTGATCAGTACGCTGCGACTGTACTATTTTTGAAGGGGGGCCATCATTACATAGAACCGAATTACAATCCTGGGCTCAAGATATCAGGTCCATGCGTGGCTCTCTCTTTAAATAAATACATAGGTAAAATGAACACCCGTGAACCCAACATCCAAACCACAAACTGGAGCAGTCAATGAAGCTGTCTGACGATACCGAGTTTTGAAGAGGAAGATATGGATTAGCCAAACCTCTTATTCATCCCTAGGAATATAAATTACTGTAATCAGTTTCCATTATTTTATAGTGTTAAACATTCTCATGGAATCTATAAACCTGGCCAAAAATAACAGCAGCACTGTTTATTTGTAAATGATAGGGCTAAGTAGCAAGTTTTTCTTCCTGCCACATCTGAAAGTTTAGACGAATACACGAATCTTCCTTTTTTGAATGGGAAAGCCTAGCTCTTCAAAAGCACCCATTCCGCACCTTTTTCCAAGTTACGGTTAGCTTGAACAGGAAGGCAATACTGTATTGCTTGTCACTAGTCATATGTTTGTCAAATGGGATCTAGGACTAGGAAGGTGTAGTCTTATTTTTTACTGAGGCTTGTCTGTGCAAAGCGATTGCAGTTTTAGAGAACTCATCTGCTTGCATTTGTTTGGCATCGCTCCCTCTGCTTGTATAGGTCTTCAAGTCATGGCAGAGACAAAAGCCTTGGCAACTGGGTAACTCCCTGAACGATAATCCAGTGTTGGATCTCCTGACTCTACCATATATCAGTGGATGGCCACGGGCAAGTTGCTGAACTTCTCTGAGCCTCAGGTTTCTCATCTGTGAGTAGGCAAACTCGTGTGTGCCTTGTGGGGCTGCTATGTCGATTAAAAGAGGGAACTGCCCCTAACCAGCTAGGCCACAAAGAAGCCCAGCAGCAAGTGTTAGTTATGTTTTCTATAGAAACAGGAGTATAAGGGGTACCTGGCAATATATCTCGCACAGCACGTATCTAATAGAAATCTAATGTGATTGGGGCGCCCGGGGGGCTCAGTTGGTTACTTGTCTGACTCTTGATCTTGGCTCAGGTCATGATCTCACAGTTCATGGCCCCCCCTTCTCGGCGGTGGGCTCTGTGTTGAGAGCGCTCAGAACCTGCTTGGGATTCTCTGGCTCCCTCTCTGCCCCTTCCCTACTCATGCAGGCGCATGCGTTCTCTCTCTCTCTCTCTCTCTCTCTCTCTCTCTCTCTCTCTCTCTCTCTCTCAAAATAAATAAACATTAAAAAAATATAATGTGGGGCGCCTGGGTGGCTCAGTAGCTTGAGTGTCCGACTTCGGCTCAGGTCATGATCTTGCGGTTTGTGAGTTCGAGCCCCATGTTGGGCTCTGTGCTGACAGCTCAGAGCCTGGAGCCTGCTTCAGATTCTGTGTCTCCCTCTCTCTCTCTGCTCCTCCCCCACTTGTGCTCTGTCTCTCCCTCTATCAAAAATAAATAAAAAATGTAAAAAAAAAAATTAAAAAAAAATATAATGTGATCCCCAAATGTGAGGCACAGATGTAATTTAACATTTTCTGAAAGCTACACTTAAAAATGAACCAAAAACCCCAAATGAAATTAATTTTAATATTATATATGATTTAATCAATGTAACTGATATATCTAACATGTTATCATTTCAACATGTAATCAATATAGAAAATTCTAAATGAGAGTTTGTTTTCTTTTTTCTTTTCCCTCTCTCTTTTTTTTTTTTTGCATACTGAGTTTCTGAAATCCAGTGTGAATTTGCCATTTACAATACCTCTCAGCTCGGATCAGCACATTTCAAGGGCTCAAGAGCCCCACTTGGCTACTGTTGCTGTTGTATCGGGCAGTGCAGCCTTAGCGCTTCTAATGAGATTGGATCTCTTTAGATTTCAAAATCTGGACTTTCAGTTCTATTCTAGTGCACATTCCAAACAATGGGAGGTGATTGACCGTATTCCTGTTCCTTTAATATCACTAATTTGTAATTGCCTCGTAGATGGGACACGGGTCAGATTATCCTAGAGCTGGGGTCCCCAATCTTTTTGTGACAAGTGGCTGTTTTTCTTTTCCTCCAGGCTTTCGGCATAAGTGGAGGGAGAAGAAGGTGAAAAGAGTTGGAACTGACAATAAAACTCCAGCGCCCTGGAGAGGGGGCCTTCCTGGAAGCTACATAAGTCTCCCTGATGGAAGGAAATCTTAGCGACTTTGGAAACGACTCAAGTTTGCTGTCATGTTCACATGTGGTGGTCGTGACGGTCAGGGCCGGGGGAGGCTGCACCTTAGTGAACAGCTTGGGTGAATGAGGGCTGTACTAAACTCACCGATGTGAGAAATGCCAAGTTTTCCAGATAATAGGTGGCACCTTAGATGTCAGAGTCCACTGCAAATAATAGTTCGTGCTCAGTTAGTTATGGGTACTAAGTAAATATTAATAGAAACTGATAAGATCATGATTTGGAGAAAAACAGAAAAGCAGTAAGTAGATTGTGACAAGTTGCTGTGTAATTACCTTTCATCTTTTGGGGTAAAGGAGAACTGAATAAAGCCACTCATGTTACCTATTCTGGGCTCACATTTTTGGATCACGTTCCCACCCAGAGACTCCAAGGAATTCCTAAATGTCAATCCAACCATGGTATCACTCAAAACACTCCTTAGTGGTTATCATATTGTTGGCATTTTTCTGTTTCCTTCCAGACTTTTTCTGTGAAGTTTTGTGATCTTTTCATAGCTGAGCTCAAACTTAGTACTAAACTTTGTATCTTGCTTTTGCCCACTTATAATGTTTGCATTTTCTGTGTTCTCATATAGACTTCACACCACAAATTTTTCTTAAGTTGATTCATTTTTGAGAGAGAGAGAGTGCACATGACACACATGAGCGGGAAAGGGGCAGAAAGAGAGGGAGAGAGTCCCAGGCAGACTCCACGCTGTCAGTGCGGAGGCCAACGTGGGGCTTGAGCCACGAACTGAGAGATCATGACCTGTGCCGATATCAAGAGTCAGATGCCCAACTGTCTGAGCCACCCAGGCACCCCTCACACAACAAATTTTTAATGACAGTGTATCGGTCCATTGAGTGGGTGTGCCATGATTTATTGAGCTATTTTTCCATTATTGTCTTTTCCTTCTGGATATTATAGAATGTAACTTTGTTTCATAAATTTGCACATGAAACATTACCTTTCTTTATTTTTAAAAAATAAAATTAAATCTGGGTTTGAATTCCCATGTGCAGGGCTGGCAAGACACCCAGCATAAACCATCAGTGGGGAGCTAGTCCCATGTGTATATGTAGGGGTATGTGGAGAATGCCTACCATGACAGCTAGGATACTTTTGATTCAACACGACTCAAATTTACTCAACCTGGCTTAAACCGTAAAGGAGAAGTACTGGCCTGTATACCTGGCAGTTCAGAGGAAGATTCAGGGTTGGTTTGATTTAGTCACCTGATAGCATCATCAAGGACCCTGTTTCTTCTCATTTTTGCTCTGCTTTCTACAAAGTCAGCTTACTCCTGGTCACAAGACGGTTGTCAGCTGATGCTACATGCTCTTTTGCATGTGCTCAGAGGTAAGGAGAAGGTAGAAAGAGAGAGAGATTCTTCCAGAAGCTTCCTCCAAATAGCAAGCAAGTTTCTTTCACAGAAGCCTCCAGGAACCATATATTTCATTACTACAACCAGAGGAGGCTATTCCCCCCACCCGCAGCACAAATACACTGCCCGGGGCAGTAGACAAAAGTGGGGGGAGTTACCAAGAGAAGAAGGAATGAATTTGCAGAGATTATCAAAATGTCTCTTATATCTTCCAACTTCTGTTTTCGGTCCTGCTGTACAAAAACAGCTAATGAACGCCCTCAGACATGGTAGCCCAAAGAAGCCCAGACGTGAAGTCTCCATTTTTTTTTTTTTAGGTCAGAGAAGGTCAGATACCTCTTTCATTTGCCCCACCAAGAGGTGCAGAAACAAAACACAGACTTAATTTCTCCATAGATTATCCTGCCACACCATTCCTGTGCTTAAAATCTTTTCTGACCTCTTTTTGGAGGAAGAGAAAGACTACTACTAGTAGAATGAAAACCCTCCCTTGTTAGAAATGAAAGGACCAGGATAAATGGACTTGACGGGGACTTGCACCATTCAAAGTAGTTTGTCACAAAAATCATGAATCTGAGCACTTGGGAAAATAGAGCTATTGCTTCAAATCACACACATACTTGAGTAAATATAGAAGTTTAGTAAAACTTTATTAAGTAACCCTTACTAATAGTTCACTCATCTTCACACTTCTTTTTCCTTTTTTGAAAAAGTTTATTTATGTTGGGAGAGAGAGAGAGAAAGATTGTGAGCGGGGGAGGGGCAGAGAGAGAGGGAGACAGAGAATCCCAAGCAGGCCCTGTGCTGTCAGTGTGGAACTGGACGTGGGGTGCAGATCTCACGAATTGTAACCTGAGCTGAGGTCAAGAGTCAGATGCTTCACTGACTGAGCCACCCAGTCGCCCCTCATCTTCACACTCCTGACTTGCCACCCTTCACATCAAAAGGGGGGGGGCTGGCGAATGTTGGACACAATCAGAATTTCCTTCAATAGGTGAATGAGCAAATAAACTGTGCTACATCCAGACAATGGAATATTATTCAGACCTAAAAAGAAATGAGCTGTCAAGCCAAAAAACCCATGGTTGAACCTTAAATGTGTATTACTAAGTGAAAGAAGCCAATCTGAAAAAGCTACATACTGTATGATTCCAAATGTATGACGTTCTGGGAAAGGCAAAACTATGGAGACAGTAAAAAGTTAAATGCTTGGGGCACCTGGATGGCTCAGTCGGTTAGGCATCCACCTTTGGCTCAGGTCATGATCTGGCGGTTCGAGCCCCCATCGGGATCTGTGTTGACAGCTCAGAGCCCGGAGCCTGCTTCGGATTCTGCGTCCCCCTCTCTAGGCCCCTTGCCCGTTCACACTCTGTGTCTTTCTCTCTCTCAAAAAGTAAATGAACATTAAAAAAAAAAAGATCGATGCTTCCCAGGGGTTAGCAGGGAGGGATTTGTAGGTGGAGCACAGAGGATTTTTAGGGCAGTACATCTGTCCAAACCCATAAAATGTACAGCACAGGAGTGAACAGTAAGCCGTGGACTTTGGTTCAGAATGACATTTCGATGTAGGTTCACTGATCGTAGCAAATGTGCCAGTACGATGCAGGATGTTGATGGTGGGGGAGGCTGTGTGTGTACGGGAACTCCTTGTAGTTTCCACTCAATTTTGTTGTGAACCTAAAAATGCTTTTAAAAAAATAAAATCTTTTTTGAAAAAATGCAGCCTGGTATTGAGAAAGAACATGACATTGAGAGTCAGGAGACCGGGATTCAAATTTGGACTGTCATGTACAAGCTGCGTAATCTTAAATTATTTTAACCTTTCAGTGTCTTAGTTCACTCACCCGTAAAATGAGGATACGATTCCTCCATCAGACTTATTGTGAAGAGACAGACACAGGTCCTTTCACAGAGCACACGGCAGGTGCTTAAAATATATTAGTTGAGAGTAAAGAGAGAAGGAGGAGGAAAACACAGGGAGGCCAGGAGGTCATGGCCAAATCAAGTGCTGGTGGAGGCGTTTTATTAACAAGATCCACCGGATAGCGATTGATGATGAGATAATCAGGGGTTATTTTTTTCCCCTCATCTATTCCACTCCGGCTTTTGGCTTTTGGCTTTATCAAATTATGATTTGATAAAATGTCCATTATTGCATGAATTACTCAGAATACTACCCTTGCCTTTGTCCCCCATTGAGAGCTGATGGGAAGGAATGCAATCTGGGGTCGTTTTGTTGTTCCTGCTGTTGGTTTTCATTTATTTGAAACGTATTTGTTGTGGACATAGTGAGTGGTACTGACGCTGGACATGGCAGTGAAGCAGCGAATGAGACTTGGGCTCAGCCATCACAGGGCTTGTGTCTAGGCTGGAAGACAGGCACTTAGGAAATTCTAACAGTGTTTTGAGCGTTACAGTGAGAAGCGCAGAGAATCAGGGAACCATATAGCAAGGGGAACAAAGTGCCTACATGGTCAGGGAAGGCCTCCCTGTTTTCTCAGCGATGCTGCTGCTGAGGTGTGAGGCATTAGCCAGAAGGAACACGGAGCTGGGCTAGAGTGCATATGGCAGAACAGTGGTTCTCGCCCTTGAGCATGCATCAGAATCACCTGCGAGGCTTGTCGATGAGTTAACTTTTACTGCCTGACAAACTATCCAAAAACTTACCAGCTGGAAACAACAAACATGTATCACAACACTCTGTGAGAGTTTCGGTGGGCCAGGAGTCCAGGAGCCGCTTATCCTAGTGGTTGTGGCTCAGGGCCTCTCAACGAGGTTAGAGTCAAGGCACCAGGGGAAGAATCTGCTTTCAAGCTCACTCTCGTGGGCTTCTCCACATGGCTGTCTGTCTCGCATGCCGCATGGCAGGTGGCTTCTGAGAGAGAGACAGGCAGGAAGGCAGAGAGAGGAAACCCCAAGAGGGAAGCCACAGCCTTTTTTTTTTAATGTTCACTTTATTATTACTTTTGTAATACATGTCCTTTATTTTTTTTAAACATTTATTTATTTATTTATTTATTTATTTATTTATTTATTTATTTATTTATTTATTTATTTATTTTGAGAGACAGCAAGTGCACGAGCCAGGGGAGGAAAGAGAGAAGAAGAGAGAGAATCCCAAGTAGGCTCTGCACTGTCAATGAGGAGCCTGATGCGGGGCTTGATCTCACGAACTGTGAGATCATGACATGAGCCAAAATCAAGAGTCAGATGCTTAACCGACTGAGCCACCCAGGCGCCTCTGTAATATATGTCCTTTAAATCTTCAGTAGTTAGTCTATGGTTATAAAATGTTTTTATTAATATGTTATATATTTTCTTTGAATATATTTTACATTTTGTAACCAAAAGATACTGCTTGTCACCCATTTTATTGAGATATAATTGACATATAACATTATAAAAGTTTAAGGTGTACAACATCATGATTTGGGATATATATACATTGCCAAATGATTACCACAATAAATTTAGTTAACAGCCATCAACTTACATAGTTACAATGATTTCCCTTTTTAATAGGATCTTTTAAGATGTCTCTTAACAACTTTCAAAAATCCTAGTTTTAAGATAAAATAAGTTCTGTGGATATAATGTATAACACGATGACTGTGGTTAATACTGTATTATATAATTGGCTTTATTTTTTTCTGTTTCAGATTTACAGCAAAATTGAGAAGATAGTACACAAAGTTCCCATATGCTGTATGCTCCATTTCCCTACTATTGATATCTTGCATTATATGGTACATTCATTACAATTCATGAACACACATTGATGTATTATTATTGAACACGTTTGGTCCAAATTTATCCTTTATTCAGGATTCTGTAGTTTTTATTTAATTTCCTTTTATCTGCTCCAGAATCCTGTAGCGGATAGCACGTGATATTTTATTGTCACGTCTCCTTAGGCTCCTGTTGATTGTCACAGTTTCTCAGATTTTCCTTGTTTTTAACGACCTTGATAATTTTGAGGAGTATTCGTCAGGTATTTGTAAGAGTGAAGTTGTTTTCGAACCTCATCTTTGAAGTAATATCTTACCACTTCTGGCCATCTTCTGTTTGTTAGAAGTGAATACCAAATCTAGCCCACACTCAAAGGGAGGAGAATTAAACTCTATCTCTCGGGGAAAGGAATATCAAAGAATTTGTGGCCATATCTTTAAAACCCTTGAAGCTTGTTAAATCACAGATTGCTAGACCCCACCCCCAGAGCTTAACATACAGTAGGTCTGGGGTGGGGTCCAAGAGTTTGTATTTCTAACAAGTTCCCAGGTGATGTTCCTGCTGCTGGTCCAGGGATCTTTGACAGCCACTGGGAGCAGGCCTGGGCAAACCTTGGTATGTACAAAGAATTGAAAAAAGTTCACGAAGATCTATTTATTTCTTTCAAGATCCTTTTCTTATTACTATAACCAGCACTGAAATCAACTCACTGGTTTACCTTCTGGATTTTGCCAGTTAACGTGAAGCTATTAGCTTGAAAAATGTATTGTTGTATAAAAGCAGTAAAACGGTACCTTATGTTTGTATTAGATATGATTTATTTCATTTGATTGTCACAAATGCCAGGGAGAGAAATCAGGTGTCTCCATCTAGGACAGAGAAAGGCTAAGTGACTTGTCTAATGCCACACAGCCAGTTGATGATAGAGCCAAGCTCAGGACTGGGTCCTTTGAGCCCTGAACCGGCACAATTTATATTACACCAGACTCTTTCATGTTGTTCCCAGCTTCTAGGATTTTGTCACCTTTTGGAGAAGCATTAATAAAACTAGTCACATGACAAGTGAAGTAATCAAATCAGCAGAATACATAGATTTTGTTCACTGGGAAAGGAAAGAGTGAAAGAAGTGATTTGCAAGCTCAGGTCAGCAGCGATCTGCTGCTTAGGCTGGGAAACCCTTCCTGTTTACTGACTACCACTACCGGTACCAAGTATACTCTGCCTCTGGGTAGCGCCTGCAAAAGTCCCTGGAAGAATCACAGGCCACGGGCCTTCCTTGTGTCTGCCCACGCACACCGAAAGGATTGCTTAGCTCTGCTGGCAAAGTTCCCAGCTAAAGAGGTTGTTAGTACGTCTCTGTGCGTCTTTGGTTGGAATGGAAAAGACACGGTAGCCTAGATACCATACCACCACCAAGGTGACCAAGATGTATGTGAAAATCTTGAAGTATGGCAAGACCACTGGATGGCCTTGAGTGCGTGTATTACTTTTCCTTAAATTCAGAAAAAAGATGCAACTAGTTAGCAAAGAATTGGGTGCATAAATAACCAATGAAATCACAAAAGTTAAATAGCTACACACCAATAATTTTATTCTATGAGAAAACCAGTCTAATTAGATTAAAAGAGTGCTTTCCAGGTACATTTTTCCTTTCCTTAGGGCATATTCTACCTTTCCTTTAACTCCACATCGACACGTTTCCAAAAATAAAGCAAGTTTTGGTGAAAATGGTTAAAGTAGGCAGTACTTCATACATCCGCATCAGGAAATAGTGATTTCATATACTGAGCCCCGAGTTCAAGTTGACTGGTATGCAGAGAAAAAATACCCAACACTAGTGTAAGCATAGATTCCTGTCCAAATGTGGTGGTGCTAGTGGTGGTGAAGCATGAAAGAGTCAAGGAGCTGTCCTATGGTGGTGGTGGTAGGTGAGGGGGTGTGAAAGATAATGCCAATGACCTTACATTTGATCCTTTCCAGTGGTAGTGCTAGTGAAGGTATGAAACAGCCAGTGACCTTATAATTAATCCTGCCCATTGGTGTGAGGTGGAGTATTGGGGAGCGGGGAGGCACGAAACCAAGTGTCAGTGATCTAACAATTGATACTGTCCAACGGTGGTGGTGATGGCATGAAACAGTGACTTAATTAACCTTGTCCAAAGGTGTTGGCCACAGGTGGGAAGGTGTGTGTGTTGGGGGGGGGGGGGGATTGGTGGGAACGAGGAGCGGCAGCCCATGAAAGAGTCGGTAACCTAACATTCTTGTCCAAAAGTGTTTGAATGAGACCCGGAAGGGTGGGGAGGTGGAGGTGGAGGGGTGCGGTGGGCTACGAAACAGAGCCCGTGACGTTACAATTAAGCCTGTCCAATGATGGGTGAGGGTGGAGGGGGCATGAAACAACCAGTGAGTTTCATCTGCTCAAAGGTGGTGGTGGGGTGGAAAGCATGTAACAGCCAGTATAGTTAAGTGGTAAACAGAACATGAAAATTAAAGTGTCAAGCTGCAACGAGAATTCTGAAGTGAAGTCGCCAGCCCGTCCAGGGAAGGCCCCCCCCCCGCCCCCGGAAGAGGTCCCTGCGGTTGAGGCGGGCCTGGAACGAGGCATAGGATTGGATTCTGGGCGTGGGCTCCAGGCCTCCTCACAGTCCTCTGGCACCTTCGCTACCTTTCGGCAGCG
The DNA here is from genome assembly GCF_018350175.1 of Felis catus. Taxonomy (NCBI): domain Eukaryota; kingdom Metazoa; phylum Chordata; class Mammalia; order Carnivora; family Felidae; genus Felis; species Felis catus. The sequence continues at coordinate 20,519,666 of NC_058386.1, forward strand.
GAGGACTTAGCCGGAGGCGGGGCTCCACGCCAGGAGCCAGGGTGGGAGGTGCCGGCTTCTGGGAGAACTCAAGCAAAAGAAAGCGAGGGCGGCAGCGGCGAATCAGCGGCCGGCGCGTGCGGCCGCGCGCCCCTCTTGCCCCCCGCGCCCTTCGTGCGCCGCGTACGTGCGGCGGCCGGCTCCGCCCCCGTGGGCGGGCCCTGGAGAAGCCGCGGGCGGCCGGCAGCGGCCCGGGAGCTGCTGCTGCTGCTGCGGCGGCTGCACCCGCGGCGCCGGAGCCGAGGTGGGGGCCGGTGTGAGCGCTCGGCAGACGTGTTCGATCCGCGCGGCTCGGCTGCACTGGCTCCTGCGGCTGCCTAGGCGTCTCGGCTGGTCGGTGCACGGCCTCGGCGAGGATGCGGCTGTTCTGGTGGCTGCTGAAGCAGCCGGTGCCTAAGCAGATCGAGCGCTACTCGCGTTTCTCGCCATCGCCGCTCTCCATCAAGCAGTTCCTGGACTTCGGTGAGTGCGGGGCCGCGGGCCCCCACGGTCGCCACGTTCCCCACAGCCCCCGGGACGCGGGGCCGCTGCCTTCCAGGCCCGCCGCGGGTCTCCCCGGCCTCGGGGCAAAGTCCGTGGGAACCGCGGGCGGGGCTCCGGGATGCCCGGGGTCTCTCCCAGGGACTCGGATTTCAGGGCGCCGAGGGGCAGGGCCTGGCGCTCACACACCGGCCAGGGCTTTACCTGAAAACCCAGAAACCGCGTCCGAGGACCCTTATCGGGCGGGACGCCCCAGACCTGCTTCGGTAGCTTCAAATCTACTTGACACAGACCTCACCGCCCTTAAAACTTAGTAGCGGAATGTGGGTGGCTTTTTAATATTTTTGTTAGATTTGTTAGATCCTTTTTGTTGTTGTTGGGTAAGCGCTGTTTAGAAACATCTTGAGGTCGAATACATTATGCAATGGCATTTTGTTCCTTTTTTGCCCTAAGGTGCTCCTGTGTGCCTGGAGCGGCAGGACTCGAACTGTTGTCTTTTTCGTGTTAGGTTAAAGCAGTTAGAGGCCTGGACTGCGAACGCCTTACATGCTGGGGAGGAGGGGACGCGTGGGCTCCTAGCGTCAGAGCAGGGTCTGATACACCCCGGGTCTCAGTGCCAGCACCTTTCATCGCGCCTCTCCTTTTGTGTCCCACCACCTTGTCCCCCCGTCGGGTGGGCTGGTGGGCAGTTGAGACGGATGAAGGTGGGAGCGCAGAAGCCCCGGCCCTCACCCTGTCCGAGAGGCCTAGCTGAAATGGGAATAGATGCCACCACCTTATGTTAACCGGATCGTGTTTCCCCAGAGTGGTGCCTTTTCAGCCACGGAGCGAATACTTGCAATCGCTGGAGGCGAGGGAGCTGGTTGTGAGACACCTGACAGTAAAACAAATGTGCGCACCCGGGTGTCCGAATGGAGGTCAGCATCCTTGGAGGGGAATAAAATGGAGCAGCAAACATGCCCTGCGCTCTCAAGGGAAAATAATGGGGCGTCTGTTCATTTAATGAATTTTAGGTGAATGTAAAGGGATCGTATCAGGTGGGAATAAAAACTACAAGTGCAGAGGAGGTAGAACATACAGGGAGGATCTGGCAGGCAAAATGCGATGTTGTGTGTATACTTAAAAAGTTGGGGTAGGAAGAGAGGAATAGGTTAAAGTTGAGGCCAGATTAAATTTTAAGAACCCACTTTGCCAGAGAATGAGGAGGAAAGTCAAAGTTCAATGAGATGTTGACCTTTGCATCTTCAGCTTCCCCCCTAAAAGCTTTTCAGTCGTTCGCTATCTCTGGCCACTTGTGAGAGTTTTAGAGGTTTGAAGCAGCCCCTGACTTCAGGATTTAGAAAGAAGATGCCACCATTGCTATAAATAGTGTGTTTCCCATCCCTACTTTATGGTTTAGAGATGATTCCAAAGATGTCAGCTTCATCGGGGGTGAACCGGGCTAGGTTAATTCACAGTAAAAGGAGCAGAAGGAGTCCAGAAATCCTGAATTTCCTTCTTCCACCCTCAAAGTTAAAATGATAGCTGTTGTGATAGGCTAGCGAAATTTCGGTTGATTTATTCCTATAGCAGCTAGTATCTCCCCGTGTTAAGAGATGTCTTGCAAGAATGTTACTTGAGTAGGAAGACCACAGTGGAGGATAGTGTTAGCGTGGAAAACCCCATGGGACCAGTATCTGGGAATAAATGTTCTAATTTTTTTCTGCCACTATCTCAAGAGGATGGCCTTGGCTAAGTGAGCCTCACTGGGGTTCGTTTTCCTCATGAATGAAACGTGTGGATTGTTTCAGGTAATCTGTAAAACACAACTCCCAAAATATGTGATTGTAGTTTCAAAGGAAAAGGGATGAGCCTTTCAAGAGAAAACAACCAAATCTCTTGATAGATATTTCCCATAAAAGGCTTCTGACCTATTTTGGGAGAGGTGGAGGGATACACTAATCTAGGATAATGGAAGAAGCCTAATAATTGAAGTCTTTTCCTTATAAGGAAGCCCACAGAAGAGCTATATATAATTGTAGTGGAATTTGCTAGAAACTACAAGCCTAGTTTGTCATATCCAGAGACAGGTGGCAGGCAGCCTATGTTTAATGACAACAAGCAGAAGAAGAGAGACCGTCTCAACTTCTACCTTTCTTTTAGTTCTTCTAGCTCTTGATAGTTCTATTTTGGCAAATAATGTAGGAGTTTGAGAATTTAGAACAGATGTGGGGATATTTTTAAGGTGAGAAGGAAGAAGAGTAAAAAGGCTGAATGCCTTCTTATGATTGGTGGAAACTATGGATAAAGGCCACCTCAAATGCTTAAAGGACCAGCTGGGAAGCAGCAAATGACTACATGAAGCCAGCCAGGTGGGGACTGTGGCAGACTCCCAGGTATGTGCTGGCTCCCAGAGGGGCGGTTGATTGGCACTGATTCAGTATATTTTAAAAGACCTGAGGCTCGGGGTGCCGGGCTGGCTCAGTCTGGGAGTGTGCAACTCTTGATCTTGGGGTCATGACTTGGAGCCATGCTTTAGGTGTAGAGATTACTTAAAAATAAAATCTTTAAAAAAATAGGGGCACCTGGGTGGCTCAGTAGGTTAACCGTCTGACTCTTGATTTTGCTCCAGTCGTTATCTCAAGGTGCATGAGTTCTACCCCCTCGATGGGCTCTCACTGACAGCACCAAGCCTGCTTGGGGTTCTCTCTCCCCCTCATTTCTTCCCCTCCCCCGCATGCGCCTTCTCTCTCTCTCAAAATGAAAAGACAAGAACTGAGGCTCAAACAAAGTAGATAACGTGGACCGTGTTGACCTCCAGGCCACCACTTGGTGACTTACGATTTTTTTCCCTGGCTCCTTTACAAACGGGACATACATTTTTGAGTAATCAGACAGGAACCAAAGAAAGTATATACACATGATTCTGTGTTACGGTATTTGTGATAACCATGTTAACAAATAACTTGTAGTTTCTGTGGCCACTGAAATAGCTTTATTTATTTATTTATTTATTTATTTAAGCACAAGCGGGGGAGAGGGGCAGAGGGAGACAGAATTTTAAGCAGGCTCCATGCTCAGTGTGGAGCCCAACATGGTGCTTGATCCCACGACCCTGGGTCCATGATCTGAGCTGATACCAAGAGTCAGACACTCAACAGACTAAGCCATCCAGGTGCCCCGAAATAGCGTTATTATATTAGTGTATCCACACTAGTAAAATACGGAGATTATCTTCCTTGTTTAAGAGTGAGGATTAAAACCGGTTGTTACTTCAGAAGGAGTGATTTTATTTTTATTATAAGTTTTTTAATGTTTATTTATTTTTGAGGGAGAGAGGGAAGGAGGGAGACACAGAATCTGAAGCAGGCTCCAGGCTCCAAGCTGTCGGCATAGAGCCCTACATGGGGCTCGAACTTTCAAGAGCCATGAGATCATGACATGAGCCAAAGTTGGACACCCAGCTTACTGAGCCACCCAGGCACCCCAGTGATTTTATTTTAAAGGAAGAGTTCTCATTCTCGACACTCCTGACATTTGGGACAGGTCATTGTTGGGAGTGTGTCCTGTGGGTTGTTGGAAGTTTACTAAAGCAGTGTCACTGGCCTCTACCCACTAGATGCCATTAGCCACTAGATGTCACCAGTTGTGACAACCGAATGTCTCCAGACAGCGCCATACCCTTGAGGGGAGCAAAATCACCCTTTGTGGAGGACTGCTGCTGGAAAGTACTGGGTTTCATGCCTGGGTCCCATACCTCAAACTTCTCATGTAAATGGCCTGCAGGTGGGGTGCATGGCACTGGTATTTTTTGAAGATTCCCAGGTTGTCCTTAAGCATAACCAGCATTGAGAACCACTAATTAGATGACCTTCCGATCTAGAATACCGTTGCCCTTTCATATGTGTGCCATTTTTTCTATGCCCTTTAAAATAATGAGTTTCTAGGGGCGCCTGGGTGGCTCAGTCGGTTAAGCGGCCGACTTCGGCTCAGGTCATGATCTCGCGGTCCGTGGGTTTGAGCCCCGCGTCGGGCTCTGTGCTGACAGCACAGAGCCTGGAGCCTGTTTCAGATTCTGTGTCTCCCTCTCTCTGACCCTCCCCTGTTCATGCTCTGTCTCTCCCTGTCTCAAAAATAAATAAAACGTTAAAAAAATTTTTTTAACTAAATAAAATAAGTTTCTTGAACTCAGTCTTTACCTGAAATATGGCCTTCCGCACAGGGAGCAAGTATAGCAAGCATAGCGTTTTAAATGGATTATGAGTTTATAGTGGCAATAGTGCTTTCTAAAGGGTGGGATTTTTTTTAAAAACGCGATTTTTCTCTTGATCTGAGATTGGAGTTACGTGGTTTCAAATTTAAAAAGTGCTCAGGGCGCCTGGGTGGCTCAGTCCATTAGGTGTCCGACTTCAGCCTAAGTCATGATCTCGCAGGTCCCGAGTTCGGGCTCCATGTCGGACTCTGTGCTGACAGCTCAGAGCCTGGAGCCTGCTTCCGATTCCGTGTTTCCCTCTCTCTGCTCCTCCCCCACTCACACTCTGTCTCTTTCTCTCAAAAATAAACATTTTTTTTCAAAAAAAAGCGCAACAGGACGTAGACAGAAATGTGACCTTCCTACTTTTGTCCACTAGCCTCCCCATTTATTGCATAAACGGCAACTCGTTATAGTTCTGTCCGTACCTTGCTTTTTAAACTTTATACCTTAGAGATTTCCAATCTTTATCTACAGTACTTCCTTTTTCTTTTTTAGGGCTTCTGAGAGTTTGTTTATATAAGTGTTCTAGAATTCACTAGCCAACTCCCTCTTTATGGCTACTAGGTCTTTCCAGTCTTTGCTGTGACAACCAGTGCTGCGGCGAGTTGTGTGGATCATTCTGTGCATGTACGAGGATGTATAGAGGACATACTCCTAAATGTGGGATTACTACGTCAGAGTGTGTGCGCATTTGAAATCTTCACACACATTGCCAAATCGCTTTCCAGAGAGATTGTTTATCCTCTCGCTAGAAGTTTCTGGAAGTACCACCTATTTTCCTCTGCTTTTACCAGATTGTCTTCAAACTTTCAATGAATGAAAAGTGGTATCTAGTGAGAATTTTTTCTCCTCAAGTAAACAATTTTTTATTTTCGTTTTTTTCTTATGGAAGGTTTTGAGCATAGACAGAAATAGCAAGAATTGACTCTTGAACTCCTGGGTTCATTATATTAATATCCACGTGCTGTCTGTAGATCCTGCGTGTATGTGCAGTCTGTTAGATTTTCTTATTGGTGACATGCTTGTTTTAGAAAAAAACCTTTTGTTTCTGTATTAAGACCAATTTGTCTCTCGAATGATCTGTCCTTTAAAGATTTGGTAGAACCCCCCTGTGCAACCTTTTAAACCTAGTATGTTTAGGGACTGTTGCTCTTTCTGTATTTTGTGCTATTGACCTGTATAGATTTTCTTTTAGAGTCCATTTTATATTTCCTTAGAAAATTGTCCTAGTCATTGAGGTTTTAAGTCCATTTGCATAGCTGAGATAGTAGGCTCTTAGCAGTCTTAATTTTCTCTGTGGCTGTTCCTCTATTTTATATCCCCCCCTCCCCTTTTTGATGAGATTACATGGGAGTTTATGATTGGATTCCTCTATTAGTTTTATGACTTTTGTCTTCTAGTTCATTAATGTCCACTTTGACTTTGTTAATGCCCTCTGAGCTCCTCAATATCCTTGGGTTTATTTTGCTCTTCTTTTTTCTTTTCAAGTTGGACATTTGGTTTCTTTTCTCTTTGGCTGTTTATTTTAGTATTTAAGGCTCCAATTAGTCCTCCGAGCACTGCTTAGCTGCTGACACGTACAGTATTTGATCCTCTCTCCTCCCTGCTCTTCTGCATCTTCAGATTTTTGTTCTTCTGTGAACTAAGAGTTGGTGGACTTTTTAAATTTTCGGTACAGGTGCATCCTGTATTTTCATTTTCTTGATAGTTTTGTTGCATTGTGATCAGCAAACGTCTGAATTATTTCTTTAATTTATTGATGTTTACTTTGTAGCCCGTGTATGATCATTTCCTGTGAATGTTCCTTGGGCGGCAAGAAGATGATGTTCTCTTCTCAGGTTACAGAGTTTGATATTCCGTATCTGCCATATTAGGTTATTTAAATTTCCTATACCTTTACTTTTTATTTTATCTACTTGATCCATCATGACCTGAGAGAAGTTCAATTCTCGTAATAGAATTTTGTTTCTCCCTATCTCTCTTATAGTAGTATTTCCTTTATCTTGTTTGTTGCTTAGACATTCTTAACTGTCATGCCCTCATTGTGAGACGTACCCTTTAGCAATAGAGAGTGCTGCCCTTTTACTAGTTTAATGCTTTTAAGTCTGGACTCAACCTTATTTGACATTGAGATCTAGATCCCCATTTTCCTCATGTTTACATTTTCTGGTAGAGCATTGCTATTTTATTTTGTTTTTTAATTTTTAGTCCTTTATTTTCAGTCTTTCTGAAACGTGGTATAAAGTTAGGTTTTGCTTTGTGAATCAAACTTTTCCTTTTATGTGGTGAAGTTTAACTGATACATATGTTTGTTGATAGGAAAGATCCATCATCTGTAATGATAACCATCTGTAATTTTCTGTTGCTTTCTATTTTTAATACCTTAATTTTTCTGCTGTATTATATATCTTTATCTGCTGTTTTATTATAGTTATTTTAACAGTGAGGTTTGAATTTTTGGTTCCTGTGATTATGTTAGGCCCTCTTTGTCCAGTAAGGTCACTGCTAGCCACTTGAGCCTAGTTAGCACTTGAAATGTGGCTAGTATGGCAGAGAAACTGAATTGATTTCAATTTCAATTTAAACTTGATGCTCGATGCAGTTAAATGGAAAACTTGTAGCTCTGTTTAGAACAGTTTGGATATGTGAATCTACCTTAACTATAATGATGAAATCTAATTATAGGTCACTTATTTCTGATAGAAATTTAGGTTTTGAATTGAGTTGTGCTAAAAGTATAAGATACACAGTGGACTTCAAAGACTTACTGTAAAAATTGGCAAAATATCTCAATATATTTTTATATCGATTTCATGTAGACATAATATTTTGGATATGTTCGGATTGTTTGGATAGTTTAAATAAACTATCACAAGTTTCACCTGTTTCTTTGTGAGTTAATGTGGCTGGTAGGAAATTTTAAAATACACATGTGGCTCACATTATGTTTCTATTGGACAGTGAGGCTTCAGATAGTATATATTAATTCCTTAGTAGGAGTGATAGAAGTATCACATTTTAGTGTTCAGAATGAACACGTATTGATTTTCTTTTGCAATATAACTTTCACAGTTTTTTTCCTTATGAACCTGTTACTCTTGGGATTTGGGGATTAATTTGTCTTTGAAGGGCAGCTCATGCTCATGGTGGTTCTTTGTTATATTTGCAAAGGTTTGAGTTATTTTTTTCCGTTAAGGAGTTGTTAGGAATTCAAACTTCTCTTAGTGATCTAAGGAAAGGAGAACTCAGACTAAGACATACATTAAAGACAGAACCTTCTGAATCTTGAATGAGTTCATAGGAAATGATTCACATTTTCATCTGGACCTGCTTTTCATCTTCCCGTCTCACTCTGGCCACTTCTGTTTCCTTCATTCATCACTTTGATCCCCTTCCTGCAGACTTACTTCCCCTTTTGTTTTATTTTCCAGTTCCTTTGCGCTTGTCTTTTGCACAGCTGCACCAGTATTAAAGGTGTTTGCTCCAGCCTCCTCTTATTTTATTTTATTCTATTCACAACCGTCTCTTTCTAGAGGGCGGCGCTCACCTCTTTGGAACTTCTCACGCTTTCTTCAGCTGTCTGCTGTCTGCAGAGTGGGCGCTCTGTCATTGGTGATTACTGGCTCCATATAAAGGGTGTGAAACACCCTGTTACTTTAGTCAGTTAGTATATAAGATTAAACTTCCATAGGGGCACCTGGGTGGCTCAGTCGGTTAAGCATCCTGGTCTTGATTTTGGCTCAGGTCATGCCTTACAGTTGGTGAGTTCGAGCCCCGTGTTGGGCTCTGCTGACCGCTTGGAGCCTGCTTGGGATTCTCTCTGCCCCCCACCCCAGCCCTTCCCCCACTCAAAATAAATAAGTAAATATTAAACAAATAAAAACATACAAACCTTTCATAATGTCCCCACATTTAAATATAGCATCTCCCAAATAAAACCACCAGAAAGCAGGTTGTCTGACAGTCCTGGCTTCTTTTCACAGAAAAGATGTCTGCCACAGTCCTGGTTCTCTGAACCTAGGAGCCTTTCGTTGTTAGACGGCACCAGCCAATTTCCTTATTTTTATTGTTCTTGAGGTTTAAGGGCCCAGCCATTTTCTGTTTTCCTTTAGAAAGTATTTTAAGATTCCACTACCTGCTGAAAAGTTGACTTTGGTTTCAAATGACTTGTCTTTGAAAAGTCTTGGTTTTTTTTAAGTCCTTTTGCTCTTCGAAGCCTGATTACCACTGGAGGGAAGAATTACCACTGGTTTTATTTACAGAGGAAATGAAAAGGGTTTTTTTAATTATCATGTTAGGAAAAAGGAAAAACAATTGCATTGTTTCCGAATGTCTTTATTTTGTACCTGTATGTACATGTACGTGATACACCTTTTCTCTAAGCAGGAAGGTTTTTCTGCTGTGAAGAGTTGCCAAGAATTAGACTAACCTGTTTGGAGACAGAAGCCAACTGTTCAGAATTAAAGGGGAAGAGAACGATTTCAGTCAGGGTAAAGATACCTAACTTGGCTTCATGCATCTTGAGCAGTATTTAAGTTTAAAGACAGAATTGGCCCTTTGGGTCCTTAGTGATCAGATAGCATTGGATTTCAACATAATCTGGTTTATCAGGCTCTGGGCACTAAAGTTGTGGCTTTGGCTTTGTTGTCTTTGCAGTTTTGTGTGCGACTCTTTGTAGCTTTGAAGGGGCGGCATGGCCACACTTGCTGACCTGTTGGGTGGTTTTCTCCCACTAAGCTTTAGGAAATTCAGGCTATTGGCAAGATTTGAGAAACTTTGGATTTGTTACTGGATGGAATGAGAAAATATTATCGCTTTTCCTTTTTCTTTATATTGTATGGGCGGTACGTTATTTGACTTCGCTGATAAGCTGACGTCAGAGTTGGGCAAATGCTTTTTGTTTTTGGAATGCCATATTCGAAGATATGTCGAACTATATAGCCTGAGGGCCAGTCCCCTGTTTTGTTTTTTAATTAATAGACTTTAGTTTTAAGAGTAATTTTAAGACCATGGTGAAAGGGAAGGGTAAAAATAGTTACAAAGAGAGAGGGAGGAAAGCATACAATAAGAGACTCTTAAATACAGAGAACAAACCAAGGGTGGATGGGGGGGTGGGGGAGAGGGGAAAATGGGTGATGGGCATTGAGGAGGGCACTTGTTGGGATGAGCACTGGGTGTTCTATGTAAGCGATGAACTATGGGAATCTACCCCAAAAACCAAGAGCACACTTGACACACTGGATGTTAGCCAATTTGACAATAAATTATATTAAAAAAAATAATTTTAGGCTCAATGCAAAATTGAGCAGAAAGTACAGGGAGCACCCATGCACAGCCCCTCCCCAATTACAGCCCTTCCACCCCACCATCAACATCCTGCACCAGTGTGGGGACATTTGTTACAACTGAGAAACCAACATTGGCCCATCACAGTCCATAGTTTATGTTAGGGTTCCGGTCTTTGTCTTGAACACTCTCTGGGTTTTGACCTCGCCTGTTTTTGTAAATAAAGTTTTATTGGAACATGCCCATGTATTACATATTGTCTGTGATTTCTGTCCCTCCACAAAAGCAAAGTTGGCCATTTGGCCCACAGAGCCACAAATGATTGCTGTGTGGCCCTTTACAGAACGTTTTGTACCTCTCTCTAGTCTAAGCTAATGGCAGCCTGGTAAAGGAGCTTTTGCTGTGATTGCTCTAAAATTTGGATTTAAATGATGAAGATCTGTTTCTCCCAAATGCCAGTGAAAGCAAATACTGTATTGGCTATCTGAAGCGTAACATGAAGTTAGCTAAGACCTTTCCAGGTAATCCATGATTTACCTATGTGGTATGTGCCCCTGGGGGGAGTGACCATGTGAAAGGGAAAGTTTAAGGGTTCTAGTTTCTCCACAGCCCTGCCACAGTGAGGTGTTATGATTTTAATTGTGTAATAGGTAACATAGAAGCTAAGTGTTTTACTTTTTTTCCCTGTGTGGTTTATTTTCTGCATTTTGTTGTGTGTAAAGTGCCCTTGACCGCTTACTAACTAGAATCTGGAGTTTTAACATTTTCATGAATTCTTGTATCTGTAACCTATTGTACTGTGTAAGTATCATTGCCCACCATGTTCCCTTTTTTGGTAAAGTAATTATCAGAGTATGCAGTTAAAGGCATTTGGAAAGAACATCACCTATAATTTTTTTGTGATAGTCTTCCAGCTTTTGCCCATACGTTTGCATGTATTATGACTGAATGCTAGTTTCCTTTTTGTTTAGTGCACAGTCTGAGTTTTTTTATGCTCAGTCAATTACAGTGCTTTTATCATGGTCAGATTTATCACCTATAGCATTTTGCAAATTGTTACTAAACCCCTCTGGAATTTATTGCCATTTCTGATGGGACTTTTGCAGCTAACTCAGTTTGCCTCTGTTCTGTTTTCTAGTTGCATAGCAACAGTTCTTAAGGCCTGAAATCTTTCGCTGTGTTTCTGTTTTTATCACATGCTAAGTTCACAGAGTAGTTTATATTTGTGGATTCTATTCAGTAGGACAGCTTTTCTGATTTTAACGAAGTAGTATATGTTAACCTTTGCCTCATAATTTGTGTTGAAATTTGGTAAGGACGATTCTTCCATATTTTTTTTAGAAATTCTTGCTGTACCTGCCCACTTATTCTTTTTGATAAATTAGTTAACTTACAGGAAAACGTGTTAAGGGGAGTGTGGGTGGTTTACCTGACATTAATTGAAACTGACCTGGCAGCATTCACCTAGCCCATTTCACTTTCATGGTATGTGGGGGGATCAGTTTACCTCCATGCTTCCCCTACGGGCAGAGCCAGGTTTGGTTGAGGCCCCTGGTGGTATCTTTCATATCCTTCAAGGAGAACCCTATTCCTGGTCAGTGTCTCGTCTTTTCCCAGATTATACTTTCTGCCATAGTGAATGGCACAAAAATTACAGCAAACGATTACATTTACAGATTTATATTGATATTTATATTGTATATACATACACGGGTCCGTATTTATATTGCCTCTGATTGAACAGTTGAGCTTCTAACTCACTGGTAGATTATTTCCCTAAGCATCACACAGGCAGTCATTATTTTACTTTCATTCTTAGACATGATACGTGATTCCAGTCGGACCATTTGAGTTGTACCGACGTTGCTTGCTTTCTTACTAGGGCATGGGTGTCAGTATATAATAGTTTCACTGTTGGGAATAAATTACTAAATACCTCTAACATTTTCCTGGAGTGGGAAGTTAAACATTTCCCAATGTCTTCTTGGCCAAAAAACAGTAGGGGCCTTTGAGATGTGTAACATACCTTTCTTTCCCCAGCAAATGGTTAGGTTTTCACAGCTCAGAGCATATTCTGGGTTTTATCTGAACGTCTCCTGGGACCTGTCCTATTAGAATATAGTGTTTCCTTAAACTTGGTAGCAGGTATTCCTTAGTATCTGATTGCCAACTTTGTATAAATTTGGTTAATTTCTCTTCCCATTTGTGATATTAAATAGAAAGCAAAAGGGTAATTGCTATATTACTATACCTATCTATACTGGTCATGTAGTGTGGTCGTGACCCCTTTATTTCTAATCAACTCCTAAGCTACTTGCTCGCAGCGAGTCCCCCTTCTCTAGAAACTGCCCTGTGTACAAAGGGAGCCCACGTCTCTGGTTAGCATTCTGTACAGATTCTCTGCCATGCTGTCTCCAACCTGCATACTCCTAGTTCTGCTTCTTAGCTTGGTTTTAGAAACTGTTGGAGAAGGAAATTAAAATGGACTCTGTGTAAACTGAAAAAGATGAGTAGATTCCAGCAGCATTTTCTGAGTACTTACCAACACTTGGTATAAAATACACTATTGTGGAGTTCTGACAACAGTCGTGTCCATGTTACAAATTGGGAAACTGAGGCTCAGGGCCGTTAAGAAAAGTACCCACACTTACAGTAGAGCCGGGGACCCATGACCTGCTCGTCGTACCACCCCTCTGTAGCTGAGGAAGTAGGTAAGGATTGTGCGCAGTGTGGAAACAAAACCCACCAGAGGGGAAGGATCGACGAGAACACCCTCGCCGCTTGGCAGGAGTCACCACGTCCTGAAGTACGGCCATCTCCTTCATGAATGTGTTCAGCAGTTTTTATCTTTCCTGTGTAGGATCATCTAAAGGACAAGGAGAAAGAAGATAGTGGTAACGCTGAGAAGTCTCTTAAGACTATGAGGACATCCTCGGTCAGCTTCCTAAGAGGCTGAAACAAATCTCAAACATGAAAATAGAGACTAAAAATAGACGGGTAAACAGCCACTGTCTGAGCCTGAGGAGTTTTTGATTTGCCTTCCCTGGTTGGATTTTTTGTGATTAATGTTAGTCAGTGGTCTTCAGTCCTGCCGCTCACGAGAATAATCTGGGCTGCTCCTAAAACTAGTGGCACCTGCCCCTCTTTGAGGCCAGTGAATCAATCCCCAGAGGTTGTGTCTAGGCGCCAGGATCTTGGAGTTACCCACGTGATTGTGATGTGCTGAGAACTGTGTTAGATCCAGTAGACTGTTGGCCTAAGCCTAAGAGCCATGAACCACTTCAGAGGATGGGGTCCGAGCTGCTGAAGTTTAGCACTTGAACACCTGGATTTGGAATGAAGTGGAAACAGAAGCTTTGGGAAATTGTCAAGGCATAGTCACTGCCTTTGGGAAACTTCTAGATAAATGTGAGGCAGGGGGAAATACATAAATTTAGATGTGTTAGTCAACGTTTATGAACCCTATGACTTTGTGGCATGCGTTCCTGCTGTCCCTACCTCTCCCTCGAAGGCTTGTTTCATAGAAGTGGTTTCTGGGAATGTGCACCGTGTTAACCCTCTTGTCCTTCATCCACAGCATCCTTAGGGACTTTCTGGGTGGAGAACACAATTAGAAGAACACATATGAAAGGATGCACTCTTTTTCTTGATCTCTGGCTCCTTTCCTTGGCTGCCTCCTCACCGCAGTGCTCTCTCCATACTCGTCCGAGATTTGACATTACTACGCACAGTTGGTGTACGATAAATAACTGAATAGAGATACGAACCAACATCTAACCCTCTCTGATGCATTCAGTGGGACCTTGAGCTTAGAGATCATCTCTCCAACGTCCCTAATTTTATACATGGCAAAGTACAAGTCCTGAATAAGGAGCGGAGACTTCCCAAATCATCAGGTAGCTGTTGACATGACATCTTGACCAACTCTTCCAAGGTGAACCAGAAATTATTCTTTCCAGGAGGCAAAGGCAAATCACTTGATCTCGCTACACTTCAGCGTATTAAGCTACAGAATCAAAATGCTAGCATCTGACCACAGGCTCGTCGTACGGTTGAGAACATGGAGCGCAAGGTGTGGCACGTAGTAGGTGCCCAGTAGATGGTGACTGCTTTCATTATGGGAAGTTAGTGACACACCACTTCCTGGATGAAATCAGCTTACTGCTAAGAACAAAAGCTGCATAGGGAGCTCTTAACCTTGGATGTTAATTATTTTAAGGTTTGTTGGCTGAAGGTCCCAGCTCTAAAAACTGACCATTTTCCAAGAAGCAGCACTTTCAGTTTGTTTGTGCTTGGAGCGTGATTGGCTTTGGATCCTCTTCATTCACTGTAGCGGTTAACTTAACATTTTGCCTCACTTAGCCTCGAGGATGAGTGCAGTGTGACCTTGACTTAAATGTTCTTGCTTCCAGGACAACAAGACGTCACGTAATTTACCAGTCCACCATTAGGACTAGATCTTAAACTCCCTCCCGGAATTAGGTTGATAGGAATCTTTGGTTGCCATGTTACTCACATGCTCTGGCTGGACCAAGCTCTGTTTGTGGGATCGGTTCCTAACACATCCATGCCTTTTCTCTCCGCTCTGTGGCCTGACACACCATGCTGACGGTTACTGCCGCTTTATTTTCACCTTCCTACCTCCCTTGGGTTCCTCTTCCCCTAACTTAAAAGATCTAATACCTCTGACCAAATATATAGAATGAAGTGATCTGTCTGTAAGAGGAATTGGCCATTACCAGCAAATATTATGTTGCATCCCTGAGTTGTATTTGCTGTAGTAAGTTTATTCTGAAACTTACTAGGTGTTTTTATTTTCAGTTCTAAGCAGGAAATATTTATTAAACACCTACAGTGTGTTGGATTTTGTGCCAGTGGGCTCTTCAGTATTCTGAGGAATTCTGAGGAATCCTGGGACCCACAGGACATAGAACTCATTGAATGGGGGGAATGGCAGAGGGGTTGTCCAGGCAGAGGACACAGTGTGGGCCTATGGTGAAACCCGTTTACAACTTGCTTTGGCCTCCCTTGGCATACAGAAGGGCGGGTTTCTCCCGAGTGTGTTTATGGACACATATCTACCTTCAGAGAGTGAACAGGACTCTAAAGAGAGAGGATGAGGGCATTAGTGGATGTTAGTCACTTTCTCTCAGCACAGACCTGGATGTCCCTCAGGGAAGGGTCCACTGACCCTCGCCTACCTTAATGACCCTGTCATAGTCAGCCTGTACCCTCCTTCCCTATAACAACAACCAAAATCATTACATGAAGGTAAACACGAGCTTCGCACGTCCGTTGCATATGGTGGCACATTCTGTGTGAGATTTTTGTATTCTTTTTAGAAAGTAGAATGGCTCTAGTTACATAGGAAGACCTTTCTGTTAGGAGACTGCTTTTAAAAACAATCTTTTGAATGACTCCATATTTCCTGATGTAAATATACAATGTCGTGATTTATTTTACTCTTCCCTTATTGTTGGATATTTAGGTTGTTCACAGGGTCCCTCCCACACTTGTCGTTTGGAAAAATTTCGGACCTTAGGAAAAGTTGTAAGAATACTACAGTTAACATCCATGTCTGGCACCTAGATCCACCAGTTACTTTGCCATATTTGCTTCTTATCTTTCCCCCCTCTGTCTATCCCTCTTCCTGTCTCTTGCCCTGCCCCTCTCTCAACACATGCCTTTTTGGCTGAACCATCTGAGAGCAAGTTGTAGAGAACGTGATTACCCCTAGATACTTAAGTATGTGTATCCGAAGCATAAGAGTATTCTTATCACACTCGGGGAATTCATCATTGATCTCATAAGAAAACTGAATATTCAAATTTCTCCTCATGGCTGGTGGCTCCAGCACTGGACATCTCAGGTCCAGAACATACTCAGAAGGCACTGTGGCCAAGGAGAGTGCTGAGCTGGACACAGCAGGGCCCAGGAGGGGGCTTCGGCCTCAGTAGCGTGCCACAGATAGAGGACGGGAGTGACAGGTAGGGCTGGCTGGCTGAAAACCGGAGGATGAGCTGGAAGTCTGCGAACAGTAGGGTCATCCTTTACCCCAACCATCAGAACATTAGTAGGTAGGTAATTGTCTGTAGGGAAAGTAGAGGGTACCAGGGCACTCTTCTTTAATGGCATCGAGTGAACTACTTAAGGACAATTAGGGATCCTGGTGTGCTGTTAGGACCCCACCCAGAAGCCCTGAATAACCAGATATTTGCGGTCCTCACTTGGTTCGTCTTTGAAGGCTGCTTCGCTCTCAAGCATTACTGAACAAGCACAGGTCACCAGATGTCTGAGGGAAGTCCACAGTGAAAAACAAACTAAACTAAATAAATGGCTGCTCAAAAATGACACCAGAAGAAATAAGTTGAGGCAATCAAAGAGTGCTTTTTTTTTTTTTTAAAGAGTGCTTTAAAATGTAATTTGAGGGGCGCCTGGGTGGCTCAGTCGGTTGAGCGTCCGACTTCGGCTCAGGTCATGATCTCGTGGCCTGTGGTTTCGAGCCCCGCGTCAGGCTCTGTGCTGACAGCTCAGGGCCTGGAGCCTGTTTCGGATTCTGTGTCTCCCTCTTTCTCTGACCCTCCCCTGTTCATGCTCTCTCTCTGTCTCAAAAATAAATGAATGTTAAACAAATTTTAATACAATGTAATTTGAGAAATCATCCTCTGCACCTCCTCATGATCATAGGGCAAATCCTATTTTCTGTAGATGGTCACACTGATGCTTTCCTACCGTGTGCCCTCATCATCCCTCTCTCAAGAGGAGGAAGGATCTGTCCCCTTCTCCTGGGATCTGGACAAGCTTTGTGACTAGCTGTTTGACTTCCGAGCCTGGATCATAAAAGGCCATGCAGCTTCACCTTGTTCACCGAACCCGTGCAAGAATCCAGCTAACCCAAGGCCGCCATGCTGTGAGCAGGCCGATGGAGAGGCCACCAGATAGTGCTCTGGTAGGCAATCCTAGTTGGCAAGTCATCGGCCCAAGGTTCAGACTTATAAATGAGGAGCCTTCGGAACTTCCAGGTCCCCCGTCTAGTCACTGCCTCCTCAGCCCCAGCCTTTGAGTTTTCCAGCTGAGGTCCCAGACGAGCTATCCCTCCTGCATCCTGTCTGAATTCCTAACCCATGGCATTGGTGAGCATAATGAAATAGACATTGAGCTGAAAGAAGATGTTGTTGGGGCATTGAATTTGCTAGGGAATGCGGTGTGTGTGAAATCCCGTCTTTGGCTCTGACGTTTCTGGCTATTAGTAATAATAACCAAAACACAGTCTGACCTAGAATAGAGGCAGCCTTAATTTTGGTAGACGCCCCAGTCTACATATCTTGATGTCTACACTCAGGAATAAGTTTTCCCAGATAAAGGAAATCTGTGAAACTTCTCAGGCAGTGAAGTACTACTTCTGGACACAGAGTAAATATTTTAAAAGTATAAGTGAAGGACACTTTCTTTTGAAGGCCAATTAATCATTGTTTAGCCCTGGAAAGTCCAAAAATTACTTAATTATGGCTCTAAAATTCAGTGTTTTCAAAAGATTGAAATCTTACAAATGTAACTGGAGAAAAACCGGAGCTGTCCCTAAGATATTATTTTCTCAGTTACATTTTCCCCATTTGAGTATGGTTAATGGTAAAAATACATTGCAGACTCATACATGTAATTGACAGTATTTAGAAAAAAACAGCATAACTAGAATGAGCTGATCAATCTGTTGGTTTTTGATGCCTTGCTATAATTTTCCCTGTTACTGCTCTCCTTTTTCACTCCGTGATTCCATTACTACCTCTCCCAAACCACCCCCCCCCCCGCAAGTGTTAAAGCTGAAATATGTGGACAAAGCCCGCTAGTAATGCAGACAGGGGACTCTCCATTTTGGGGGGCATGTGCTCAACCCTCTGCTTCAATTATAAGAGACATCAGGTCACTTTATTAACTGAAGAAATATTTTTTCTGCTTCCTGTAAATTAATCAGGAAGAGGATTAAAGATTTACCAGACAGAGGCCACGATGGAAACCAGGTATAAAGAATAAGTCTGAACTCTTGCTCTCAGAAGGCTGGTCAAACTCTCCTTTCTTATCGGTAACCGTCACCGAGAGGGCTCCCTGCACTTGCTCAAAAGTGATTTGTGTTTCTGTGTCTGTTCATCCTGTGTCTTGGTGAATGGAAAGTTATTTGGAACCTCTTTAGACAAAGCAAATCATATGTAGTAATTGTCTCCAACTTCTCAATGAAAGGGCAAAGTTTGAAAAACTGAGAACAGAAGAGAATTGAAAGGTCATCATATGAGCATGAGAAACTAAAGAAATACGCACGAATGTAGTTAAGCTCAGAATCTTCCCTGCCCTTCACCCACTCCCTCATCATCCTTCCAACAGATACTAGGAAAAAATTTAATTGGTAAAATTGAATAAGGTGAAGCATATAGAGAAATATGGAATAAAAATGGAAAATCAAAATTAAGGAATGTAGGGAAGCCAAGTAAGTGGGGAAAAAATGAAGCTGAATAACTGGAAAGAATAACTGGAAAATACTGGATATGCCAGAAGACTTAGAAAACTTGAGGCCTTCCGAGAGGACGTTCAATTAAAACCAAAAGGATTTTTTTAGGTTTACTTAAAAAAAAAAAGATTGTCAGAACCCTTTGATTTAATTTAAACTGAATATCCAATATTAATACATGGGATAAAATACTTTCAACTTATGTGAGGAAAACCACAGAAAGGTTAAAAAAAATTGGGCCTTTCATATTTATTTTTAGGTTCACTAATTAACTAAAAAAGGCTTACCCCCCTGTATAATTAAGGTACCTGAGTACAAAGAATTAATCTCTAAAGCTAAAGAAGAATGTAGGAGTCAAAACAGATTTTTCAGGTATTGTTTCTTAAAACTACAAACTTCCGAAAGTATTCTCTGTTCTTCCAGTAAATCATTGAGGAGATACCGTAGATGAGGTACTCCCATTGGTGCCATGGTTGGGGGGGGGGGTTGTCTAGAGACAAAACATGGTTGTTTCTATGGTGGTTGACAACAGGCTGATCATCCAAGATGGCTAGAATAAAGGCTTCCTGGTATTTGGTTATCTTAGACCATTCCTAGTTGTTGAATTTTCTAGTTTGTGCAGAGCTGACCGATGTATGCGTCAAGGCCTTTTATTTCAAAATAAATAAAAGTGGTAGGTAGGGACACAACATACTTTAATCCTTCTTAATCCCTTTTTAATTATGTAGAATCACCAAATGAGCGGAGGCAACCGCACTGAACCAGAATGCAGTCGGGCTCTCGGGGGTTTAGCAAGTATCAGATGATTTGGTCTGGCACCCTGTGGCCTCAGGCTTCTCTGCTTTATCATTGCTGGCATCATTAGTGATGGCTATTTAATGAGCCCCCTCTTCTAAATTTTAAGACGTTGTTAATGTTAATGGTTAAGCACTTTTTAACCCTTAACGCAGTTCTGTGAAACAGGTACTGTTCTTATTTTATAGCTGGCTACACTGAGGCTTAGAAGTGTAATGTCACCTTCATAGAGCTCCTGAGCCTCGAGTCAGGATTCAAACCCAAGTCTAAGTCTGGCACATGATCTTGGTGTTACTGTTCTGTGGGTCTACAGCCTTTTTTTTTTTTTTTTAAGTTTATTTATTTTCAGAGGGACAGAGAGAGAGAAAGTGGGGAAGGGGTAGAGAAAGAGAGGAAGAGAGAGAGAGAATCCCAAGCAGGCTCCGTACCACCAGTGCAGAACCTGATGCGGGGCTCAAACTCATGAAACGCGGGATCGTGACCTGAGCTGAAGTTAGAGACTTAACCGACTGAGCCACCCAGGTGCCCCAAGTCTGCAGTTTTTTATCTGAATTTTCAAGTCCAAAAACCTCTAAAACTTGAAGTTGTTTTCTCATGCCTTTGGTGGCAAAACATGACCTGAACTTATTTGAGGCCATGGTCTCTGTCCTGCTCTCTGTAAATGTTTGCAGATTTCACTGCAGCTGTATTGTGTCTGTATAATAGACCATGTTGCACAATACGTGTACATACTCCTTTTTACCTTCCTAAAATCTGATAACCTTGAAATTCTGAAACCATCTAGCCCTGTGGGTTTCCAGCACAGACAGGGACCTGACCGCCCCTTGCCACCCGCCAGCCTGCCCCCACTTCTCCTGGTCCTTCCCCTTCCCCTGATCCTAGGCTTCCAATTTGCTGCTACTGACGCGGACATGGCAGTTTGAAAATGGAAACTTTTTGTGTCAAGAAACTCAGGTAATTTTTTTAAATCCCAAGTTCATACTGCCACTGACCATTCTGATTCAACCCCCATGGGCTTCTTCCTCTTCTCTCCTGTTCCCTCACTTCCTTCTCCTCCAGGGAGTACTTCATGATTTCTTTTGTGCTTAAAAAAAAAAAAAAAGGTGTCTTTTCTTTTTTTTTTTTTTTCAACGTTTATTTATTTTTGGGACAGAGAGGCACAGAGCATGAACAGGGGAGGGTCAGAGAGAGAGGGAGACACAGAATCGGAAACAGGCTCCAGGCTCCGAGCCATCAGCCCAGAGCCCGACGCGGGGCGCGAACTCACGGACCGCGAGATCGTGACCTGGCTGAAGTCGGACGCTTAACCGACTGCGCCACCCAGGCGCCCCAAAAGGTGTCTTTTCTATTTAACCAGGATGCTAAGTATTTCTCCTAGTGTGTGAAAAGTTAGATGTACCTTTTACCTTAGATAATAACAGGTGCCTCATTTTGTGATGCAATTCACTATGATTTAAAAATCAGCATTTTCAGTGCATTTAAAATGATTCGTGTCTAAGAATTATATGAAACATTTTAGGAATGATATATATTACCTGAAGCAAAGCAGCCGGAGTCCTTTTAAATGTTAATCATCTAAAGCCAAATAAGTCTGCATAGAGGAGGTGATGGAAGGTCGTTGCTGGGATACCACGCCCTTCTTCCTTAGTTGGGGGAAAAGTGGAAGACAGAATCATTGATTAAAGATCTACCCAGGGCCTTCATTCAGTATATTCACTTAGAATAACCGAAGTAAGGGATGAATTGTTTAAGACTAATCTCTTACTCTAACTTTTTTTAAAATGGAGAATGGGGCTCAGGGGTCAGTAGGAGAAAGAAAGGTTCTGCAGATGACTTTCAAAAGTGGATTCTTTATTTCTAGTCTTATTCAGCAGGAAGAGGAAAGGAATAAACCAGAACTTGGCTGCAAGTGGTAGCAAATCAGATTTACTTCTGGATCTCTGATTTGTGGCCTGTATCATGTTTGGAGGAATGGGAAGAGTTGGAGGAGGGTGGAGGAGAAGGGAAAAGGGGCGATGGGCATTGAGGAGGGCACTTGTTGGAAGGAGCACTGGGTGTTGTAAGTGACGAATCACCAGAATCTACCTCCAAAACCAAGAGCACGCTGTATACACTGTACGTTAGCTAACTTGACAATAAATTATATTAGAAAAAAAAAAGAATAAAGGAAAGAAAAAAAAAGAAGATTGCTACTTGAGCCTTGCTTGTTTCTCTCTGAGCCTGGTCTCAAGGTTGCCCATCTCTGAACATCCTCCCGGCAGTATGGAGCATCAGGAAGGCCTGTGGAATGTGAAGGAGTTGGGATGGACCCATAAGTATCATGGAGAGTGGAAGAAGGACTAATGTTTATGGCTCACCTGCTCTGTGTCAGGCTCCATACACGTTATCACATTTAGTCTTTACAGAAACTGAATTTTCATCCCCATTTTACAGGTTAAGGCAGCTGAGATTTAGAGTGATTAAGAAGCTTACCCAAGGTTTCCTACCCCCAAAATGGAGGAGTTGGGGCTGAAGCACATTTCTGTCCCCAAAGCTCATGTCCTTTCTATCATGAACTCCATCCCCCAACTATCATGAACCCCATCCCCAAACCCCCCAGGTTTACAGCAGGACCTGGGGAGTGGGGGGCAAAACCTACGTGGAACCACTCTGGTCACAGAGCAGCTGGGGAAGTGGTTCATGTTTCCTCATTCTGCTGGCTGGGTACCTTTTCTCTCTCTCTGCCCTAGTTACATAAATTTTATGCACCACCAGCTCAGGGCGACCGACAGAAGACTCTCTGACCTCTGTCTTTGTGGTCGACACCGTGTCGTACCCTCTCGGACTTGCCATAGTAGGTCACTCTGCTTCTGAGTACACCTGTGAGCTGGTTTCTCTGGCACGTCCTGAGCCCTGTGTCCCGATCAGAGTAGGTCTGTGGCCACTTCCCAGAGTGACAAAGCTCTGATTCCTGGAGAAACACGTTTGAAGAAAACCTTAGGAATGAGTCAACATGCAGTAGGTGAATATTTGTGGAATGAGTGGATCTGTTGCATTCTGGAAACCCCTGTAAACAGGAGTGGATTTGCATGTTCTCCTGCTTTTGTACTTGGCAGCTTTCCCACAGTGTTTATTTGAAAACAAGTTCAGATTATATCCCAGGTCACTTTTATATCACTGCTGGTAACCCTAGCAATGTATTTGTGTTAAGGAAAAAAAACCTGCTTTCAAGGTTGCCTCTTGGAATAAATGTTCCTTTTCTATTCTAATTAAATTTTCTTCAGCTTGCCATTTCAGAGGATAAACATTTAGCTGGAGACCCTAGGATTGTTTAATTTTCTCTTTCTAAGCAGTAACTGTGCCATCACGAGAGCACTCTGTTATTGCATCTGTTAGATTATAAAATCATGGAACATTTATTATCTCTTAATAGGGAGAGATAATGCGTGTGAGAAGACTTCATATATGTTTCTACGAAAGGAGCTTCCTGTACGACTGGCTAACACGATGAGAGAAGTTAATCTTCTGCCGGATAACTTGCTTAACCGCCCTTCGGTGGGGTTGGTACAGAGTTGGTGAGTAAATAATGTGGCTTTAGATGGGTCTTTCCATGATGCTCTGGACACTTGGCATTGAGACCATTCTCCCTAAAAGTACACGTATGCCAGTGTGGGAGTGAGTCATTTGGGATAGCTGAGTTTTCCAAGCAGTTATACGTGTTTGTTCGTTTGCTTTTGTGACAGTTTAAAATTGTCTTAATGAAAATACTTCTCACTTGTACTAACCGCTTTCTTGACTTCTCAAATTTTATTTTTCTGGTTATAAGTGTGATTGCCCATCGGAACAAAAATTGGTACAGAAAAATATACAGGAATAACAATGCTGTGACCTCTGGGCACTGGTCTGCCATCCTTTGGGTAAGGGAATGTTGCCACTTTGATCAAGTCTCAGCCTTGCTCCTTTTGTTTTCCTGTTAAAGGAGTTTCTTGGAGGCAGTATTTCTTTTCGAGAAAATGAAGTTGTTTAAAGGGGAACCTTGGATTGTAAAAATATCAGTACCTAATGTGCTTCCTTTGCCTTGGGAAAAATAGAAAAAATCTGAGCAAAGTGTGATCTCAAGTTTGATCGGGTACAGCTCTGATGCTTCAGGCATGGTTACTGAATTGGGACAGTCAAATGTGTCACCAAACCAGTCACTAGGTGAGCAGGGTGAGGTTGGCGAGTGGTAGGGTGTAAGAGCAGGTGGTGTATTTTCAGAAAGGCATCTGCGTATGGTCAAGAAACACTTGCATGTCTCCTGTGTATTATAAAAAGCAAGGTAGAAGTCACCAAGAAAGCTGGAAGAGTTAGGGAGGCCAGATAAAAAAGTGTTCTCAAGCCAGTACAGAGGAAGCGCACAGAAGGTGTTGGGGGGAGTGGTGGGGGGGTGAAGAGGCTTCGAGACCATCATCAGAAAATTTTCTCCAGAAAATGTGAATTCACTATCAGGGTCATTGTCGTGGGAATTGTAGGTTAGCTAAATGACCGTCAAGTCCCCTGGGCCTTGTGGCGGAGGCTGACAGTCAAACCTATTGCTTATGTAAAAGTTACTTCACGGGCTTCAAAGTGATTTGCTGGCAAAGTATAGACTCAGATGACCGGGTCAGCTCTTTTTTTTGTCTCATATTTGTCTTCCATAGCCATTCCAAACTTATGCATGTCATTTTTAACTTTTTTTTTAATTCAATTTTGAAATAATTCCCAATGTAACAGAAAGGTTTGCAAGACTAGTAGCAAGAATTCCCATATACCTTCGCCCGGATTCACTAATTGTTAACATCTGGCAGCATTTCTTCTGCTCTTCTCATATTCATTCTCTCTCTATGCACGTATGTATATATGTGTGTATGTTTATGGTATATCACACATGTGGAACATATATGATACACATTATTTTTTTCCCTAAACCATTTGGGTTAACGGTAGACATCATGTCCCTCTACCCCTAAATGCTTTAGTATATATCTCTTTCAGAACAACTCTTAGAAATCCATAGTGTGGTTATCAAATTTGGGAACTTAACATTGACGCAGTAATATTTTCTTTTTTTAATGTTTATTTTTGAGAGAGAGAGAGAGAGAGGGAGAGGGAGACAGAGGATCTGAAGCGGGCTCTGTGCTGACAGCAGAGAGCCCGAAGCAAGGCTTGGACTCATGAACCGTGAGATCATGACCTGAGCCGAAGTCAGATGCTTAACCGACTGAGCCACCCAGGTGCCCCAGTCCAGTGATATTTTCTAATATGGGACAACTTGTTCCCATTTCATGAGTTGGCCTAACAGTGCTCTTTTTGTTTTAAGTAACCGCCCCCCCCCCCAATTTAGAAATCTAGTTTAGGATCACACATTGTGCTTAGCTGTTGTTTCCTTTTCCTCTTAATAGTGACTCTTACAACAGGCTGTGAAGCCCACCTTGCTAGAGCATGTTCTCCTTGTTCTCTTGACTTGCGGGCTGGGCAGCTCCACGTGATCTTTGGCTCCTCTCTGTTCATGACTTGGCTCTTTATTTATTTTTTAAAAAAAAAATTTTTTTTTCAACATTTATTTATTTTTGGGACAGAGAGAGACAGAGCATGAACGGGGGAGGGGCAGAGAGAGAGGGAGACACAGAATCGGAAACAGGCTCCAGGCTCTGAGCCATCAGCCCAGAGCCCGATGCGGGGCTCGAACTCCCGGACCGCGAGATCATGACCTGGCTGAAGTCGGACACTTAACCGACTGCGCCACCCAGGCGCCCCATGACTTGGCTCTTTAGATGAACTACCCCTTTGGAAAGGATGGGTTACCTCCCTAGAATTCTGCGGGCGTGTTAGATAGAGGGCCTTATTGCGTATGGCTGACTTTGGCCTTTCCGAGAGGTTTGACCTGAAGATTTCAACAGTACCTAACTCATAGCCTGATGTGCCCAGAGGCTTTTAAAAAAATATATCTGGAGATGAGCATACTTTCAGTGTCATGCATTGTTACAAAGTTCAAGTGAGGCTGATTAATAAAATATTATTCCTGTTGATGTATTTATGTGCTCCACAGTCAGTTTTTGTTGTTGGAGTACCTCATCCTCTCTCCAAAGCTGGTTAGTAGGATTAGTGGTAATTAATTGTTCGAAATAATTATATTCAGGGATAATTCTTTCCGGGCATGTTCAGATCCAAAGCAGAGATGGCGCACGTCTGAGTAATTGGCATCTCTGAATCCCCTCCAGATCCAGCAGGTTCTGTCTGGATACAGCTGCTCCAGTAATGTGCCTCTCTCAATCCCATTTTTCTCTGTTCTCCAGATATTTATTTTGGACACATTATTTCCTGTACTGACCGTGATTGAGATATGTAGCTATTTTTAATCCAGAAGCTGTTTCTGAGGACCAGAGAGGCATTCCTTCTCCTCCAATGCAGTATTGATGAGATTGGTTTAACTCTGAGAAGGAACATGTATTTGTAGTTTCCAAGTTCGTAGCATGTGCTTTAGTGTCACATAGTGTTTCTTAACAGTAGATATGTACTTTTTGGCTAATCAAACTGTAGATTTGGTGTACCAGTTAGAATATGTTTGTGAATAGCAGAAAACCCAACGAAATAATAAATTGGCTCCTGTAGCCAGAAGGATGAGCTTTTGGTGTTGGTTCAATTCAGAGATTCATGAGGTTATCCAGGCTCTGCTTTCCACGGCATTAGCTTTATTTTCAGGCTGGGTTTCCTCCTGGTGACAGAATAGCTACAACATCTCCAGGCTCCACACCCACATGGCACACTGTACAAAAAGCAGAGCGAAGTAATTTCTTTCCCAAAGTCCTCGACCATGTCTTCACTTTCACTGGCCTGAATTGGGGCGGTATGACCCTTCCTGAGCCAGTCCCTGTGTTCAGGGGAATGCCTGTTGGACTAGTTAGTCATTAGTGACGAGAAAAATACCATTACCCAGAGAAAAATCAGGCCACCCAGGAGCTTTGCATGGCATCAGCTTCCCCTGCAGCACCTGGGCTACATGGGGGGGAGGAAGAGATAGGGGAGATACCTGAGTGAAAATTTGGGCTGCTGTTAGGACGTGGGAAAGGAGGAATGGATGGCAATGAACACAGTAGGCAATTAACACAGTAACTCATCTTTTTTAGGTATATGCAGAGCTTTCTTGAACTCCTAGAATACGAGAATAAGAGCCCTGAGGATCCACAGGTCTTGGATAAGTAAGTATGGTACCAAACTTACCTGAAAGTACAAACTTCTACGTTAAAAAATGTGTTGGTAAATGGAACTCGTGGCATTAAGAACCAAGAAGTTTAATTTGGACAAAAGCACTAGGTTTGTTAATGGGTAACAACTTGACGTCACATTTTTAAATAATTTGAATTAAGAATTTAACGTAGCACAAAAGGAATAATGACTTCAACATTGTTTCACGGTCTAGTTCTTACTACTTTTACTCATGGTGAACTGGCGCAGGCCCCTCACTGTAAATATCGCAGTAAATGTTCCACCTAGTGGTGGTTTTAAGAATGCAGTGGCCTCTATATAGACATGAATTTATTCAGTCCTTTACAGATGTTGTTTTTTTTTTAATTTTCAAGGCGATATAACATTTGAGCTCAGAAAAACTGTAATGCTTTTATTTTGGAGCAGCATAAATGAGTGTGCTTTTAATATAATGACCTGAATTCTCTTGTTGCTATTACGCACGAAGACTGCTGAATTCTCAAATTCTCTTGCTGATGGAAAATGTTTCTGTTTTTTCATTTTCATTTAACTGAAAAACACTAACCCCAACTCTGAGTGTGGTTTTCTTTTTTACCCCCAAGAGAAATTAAGTATCCCCTTCACATCACTTTCCTCCTGTTTCGCGTACACACGAGCGAATACGCAGGGCAGGCCTGTTGTCCTGAAGAATTTCTACGTAGAAGCCTGGTCCACATAGTTGTGACACCAAACGCCTTATATAGGCGTTCCGGAAAAAGAACCAAGAAACTTTGCGTTATGCAAGCAACCTTAGCTTGAGGCATTGAACCCAGCCCTTTCAATGTACAGCTCAGGGAACTGAAGTCAGAGAAGTGAACTGACTTGCCCCACGTGGTAACATTCGCTAGTAGCAGAACTTGGATCCGTAAGTCGTTGTTCCATTTCCTTAGTACATTGTTCTTTACAACGTTCCGTAGTGCCCGAGCCGCCGGTTTGAGCCTTGAGTAGCTAGCTCCAGTTTAGTTGTAAATTAAAATTTAAGGAAGAAGAATCCTGACCTGTTTTATACTTTGCTAGGTGTTTTGTTGATGGATTTGTGACTTGTGGAGGGGAGGCATTGGATTAGAGCTCCAGATGCAGTGTTTTCATTGCTAGAAGCCATTGCTGCCATTTAAGGTATTAAAATTAAATGAATTGAATCTAGGAGCTTCATTTTCTCAGAAGTCATTAGCTAGTAACAGTTTGTCTTGATGCCATTAGGATGACTTCTCTAGCTTCAAATTGTAGGGTATAGATTGGTGGAAGTATATAATATTGCGGCTGTATGTTTCCCGGAATCCTGTCTCAATTTCTGGAACAGGTTATCGGTCAGATGCAACTTACGGACATGAGCCCACTTTGGAAACTGCCAAGTGCTGGATCCAGTGTGTGTGAGATCATAATGATAATCAGTCTCCCTTAGTGAGTTTTGATGGCCTGCCCTGGTTCACACAGCTAGTTAAGATAGTTGGGTTTTCAGAAGCCCGCTGCTCCTGGCAAAGGAAGGAAAGGAAGGTGAGCGAGTGGCTTTACTCATGGTGGTAGCCTTTTCCAGTCTGGGAGAGGTTATACAGGAGTCCCGGGCAGGGAGATCATTTAAGTAAAGTGAAAGCGGCTTAGAGCACAAGGTTACTTCCCATGATGATAAAGTTAAGAAGAGCCCAGGAAGACTGGGGAAGCTTCTGAGAATTGAGCCCTTGAGGCAAGTCTCCTTCCTTCCAGTCAGGTGAGGTGTTTCTCTACTATAATGAAATCTTAAGCTTTAGTGATATTTAATTTCTAAATAGGTTGGAAAGAACGTTACGTAGAGGACAAACTGTCCGTTTTGAAATGTCTTCTGGATAATTATGACCTTTCAGTTTCATGGTTGATTTATTCATCTTTGATGTCTTTGTATGTATGTATTGGTTACAGAAGTATTTCATCACTGAGAAACATGAGACTATTCAGATAAGTAAAAAGAAAGTCACTCCAAATTTCCATTATCAGGAGACCACCACTGTTAACATTTTCCTTCCATACTTTTTCCTAGGCATCCATATTTTTATATGTGCACAATGTTTTACAAAAATAACTGTGGGCATTATAGATCTCTATACCATTATTAATGGTTTCAAAATGATCCATCTACAGGTAAGTCATGTGATTTGACCTCCTGTCATTGAGTTTTAGAATGGTTTGTATTTTTCTTGCTACTCTAAACAGGGCTCTAAAAAATAGCTCTTAAATACAGCTGTTGGCCTTGTCCTGTTACATTCCTGGGATCAGTTCCTGAGAGTGGAATGACTCTCTTTGGTCTTCTGATATATGCTGTTAAATTGCCCCTAGAAATGCATCAGTTATGCTTCCTTGCTCTAGATGACACTGGTTATTGGGGCGCCCGGGTGGCTCAGTCGGTTGAGCATCCGACTTCGTCTCAGGTCATGATCTCGCGGTCTGTGAGTTTGAGCCCCGCGTCGGGCTCTGTGCTGACAGCTCCTAGCCTGGAGCCTGCTTCGGATTCTGTGTGTGTCTCTCTCTCTCTGCCCCTCCCCCGCTTATGCTCTGTCTCTCTCTGTCAAAAATAAACAAACATTAGATGACACTGGTTGTTATTCACCAGTTTGATAAGCGGAGGATAGTATTTATTGTGTTGTTTTGCCTTTCTGTTACTGTTTTGAAGGAGAAGTTACTGGCATTTGCATTTTCTCTGTGGTAAATTTCCCATTGACACCAGATCCCTTGCCTCATTTTCTGTTGGGGTGCTCATCTTTTCCTTTATTAAGGATAGCAGTAGCTCTTGTAAATGTAGTTTTCCCTGTTTTTTTTTTTTTTTTTTTTTTGCCTTTGTAATGTGTATCCCTATAAAATTGCTGAAACTCTGCATAGTACTATCATTTATTTCTTCATGGTTTCTACCTATGGTGTTCATCTTGGACCAGCCTTCCTTACCCCAAGGTATACTATATACTTATTCACCCGATTTTCTTTTATTTTTTCTGTGGTTTCATTCTTTCACATTTAAATCTTTTAACTAAATTTTTGGCTTAAGGCTTGAAATTGGGATGTGACTTAAATTGTTAGCCAGCTGTCCCAACTAATTTGATTATTTCCCTATCGACTTGGAACACCACTTCATAAATATGCTAAGTTTTTATGTACACAGACTTACTTGCCCTTGTGCCTTTTTCCAAGCTTTTTATTTGGTTCCATTGACTTGTCTTTCTATTCTTAGTTACCACTCTTAGTACATATTTTCCCCTCTGTATCTTTATAGTAATATACCATAATACTTGTAGGTTTGTTTTAATTGCCTTTGTTCTATCTATATTTTGTCGCTCTGTTTTACTGCTATGAGAAATTCATTTCAAAATTTTACTCTTAAGAAATTTCGCGTTGTTTATTCATGGAAGCTGTTGCTTTGAGACTTTATAATAAATCCTTGGAGATATGGGGAGACTGTCCTCATGTTGTCAGAAGAAATATTAATATGTTCTGCAGTTATTCACCAAAAATTTATAGAACCTGTATTATATGTGATTGCTTTTCCAGAAAGTCACCGGGTTACTAAAAAGATCTTTGAGCATTTTTTTTTTAACTAGAACCTCTTACTTTTTATGTCTTTGAAAGAATTTCGATAGAAAGTTTCACGCAAAAACTTGGGTAATAGTTTAGTTTCTCATGAATATTTCCTTGTAGCCTATAATGATTATGTCTCTACTTAAAAAAATATCAGCACATAGAAAATCCAGAGACAGAGCTAGGAAGTTCTTGCATCAGCCCATGAAATATAAAGACTGACCTCTTTTTGTTTCCCTCCTACACAGCTTTCTGCAAGTTCTGATTAAAGTCAGAAATAGACACAATGATGTGGTTCCTACAATGGCACAAGGAGTGATTGAATACAAGGAGAAATTTGGGTTTGATCCGTTCATTAGCAGTAACATCCAGTATTTTCTGGATCGGTTCTATACCAACCGCATCTCTTTCCGCATGCTTATTAACCAGCACAGTAAGTTGTGGTTTTGGTCCACTTTTGAATGGGTACCCAGAGTGATTTCTCCCCAGTGTTTTCCTGTTGCTTGATTTAGAATGTACTGATCTGCATTTTTGTATGTAGAAATTTCATTTCTAGTTTCTCCCAAGTAAATCCTGTCTGTTAAAAAGCTATTCTTTAGCATTCTTTGTTAAAAGAGACCCTTGAAATTTGATGCTCATATTAGAGACTGGAACTCTGCTCGCCCTTTAAGCCTCTGCCATTACCTTCCTAGTGAAGGCATCGCACTGCTTGGATGTGTCCCTGGGAGGACGCTCCGAGAGGATGTTTTACTCGGGATGTTACGTGGTCTCCTTGTTGGTTTTAAAAACATTGATCCTGGGAATATTAAATTGGCATTATGACAGCCTGAGGCAATTGATCTTTAATTTCACAGTGACCACTGAAATCAGATTAAGTGAATTGTGAAACCATAATCTCTTGCAGAGTTTTAGTCCCCTCACCAGGATGATAAGCAGATAAGAAAAAAAACAAATTCTTGCCACAAAAAACTTTTGGGCTCGTTTTCAGCCTTGTTTCTTTGCCTGATTTCATGATTGTTACGAAAAAGCACCTCCATGTCTAGGGTCTAAATCACCCTCTTTGCTGAAGCAGAACATAGGCAGAACATCTTTACTAATTTGTTTGGATAAGTGAATGTTAAATAATTAATACATGTGGGTTGGTCCCAAATGAATATCTTTTAAAAATAGGAATGTATAACAATTTATAGGAAATTTAAATGAAAAAACAACCTAGTTACTATTGATTTAAACTACTTACATGATTTGTGACCTACTGTGTCTGTGTACGTGTACATGTACATGTTTTTGGGTCATTGATTAAGCAAGGTTGTGCCCCTCTTTCTTCCACTTGATCAGTTGGAACTATAGGTTTTGGCCTAATGCCCTTATTTGTCATTTTTCATAATTTAAAACCTCCCCTGCTTTATTTAAGCATTTGCTTTTGTGGAATCCAAGTTATCCCCAATTTCTGTCCAATTTGAAAATACACCTATAAACATTTGGATTTAGATGACTTTTTTCTTGAGGGCTCCTTTTGGCTTTTATTCAGGAGTAAAATTTCACAGATGTTGTGTGTTGTGAAACTGTTTGAATGTACTTTTAAAAATGAGCAAAAAAAAAATACTTGAATGGATACTATTCGTGTAGACTGCTCTGGAGAACAATCTCTGTTACGGAGGCACTTGAGGTGCTCACAGCAAAGATACTTTGCAAGCCTGCACCGACAGGGCAGTCTGCGGTTTCTAAATATGTTGTGAATATTGGAATCACTGTCTGGAGTGGTATGGAGAAGGTGGGTGAACTTGGCTAAGGATGAAAATAACTTTTTCCTCCATGTCACATTGGGTCAGGGAGAAAAGGGTTGGACAGCTGGCACATGTCACTGCTTTCGGACCCACTCATAGCACCCGGCGGTCCAGTGGAGCCAATCAGCCACCATTATATGTGTTCTGTCGCTTTAAGTCAGTGCGGATGCTAAAATGATTCTTAAAAACAAGACAATCCTTTTACAGCTTGTAAGCCTACAGTTGCCTGCTTTGCTTTTAATCTCTCCCTTCCCTTTTGTGTTTGTTTAGCTCTTCTGTTTGGTGGTGATACTAATCCGGCTCATCCTAAACACATAGGAAGTATCGATCCCACCTGTAATGTGGCTGACGTAGTGAAAGGTAAGGAGACCACTATCGTGTTAGTGATTGGAGTTCAAATAGGATTGTGGTCTCATTGAGGCAACCCTAGCGTTATGGTGCTAAGTTCTTGGCTCATTCATCGGGCTGGGCCCAAGCCACTTGTGCCAAATATGTGACAGTTCAGGAAAAGATGGATAATTAGCACTGTTCGAAATGGGAGTTTCTACCTCATTGACTGGAGTTTTACGTATAGTTTTATCTTAAACACTGAACTGTTGCGTAGCTTAAGTAGCATTCTAAGTTTGGATTGCTACCAGTACCTGAAACTTCCAGGAAATATAAATCCGTGTTATAAAATTCAGCTGAATTCACAGGTTTGTAACATCTCAACATCCTTTTGATGTGCACCCCAGGTTCAGGCATCTGTGTGGCACGTGAACTTCATGGGTTCACTGGCCATCCACCCAGACACCCTTCTAGTAGCCTCAGGGTAGAATGGAGCCCTGCAGCCATACGTCCTAGGACCCAGGCACTTGTAATTTGAACAGCAGTTTCCTCGTTGTTCATTTAAGATAAATGTTACCTCCACAAAGCCTTACTTGTTTTAAGTGACCCACCTGCCTGGACCTTTTCAATTTTTTTTCAATGTTATGGTTACTCTGTGCAGCCTCAGATCCCCAAACTGCTC
The DNA here is from genome assembly GCF_018350175.1 of Felis catus. NCBI lineage: Eukaryota > Metazoa > Chordata > Mammalia > Carnivora > Felidae > Felis > Felis catus. The sequence goes on from NC_058386.1 coordinate 20,552,575, forward strand.
CTTCCCAAAGATTATATCTCCTACTGTGGCCCTCCTCTTTTTCCCCTAAACATGCACAAGTTTTCATGGCCACAGTCCTCCCCGTTTTTCATCAAGGAGCTTAGTTGCTCTTTTTCTAAACTGTGTAGCTAAGTGGGAGGCAGAAGAAGGCCTTGTCTTCTTGGCCAAGCTCTCAAGCCCACCTCAAGCAGAGTGACCTTTGCTGTTTGAGCTTAGAGGGGCGAGGTAGATGGCCTAACAGGTGCAGCCTCCGCAGTGGGGGAGCAGACCAGACCTTTAGCAGCGATAGGTAAGGAAGATCTGTGCCGTTTGCATAGCCTGGGTGTTGCTAAACCCAGGGAGGGGGACCCCGGCATGGTGGCCTTAGCACACCCAAGGATCATTGAGCTGTTCTGGCCTCTGTTTACTTAGGACACATTCATTCAAATGATGTCAGTTATAAGGTGAATATAGGCCCAGCCTCAGCTCCCTAGGAATCCTATAGGTTGCTCACTCACAAGATAACCCTGTGGTTGATCATGATCTCTGCAGGCCCCAGGGTAGAAGGGGAGCAGGATCGGTCTTGTCCTGGCTTGTGTTCATCAGACCCTAGCCCACTGGCTTTTACGAATCAGAAAGCCTGGTTCAGATAGTTGCCCACTTGTAGAGAAAAAGGCACAAATCCAGAAAGCACAGGAACTTGATTATGTACTGAATATATGCCTTTTCTTTCGAACTATAAGCATTTGTGTTTTACATTGGTTTTGTGACTCATATTGAATTTAGCGTATGCCCATAAGATGGTCAATAGACATTCCTTGTTTTGACAAATTTTAATCCTTTTGATAATTTACTATTTTAAAACCCACTTTATTGAGGTAGAATTCTCATACTGTACAATTGACCTATTTAAAGTATACACACGATTCAGTGGTTTTTAGCACAGGTGCAGAGTTGTGAATTCATCACCACAGTCAGCCTCACATTTTCATCACGGAAATAAATTCCATGACCATTGGCAATCGTCTCCTTCCACCCAGCCCTAGGCAGCTACGGGTCTACTTTCTCTCTATAGACTTGCTATTCTGGACACTTTCGTAAGTGGCATCACACAACATGCGGCCTTTTGTGTCTGGCTTCTTTCACTGAGCAGAATGTTTTCAAGGCTCGTCCACATCGCATGTGGGTCAGTACTTTATTCCGTCTTACAGCTGAGTAATGGTCCAGTGGATGGATATACTACCTTTTGTTTATTCATCAGTTGGTGGACATTTGGGTTAGCTGGGCACCCTTGAACGTGTTAGGTAATCTCTTCGGGCCTCAGTTTCTTCATCTGTAAAATGGTGCTGTTGGTAAGTCATCTTTGTCATAGGGTTAAATGAGTTGATCTAGAGAGAGCTCCTAAAGCAGGGCTCTCACCCGGCAGGGACTGTAGGCACGTTTCCCAGGAGTAGTCCTTGGGTCTCGTACAAGTCATTTGGCTTCTCGTTTATACCGTCAATTATATAATAGATTGGCACCTTTTACTTTCCTTTCTGGCGTAAGCTGTGAAATATTTATAAAAGTCATTTAGGACATGTATAAGACAGTTGGATATTTGACATTGAAGAAATACTGTTGTTTTTACATGTGGTATTATGTTGTGATTATGTTTTTTAAAAGAGTCCTAGCTTCTAGAAAGGTATCTTTGAAATATCGCACGTGATATAAAATGACATGTGAGTTTTGCTTCAGAATTGCAGCAGAAAAGACTGACGTGTGTTGAACACCGCTGAATGTAGTAATGGGTACGTCAGGGTTTATTATAGTGTGATCTGTACTTTGGCATATGCTGGCCATTATTCACAATCAACTTGTAGAAAACAGACTCACGTTTATCATCTCATTGTTTCTTGGCAGTCTTTCATTAATTTTCAGAGAGATTTAAACCGCGAATCAATACAGTTAGATAAGTAACAGACTTCTAGGCAACTGGTAGCGCTTCTCAGAGCAGAGGGAGGAAGCGGCGCTAACGTGAGTCAGTTCGTAAGAGAGGATGAGGACGAGCCCGCTGCCCTGGACTCTTCAGGTGAAAAGAACCTGTGGGTTCGCGGCACTTACTGACTGCGCTGCTCTTCCCTGGCCTGTTCCATGCTCCCCGGTCCCGGCCTTCCTCGTACTTCGTTGGTCCCTCTAACTGCGCTGCAAATTTCTCAACGGCTGGAATTGATCGTCTCTGCTTTCGCATCACTCCTAGGGACAGAAGTTTTGCACTGAAAACTAGCTGAAGAGATGTGCAAAGCGGTTCAGTTGATACTTGAGAGACAGAAAGTAGATGTTTATGCCTCCGGTCTACCTCACGGCTCCACTTCCTTTGTCCTTTGTGGGCACGGTCTGACCGTGGGCCAGATAGGTCCCTTCCCCGCCCCCTCCCGTGCTTACTCACAGCTCTGGCTCCACTCTCTCTCCTGCCCTTCTCCACTTTGTACCCAGTGGCACCACTGCTGTACTGTGAATAAAGCTTACTGTGTCCTCATTTAATCATTTCTGCCGCTTGTGGGCATGACTTAGAGCCTGGATTCCTGGCGATGCCAGTGCCTAGGAAAATCATCCCCCGCTACCCTCCATGCCCTTCTGCCACTCGCATTGCCGCTTCCCCCAGCACACGTTCGCTCCCGTGGCCAGGAGGAAGGGCTCGCGTGTTCCCCGCTCCTACTTTATCTTTTAAACCAGATTTTGCATTTTTTCGACAGCCTCTTCCCTTAAGGAAGCCAGCAGCGGAGCGTGGTTTCAGATTCTGAAAGTGCAGAAATACATCAAGCTACATTCACACAATCGACTCTTCTGCCACCTTCGTTCCCTTCGCAAATCATGCCTCCTGGTCCCCACGGCACGCTGAGTATGCTCGTGCATGCTCTGTAGAATGCTCTTATGCTCCTTCCACCTGGTGAGGTGGATGCTTACTAAGGGCCACTTACTTGTCCTCAAACCATTGGTATAAGTTTTCCACCTGTTGTGACTCCATAATTTATATAAATATTATGTAAACTGAAGAAATACGAGTAGAAAAAAGATTTCTCTCCATTAAAATCAAGTTGAATGCTTCGGAAAGACTTGATAAAGAAGAGTCTCTTAAAAATGTAATGAAGTGACAGGGAACAGATAACTCTTAGGTTACAGGGCAGCACTGAGGAAAAATCGCAGAAGGAACCTGAACTCACATTGCTTCACAGGTATCTTTACCTTTAGTAGACTTTCAAGGAGTAGGAGTTGGAATTCATAGATACGTGTGGTGTTACTTACCTGAGAAAGATGACCTAGAGCCCAAAACCGATCCATATGGAACGAAGAGGCTTTGGCCTTCCATGGAAAGGTTGGCGGGGGAGTAATTGTATATTCAAACGTGCAGTCGAACTTAACGTTTATGATAATAGTTCTACTTTAGGGCTTCCCACGTTATCGAGCGTTTTTGTTGGTCATCCAGCTCGTGTTCGCAGTTGGGTCAGTTAAGAGGACTAATGCCATATTCGCAAAATACTAAAAAGTGCTCATTGAAGGAAGTTCAGAAAAGGAGGGCAGGAGTAAAGAGAATAAAAATGACCCATTTTTGTAACTCAGTGAGAACATTGTTTTATACATTTGAGCTCATACCACATTTACAGATGAGTATGCAGTCACAAATACGGTGAGCGATCCTTGTCTCTACAAGATCCATTGTATTTGTCTGTTTCATCTTGTCCAGCGTGAGTGCCCATCACTCATGACCTTCCTGGATGAACTGAACATCTGACAGCATAGCCTCTGCTCCGTCCTCTGTATCAGTATGGTTGGAGTCCTTCCTATATCTCATCTGCTGTACTCATCATCTCTGTATACGAATGGTTTTTCCAGCCCAGTGTGTATGGTCTTTATTCCTCACTGGGGTATTGGCCTTAAATCAGGTACCTTTCCTACTGTGGCGAAATGGACTGGGCAACCTAGAAGGAAACCTGAAGGTCTCTTCTCCCTGTGGACTAAAGCCAATCTTAACAGTCACCTCCCGTTTCATTCCCTCTGGGCCCTCCTCTCAATTCTCTGAGTGTCAGAACACCTGAGCCCAGGCTCTTTCTGGCTCAAAATAAGACTGAGAGAGAACGAACAAAGCAGAGAGCACCAGCGGTCAAAAGACCTGGAAGTTTTTCTGGGTTTTCTAGCAAAAAGGCCCCGGAGTCTCTCTAATGATGAGAAGGTCTCAAAGGGCTCACGTGTCACAGCCAGTCCCAGTATTCCTGGGAACTGTCAGAGAGTGGAAGAAAGTTGTGTCTGTGTCTTTGGACTCTTAGCGAAGTCTTACTGCTCCCTTCCTCTTTCTCGAGTAGCTGGTATTTTTTTCATTGCCTTTTGGCCTTCTCACATCCTATGAGACTTCTCAGGTTTTTTGGCCTTCTCACATCCTGTCTCAGTCTTGATTATTTTTGTGCTTCTGTTTTGTTTTAGGAAGCTTGATGTAGAGGAAGCAGGGGTTCCGGGTTTTAATGACAGCTCTACTCTTGATTTTCTCAGCTGTGAAGATCCTGCCCGAGTTCAGCACAGTCACATGTGAAGCCCACGTGACCTGGGCGTGCACACACATGCCTCTATATGCGCATGTGTTTCACAGCCTTACACAGCTCTAATGAACTAACAATGATACCATACTTAGGTCTCCTGAGACAGACCACAGGAACTACTTTTATGTAGAAGGGTAGGGACATTTTTATTTTTGACTGGATGGTTGTATAAATGTGTAAACGTGGGGTGTATCTTGCATAACACTGATCGAATGTGCAGAACATTGAAGCATGCCTCCTTGCTGCCTATTTAGCACATTAATATCTACCTTCGCCATCTGTAAATTATAGACTCGTGGTAGCGAATGCTGGAATTAGTGTTGTAAAGCTGTTCCTATTATCCTCTGGGAGGTGCCTTCCATTGTGACCCTTTCCTCTTCTTTCTTTGTTAAGAAACCAGGAAATAAAATGGAAAATCCTGTGGTAAGATCCTTTTAAAGGTACAGACTTAAATACTTGGTACAAAAGTCAGCTTTCACAGTGATGTTAGTTTGCCTGTGTTGTTGCTACATGCCATTATTGCTTAGCATAATAGCATACAAGTGGTATCTTGAGAGCATGTCATTATTCTGGTTCAGAGATAATGTCTTACGCTCTCACTTAGGGCTCTTGAGGTTGCAGGTAACAGAGGCCCGCTCATGTTAGCACAAGAAACCGATACGTTAAAAGAATCTAGTAGTGGGGACGCCTGGGTGGCTCAATCGGTTAAGCCTCTCACTTTGGCTCAGGTCATGATCTCACAGCTCGTGAGTTCGGGCCCCGTGTCAGGCTCTGCGCTGACAGTGAGGAGCCTGCTTGGGATTCTCTCTCTCTACCTCTCCCCCACTCATGCTGTCCCTCTCGCCCGCCCTCTCTCTCTCTCTCTCTCTCTCAAAATGAATAAACTTAAAAAAAAAAAAAGAATCTAGTAGGTCCCATGATAATCCGAGGACAGGAAGCGCTTCACAGTTGGAGCTACACTGGACCCGGGAAGCAGAAAACAAGGTTGTTTACTGTGTATCTTTGCAACTGAGGCTGCCAAGCCATGGCCCCTCTGCCTTTCTTTTAAATGTTTTTTTTTCTTTAATTTTTTTTAATGTTTGTTTATTTTTGAGAGAGAGAAAGAGACAGAGTGTGAGCAGGGGAGGGGCAGAGAGAGAGGGAGACACAGAATCCGAAGCAGGCTCCAGGCTCCGAGCTGTCAGCACAGAGCCCGACGTGGGGCTCAAACCCACGAACTGTGGATCATGACCTGAACCGAAGTCGGACGCTTAACCGACTGAGCCACTCAGGTGCCCCGGCCTCTCTGCCTTTCTCTCTTGTCTGTAGCCTTGACGCTTGTTTAGGGCAGCTCGTCTAAGGCATTGGTGGCCACCCCAGGCCCTCTAGGTCAGTCATGATAACTCTCAGCGTGTCCTTGTGTCTCCTGCCCTGCCTGTCTGTATCCTAATTTCTCAAAAAACGAATTTAGTTGGCCCAGTCCATCTTCTTGCCCACGACCGCAGATGTGAGGATTGTGACCAACCTGTAGGTTGGTCGCCCTCCAGTAGGCATTCTGCCCCCCACTAGTTGGCTGTGGCTGGGAGAGTGGGAGAAGGTCCAGTGCTTTCAAAAACCCTGGTTCCCACTCGGGATGGGTTTTGGGTAGAAGGATGGTAAACATACCTTACTAGAATCGCTTTATAGCTTACAAGGCTTCCTAAGAGCAGCATTATCTATGACTTTGTAATGCTTTATGGTCCTTTATGTTACTCTTCTGGCAGCGGCTTTTTAATCTTGAGCTTGACCGCTTTTTGTATCCTTTTAGACCCAAGTAAGGGACCGTGACACCTTCAGGTTTGTTTTTTCAGCACTCACTCAAATTTATCCTTGTTCAGCCTCTTGTAAGCAAATGATTATGTGTATTCGCGATAGAGGTTATTATTTGATAGCAGAATTCTGTGGTGAATTTTGAATAGGAAAGTCTTCTAATAAAAAAGTCTCATGAAATAACTTCCATAATCCATTAAATTTTCCTGTATGCTTTTTAAAAAACTAATTCCTTGTTACATTGAATCTGTTCAACTACTTGCTGTGTGAACCTTTTAAAATTTTTTTGTTTCTTAAATGTTTGTTCTGAGAGAGTGAGAGAGAGCTAGAGAGAGCATGAGTGGGGAAGGGTCAGAGAGAGAGAGAGACAGAGAGATACAGAGAGAGGCAGAGAGAGGCAGAGAGATAGAATCCCAAGCAGGCTCTGCACTGACAGTGGGGCACGACGACCTGGGGCTTGATCCCATGAACCGTGAGATCACGACCTGAGCTGAAATCAGGAGTCGGATGCTTAACTGACTGAGCCACTCAGGTGCCCCTTAACCCTGCCTACCCTTTTAAATAAAATATGTTTAGTCTTGTGTGTTTAGAGTTTGGGTTGCCTGGGAAAGTATATATGTGCCACACCCACAGTTTTGTTAGTTACTTTATGATCAATACTTTATTTTCCTTGAGAACAGATATTTTAAAACAATGGATAGCACCTAGGTTCAGTGACAGCAGTAGTGATTTCCTGATACTTCCTTTTAAAGATTGGTAGTAAATGCTAGACAAAATATATTGCTGATAAATGTGATTTAGTAAATTATCATACATAAAATTTGGGGTTTCTTTATTTTAGAGCAAGTGCGCAGGTGGGGGAGAGGGGCACCAGGGGGAGGAAGGGATAGAGAGGTGGGGGGGGGGGATACTCAAGCAGGCTCTACGTCAGCACAGAGCCCGATGTGGGGCTCGATCCCACAACCCAGGGATCATGACCTGAGCTGAAGTTGAGAGTCGGACAGTCAGCCGACTGAGCCACCCTGGTGCCCCTAAAATTTTGGTTTCTAATTAAAAAAAAATAGAAGTCTTATTAGGAAGCTTATTGTAAATAGAACTTACATTTTACTCGAGAATAAAGGAAATGGATTAATAAACCAGTAGTTGAATTTTGGTTATGTTGTTTTAAAGCTTTTTCATTTTTACATTGTGTAACTTAAACAGATTTTTTTTGTTTCTCTATGCATGTGATGTCATGCACCCCCATACCCCATGATCATTCATGTCCTGAGAGGCAGTGACAGAATTAGCATGACCTAGCTTTGGCTTTCCAGCCACATCTAGCTTCTCTTCACAATTACTTGCTAACTTTTTTTTAAAATGTGGGTTCCCAGGGGTGCCTGGGTGGCTTCGTTAGTTAAACGTCCAATTCTTGATTTTGGCTCAGGTCATATCTCATGGTTAGTGAGTTCAAGCCCTGCTTGGGATTCTCTCTCTCCCCCTCCCCCTCTCCCCCTCCCCCCCTCTCCCCCTCCCCCCTCTCCCCCTCCCCCTCTCCCCCTCTCCCCCCTCCCCCTCTCCCCCTCCCCCTCTCCCCCTCCCCCTCTCCCCCTCCCCCTCTCCCTCTTCCTCTCCCTCTCCCTTCCTCTCCCTTCCTCTCCCTCTCCCTCCCTCTCCCCCTCTCTCCCCCTCTCTCCCTTCCTCTCTCCCTTCCTTTCTCCCTCCCTCTCTCCCTCCCTCTCTCCTTCTCTCTCTCTCTCTCTCTCTCTCTCTCCCTCTTTCCCTCTCTCTCTCAAAATAAACGTTTAAAAAATAAAAATAAAATATGGATTCCCAGGCCTCAATATGGACCAACTGTATCATAATCTCCAGGGGTACGTTTATAATGTGTACTTTTTTTTTTTAACTTGGTAATGAATTCTGCATACAGCCAGGTTTGGAAAACACTCTGGACCTCTGGTTCCCAGTCTGACCAAAAAGAACATCTGTCATCAGTGTAATTGACTACACTTTGAGAACTTTCTCATGGGCAGGAGGATTCTTCAACCTAAGGAATGCTTACTAGGCATGTTTGTGTCCATGGTATTATAATGTGTTATGGGAATTTATGAATATGAATATATGATTTTACCATTACTGCCCCACAAATACTTTTGGCTGGCTGGTGTATGTGAATCTTATTGTAATGTCTTGAGTTTTTCAGGATCATGATGCATTTCTCCTTCCTTCCTTCCTTCCTTCCTTCCTTCCTTCCTTCCTTCCTTCCTTCCTTCCTTCCTTCCTTCCTTCCTTCCTTCTTTTTGTTTTTTTTTGTTTTTTTTAAGTAAGCTGTAGTCCCAACATGGGGCTTGAACTCACGGCCCCGAGATCAAGAGTCACATGCTCTCCCAACTGACCCAGCCAGGTGCCTCCATAATGGAGTTTTTAATTACAGCATCGATACACTGTAATTAGTAGTAGGGTTTAAAAATCCTTATTCACATGTGGTTTTAGGAATCATACTGTGTCTTTGAGTTTCAAGTTGACTGGTTCTTTCTGGGCTCTATCATCTTGCCCATGTTATATTTACATAATACCTTTTCTGAATAATGCTGTTATAATCTCATGCTCCTGGCCAAGCTAATGCCATGAGGAACTAGCACATTTAGTGGGACTGGGTTCTTTTCTATCTATAGTGGATGGAAGAACGATGTTTAAACATCTTTAAAGGTGTCCTATACTTGAAGGAGTTGTTTTGTGGAGGTGTGTCGGCTCTGTATGTGGTTAACGAAGCTCCATTTTCAGATTTCATTATTCATTGGTTTAAAGAAAGTGGCCTTCGAGGCTCTCGGTCGGCTCTGTGCTCTCATGTCACTAGGTGGAGATATAGCATTGTTGAGTGGTGTAGCCAAAGCAAAGAGGGAGTGTTGATTTCTTATCTTTTTATGAAACTACTTTACAGATGTTTGATGAGGTTTCTTACACTCTAGGAAAAAACTTGTGAGTTTAGTATAATTCCAAATTTTCATTTTCTTTTATTAGAGTTTAAATTCAATGCTACTTTAACGTCTCTTTTCACACTGATCAACTCTTCATTTTAAAAATACTTTTCTCCTCTTACTAACATTTCAATTGGCTGTCCCTCATTATTTCATCTTGTCATAGTTATTCCAGTGTCCGTATTTGTGATTCTTTACAGAGGTTTGATTCTAAAAGTTTAGTAATTAGAATTTTTACTCTGAGGTCAAATATTATGTAAAATTTTAATTGGGTAGCAATATGAGGTAAATGAACCAAGCTTTTTGGTCGGAACATACCTGAATCTTTATATTATTTTCGGTTGACAATGTTAAATTTTAACATACTTAAATTCTGTAGGCGTTATTTCCCCCCTCCCCTTTTCTTCCTTCCTTCCCTCTTTCTCTTACCTCTTGAATCTTAAACAAGTATCCACTCTATGCACAGTATTGATGTGAGGAATATGAAAAAAGCACAAGCCTGTCTCCAAAGAGCTGGTGTCCAGGTGAGAATATTGCAAATGCACCTATGAAGCGTTTTAAAGTAATCTGAGTATCTGATCTTTAGAAATTGTGAAGGTGAACTTTAAAAAAATGTCACTTTGGAAAAGATTCTGGCTGTGCCTCAAATGTTTAAACATTGTGATACCTTGTGACCATGCAGTTTTCCTCTCCTGGGTATATACCCAAGGGAAATGAAAACATATGTTTACAAAAAACACTTGGACGTGAATGTTCATGGCAGCATTATTCATAATAGCCAAAAAGGGGAAACAATCCAGATGTCCCTCAACAAATGAATGGAGAAACAAAATGTGTTTGTGTACAGTGTAACACTGTTCAGCAATGAGAAGGAATAAAGTACTGCTAGACGCTGCAACATGGGTGACCCCTGAAAACATTCTGCTCCGTGAAAGAAGCTAGGCACCAAAGGCCACGTATTGTGTGATTCCACTTATGTAAAGTGTCCAGAATAGCAAGTCTATAGAGAGAAAGTAGACCCGTGGCTGCCTAGGGCTGGGTGGAGGGAGACGATTGCCCGTGGTCATGGAGTTTATTTCCCTGGTGATGAAAATGTGAAGTTGATCGTGCGGACGGATGCGTAGCACTGAAAATACACTAAAAACCACGGAATTGTGTATATGCTTTAAATGGGTGACTTATGTGGATATGAGAATTGTATCTCAGTGAAGCTGTTTTTTAAATGTTTATTTCTTATTTTGAGAGAGACAGTGCGAGCAGGGAAGGGGCAGAGACAGGGAGAGAAAGAGAATCCCAAGCAGCTCCGCACTGTCAGCGCAGAGCCCGACGTGGGGTTCAAACCCGTGAAGCATGAGATCATGACCTGAGCTGAACCCAAGACTCGGACACTTAACCAACTGAGCCACCTAGGCACCCCTCAGTAAAGCTGTTTTTAAAATAAATTATCAAAAGGCTTAAAATTTATCAAAGGAAGGAATATGTATTGACCATCTAATAGATATATACTAAGTTCTGTATGGGTTACAAACCACCTGGAAAACACAAACCCTGACCTCAGATTGTTTATAGTTCAAGAGAAAAGCCACCCATGCAGTCTGTAATAATGCACTTTTGCTTTCTGAATGTTTTCCATCTTTTGAGATCTAACTGCCTGAATTCTGTTCCAGCTATTTCTTTAATAGCCCAGATCTTCTTACCCTGTGTCTTTTTTTTCCTTTTAGAAGTGAACTCTTGTTCCTCAGACTTTGATAAATACCAGCCCCACTGTGTTACCTTTAAGTAACTTAAAGGACCTTTTTAAGCTATGGTAGTGTCCCCGGTAACTTAGAGTGTGTGGCCCATGGAAATCCCTTCTTCCAGCAAATACTTACTGATAATTCATTACAAATAATTGGCACATCTTAAGACTTTGGGCAGTATTATTTTTTAAAAAGATTATTTTAAAATCCTTTTTATTTCAGTTCATGAACCAACACTGGTATATTATTATTAATTAAAGCCTGTGGATTACATTCAGCCTCACTCTTTGTGTTGTGCTGTTCTGTTGCCTTTAACAAATGCATAATGTCATACACCCACCATTGCAGCACATACAGAATAGTTTCAGTGCCCTAAACACGCCCCATGCTCTACCTGTTCATCCCTGCCCTTCCTACCTCCCCCTGAACCTCCGAAAACCACCGACCGTTCTGTTGTCTCTATGGTTTTGCCTTTCCCGGAATGTCATTTAGTTTTTATTTTAACTGAAAATTTTTTTCGAAGTATAGCTGACATACAATGTTACATTAGTTTCAGGTGTACAGCATAGTGATTGAACAGTTCTATACATAACTCACTGTTCACCACAGTAAGTGTCGTCACCGTGCAAATCATACCCACAAAGAGATAGCACCTCACACCGGTCAGAATGGCTAGTGTCAAAACGACAAGAATAACAAGTGTTGGTGAGGATGTGGAGAAAAGGGAACCCTCCTGCACTCTTGGGGGAATGTATTTGGTCCAGGCACTATGGAAAACATTATGGAGGGTCCTCAGAAAACTAAAAATTGAAGTACCGTATGATCCAGTAATTCCACTTGGGGGTTTTTACCCAGGGGAAACAGAAACACTGATTCGAAGATATAGGCGCCCCTACGTTTATGGCAGCATTACTTACAGTAGCCAAGATACGGAAGCAACCCAAGTGTCTATCGATTGATAAGTGGATGAAGAAAAAGTGGTATCTACATACAATGGAATATTAGCCATAAAAAATGAGATCTTGTCATTTATGGCTATATGGATGGTCCTAGAGGGTATTGTGTTAAGTGAAATAAGTCAGACAGAGAAAGACAAATACCATATGATTTCATTTACCTATGGAATCTAAGCAACAAAACAAACGAACAAACAAACAGACTCACAAATACAGGGAACAAACTGGTGGTTGCCAGAAGGGCGGGTGGGTGGATAGGTGAAATTGGTGGAGAGGTACGATCTTCCAGTTAGAAAATAAGTAAGTCACGGAGATGAAAAGTACGGCCGAGGGAGTATAGTCAATAATAGTGTAACAACAAATCTCTTATGCTGCAATTTAGTCAGGTTGCATGGTGTTCAAAAGTACAGTTGATAAATTTTCGTGAAAAATGCCTTTTAGGAATATTTAAAAGTTAAATAAATGTATGGTTAGTAGACGACTGGCCATATTGTCATTAGTGCAGTATTTTGATACTTTTGTAGTCATTAAAACTTTAAAGGAAGAGAAATTTTGGTTCAGTCATAACAATTCTATTACAGCCAAAAAAGACTATTTTTTTTAAAAACACAATAATTCTAAATCCGTCTGGTTAGAAACTGCCCTGATTTTGTTTATGTATCTATATGTCTGTCTATCTGCCTGTGTCGAAAGCTAAACTCTTTTTTTCCCTTTACAGATGCATATGAAACCGCCAAGATGCTGTGTGAACAGTATTACCTGGTCGCCCCAGAGCTGGAAGTTGAAGAATTTAATGGTAAAAGAAAAATAATTTTAACCTTAAATGCAAGGAAGTTGACTAAATATCTGATACCTTAGCTACCTTTCAATGAGATCCTAAAAGTATGCTACTTTCTCCTCTTAGATCTTTTAAAACTTTTCTATCTCTTAGGTCACCTAGGTATATTGTTGTAAGGAGTTTTTGTACAGGAGTTTGTGATCTGTTAGAACTCAGAGTTCTTGGAACAGAAGTGATCAAGGTAGAAGATGCACAAACCTGTAAATAGGCAATTCTCAAAATAACAAATGCCAAGCAGTCACTAAACATACGGGAACGCGTTTAACTAGACTAATCAAAGAACAACAAACAAAAATAGAGAAATGTTGTCTTTCAAAGTGGCAGTGATTAAAACGTTGTGATGCTTTGAATTGGTGCCCAGAAAACTACTCTGTCACTCTGTCACCAACACTTACACATTTTGGGTAGAAGTTTAAATTGGTACAGCCTTTCTCAGAAAATGCTACTGGTGTCCTTTCTCTTGGCCTAGTAAATTAAATTTAGTAATGGTCTTATTCTTTGGTCTGGTAAATTAACCATCAGAAAATGTATTCTAAGAAAGTAAGGTGTGCACAGATGTACGTATAAGAATAATGATCACAGTGGTTTTCTTACACAGAAAAGTGAGAAAACAACCCAAGTTTTCCATACTAGAAGATTATTTAAATAAATTGTGGTACACTCATAAGATAGAACACTAAGCAGCCATTCAAAATAATGCTTTGAAAGAATATTGAGGGGCACTTGGGTGACTCATTCAGTTAAGCCTCCGACTTCGGCTCAGGTCATGATCTCACGGTTTTTGACTTCCAGCCTGGCCTCGGGCTGTCTGCTGTCAGCGCAGAGCCTGCTTCAGATCCTCTGTCCCCCTCTCCTTCTGCCCCTTCCCCATGCGTGTTCATGTGTGCTCTCTCTCTCTCTTTCAAAAAAAATTTTTTTTAAAAAAGAATATTGAATGTATGGGAAAAGATGAGCTTTTTAAACACAGCCTATCAAAGTTTGTAGTAGTGCAAGTTCATTGGAGAATATTTTGGAGGATTTATAGCCCCAAAATACAGCAGCTTTCTGGATAGTAGGGTCATGACTGATTGTTATCTTCGTCATAGGATTCTATACTTACTTACATGTTACCTTTATTTATTTGTTAGTTACAAAAGAGACATGCTCGTTGGAAAAATACAAACAATACAGAATGTAGAGTAAAAAGTGAGAGTCCTTTACTGTCTCGGGACTGTACCGAGCTTTGTTTTTTTTTACGTAAATGGGGTTGAAACTATACATGTGCTGTCACTGGTGTTTTTCACTTCCGCCTTGAAGATCTTTGCGTTTATTAATGGCATTTAGAGATTATCCACAGCGTAAACTGCCGTGATTTATTTAATCATCTACCGGTGAGTGAACATTTAGGATTTCTAATTTCCCCATATTCCTTGTAATGAGCGGTGCAGGGTGTGTGTGGGTCTGTATCTGGAGGGTGGGAAAATTTGTGAACACGTGGAAGTCTTTGTGTCAGTTGGGTTCCTAGAAGTGGAATGACTGATTCTTAGGGTGTGGGCACTTACAATTAAAGATAAACCCAGTTCCCTCTCAAACGTCTACCAAAAATGTATTTTACTTGCAATGAGGTCAAAACGTGGAAAGACTTGAGGCTGCCGTTTCAGGATATTCGCCCCTCCGTTCTTCCAGAACGTATGCAATCAAAGCTGCTTTCACAGTCTGTTGGGTTCTCCATATTTGTAGTCAATACACTGCCACAGCAGAAGGGACTTTGCTGGAGTATTCCCGAGTAGAAGCATCTCTGTATTCTCTCTCCTCCTCCTTACAGGCTGGGCAAGGCCTGACCTCACTGTACAGATTTCTGTTTGTCAAACACGGGACTTAAATTCGCAGGTGGTAACCAGCTGCTGTTTCGTGTGAATGGCAGCCTCACTCGCTGTAAAGGCCAGAGCATCGAGCCTGCTTTTGCTGATCCCGGGAGCCAGCCGTGTCCCCCGTTCCTTCTCAGTGAAGCGGTCACACTGGGCAGCACACCTCACCAGGAGAGGAGATTAATGACTGTTTTTAGCACTGTCTCATGCATGATTTTTGGAGCCACTCTTCCCATCTTTAAGAGAAATAAATGCTGGTGGTTATAGGCCACCTCTAGTTTCCTGTTGCTTTGGGTAATGTGTTTATGATTGCTCTTTATCATTTCCTGAATGTCAAAGTTCTTTGTGGGCATGGTTAAGGACTTCGCTTTAGCGCTCACAGGTTCTGCGTTAGAGATGCAGGTCAGAGGTCAGTGTTCAACCCCTTAATGGATGTTGTCACTTTATAGAGAGTGGGTGTTTCCCACAGCACGGTAGCTGCCTCAGTTTTTCCCGAAGATTTTTATCTGCCAGATCCAGATTCCCGTGGATTCATTGTTAGAGCCTGCACGAGCTAGCATAGCATCTTCTTTCTCGTTGCTTCCATTACCCACCGGGTGCCCTGAACAGCAGTCGATAACAGCACTGCCCTCTGCCCTGCACTTCAGAGCAGGGGACTGCCACCAACCTGAGAGAGCACTGTTGCTACGTGAGAATTTTGCCATTAGTGTGACCTATCATCTTTTTTTTTTTAATCTGAATTTTTGGGTGTTTTTCCTTTCCCAGTGTAGACCGCTGAGAAAGCAGTAAATAGGATGGTGGAGAACATACTTGGTGAACGGCATCAGGATTTACCACTCATCACTAGACTTCTGGGTATTGGGAGCCAGCTGTAATAAACTTTCTTTATTATCCATTTTGTAACTTAACAGGAGTATTAAAAAGAACAGAATTTTATTTATCTTACGTCAGGTTTCGGCTTTCCTTTTTTTAAAAACATATTTTAAAGTTTATTTATTTTGAGAGAGAGAGCAAGTGAGAGTGGGGGAGGGGCCAAGAGGGAGAGAGAGAATCCCAAGCAGGCTCTGCACTGTCAGCACAGAGCCCGATGCAGAGCTTGAACTCACGAGCCGCGAGATCATGACCTGAGCCGAAATCAAGAGTCAGACGCTTCACCGACTGAGCCATACAGGCACCCCAGGTTTCGGCTATTTCTGACTTGCCATGAAACCCATGTAGGTTTCTCCAAAGACAAGTAGCCATTTCATCATACTTGTTCTCATTTTAGCTTTCTGATTCTCCTGAGAAATCGCTTGCCAAAACATCAGGCAAAGAAACCTCTTTTCTTACCTGTTGTGAATCCTTGTGGTGAGGCAGTATGGCTCAGAGGAAGGATGTGAGCTTTGTAGCTAGCCAGACTGTGGGGACATGGATTCTGACTAGAGGTGGGGACTTCCTCATCTGTAAGATCACCTTGTGTGATGATAAAAGGTTGCTGTTTCGGGGCCTTAAATAAAGCACCAGACCCGGACTGGGTATTTTTAAAAGGGTGGTTACTGGAAGTCAGGGTTGACTTGGGAAGGCTAAGACTTACTACTTGCATTTCTTCACCATTTCTAGACCAGTCTCTCCTGTCAACAGTTTCATTTATAGCTTTGGGTTTGGTGGGCAACCTAAAAAGTTGACGTCCTACCACACGTGTCTTGTTATAAGAGAGTTTACAGAAAAGGTGTGTGTCCTGGGATCTTTGATTTCTAGTTTCCCCATATTGGATACTTTCGTGTGTAGTTTTGGTCCAGCGGTTCTGTACAGCAATCAAAAAGCCATTGCTGGTGGCCCTGTTAACACTGTAAAGTTAATTTTTTAGTAACGATACTAGCCAGCATTTATTGACTACTTAGTTGTGGCAGGCTCTGTGTAAACTAGTTACACAGATATGTACTGTGCCCATTTGACATATGGAATACCGAGGCCCAGCTGGTTTAAGTACCTATTAATGTATCTGTTACATGCCAGAATCAGGACTTGATCCCAGTATGACTTTGAACCACACCGTGTACTGTTTTTAATAGGCTTACCCATTGACTTTTGGACTTGATTAATCACCTCTAAGTGCCCAGCTACTTATTTTCTCTTAAATGCATTTCTTTCTGCTTAGCCTCTAGTTTTTCATTCTTATAGGAGAGAGAACAATCTGAAAAAAAAATCCTTTGTATCCTGTGTTAAGTTCTGTTGCTACTTATTAAATGTTGTTCCAACACACGGTATTTGGAGCAATGACTCTGCAGAATAGAGACTTGGCTAGTTCCTGAGTCTTGAGCATGAAAAACCTGGCCCATTTTTTCCCATTGACTTTTAAAAATGTGCCCTTAAATGGAAAATTCATATTGCATTTGTGTCTTATTTTAGAAAGTTAACAAGCATCTGTTAAAGGTCCACTACATAAAAGCCATTGGACCCAGGGTTAGGTAAGAGTCATGGACAAAAGCACTGGACATGGTCTTATAAGGAAGGAGAGACATCTAACCTGTTAATGTTCCCAAAGAAAATAGAAGTACAAGCAAGGGAGCAAGCCTACAGATGTTGATTCAACTGAAAAGAAAAAAAATATCAAAGAGTAGATTGGGAAAAAGATCTGGAGTGAAAAGATTGAATTCAGAAGGCTCTTTATATAACTGATCCTGCCTTTTGGTACAAGATAGGCTGAGGGTTCAACTCCTTCCTAGGGCTCCATTAAAATGGCAGTAAAGGAATACAAAGCAAAACAGCACAGAAACCAGGGGGGACCATCAGTGGACCACTTATCTCCCCTCCTGCCAGGGAGTCAACAGATGGAAGTATGCTGATTATGGGACAGAACGGGAGAAGCCACAAAGGAGAGGCTACGGCAAAGGTGGAGGGACTCTGGGAGCAGAGCCAGGAGGTGCAAAGGACTGGAAAAGGAAGCTAAAAGCTAGGGTTCGCTTGAAAGCTGGTCTGAGACAGAGCACGGAGGGGCAGTGGGGAGCACTGGACTCGGGCTGTGCTCTGCCTACAGTCAGAAGCGTTTTCCCTGGGGTGCAAAAATTCAAATCAGAGTACTTTCTTCAAAGATAACCTTGGAAAGGGGTGCCTAGGTGGCTCAGTCGGTTAGGCATCTGACTCTTGATTTCGGCTCACAGATCAAGCCCCGAGTCAGCCTCCGTGTTGGCACCGTGGAGCCTGCTTGGAATTCTCTCTCTCCCTTTCTGCCCCTCCCCTGCTTACGCTCTTCCTCTCAAAATAAATAAATACACATTAAAAAAAAAAAAAAAAGAAAAACCTTGGAAAAACTGGGGCTATTCATGTACATGTTGTTAGCCCAAAGTAAAGCCCTCTTCATTTGAGCATTTGGGGAACCCTCTGGTCAGAGGCCAGCTTACTGTGTGCCTATCCTAAAGTCATTTGAAAAGCCATGACTAGGTACGCAGGGTGCCACAAGTCAGCCTTCTCATTTAGGTGACGGCCGAAGGGGCAAATGGACAGCGGCCACCTCAAATGATTAATCCAGTTCCTCATTCTTCAACAAGATTACAACCAAGGTGTATCAGACCTCAGATGACACCCAGCAGGGTGACAAGAACCTGACTAGCATTAAACTTAGCAGCTGCACTGCCATGGCCGGAAGACTACCTCCTTTTCTAAATTCTGAGAGAAAATTATTTTGAACCCAGACTTTTGTACCTAGCCAAACCTTCAATCAAGTGAGTCAGAGGGTGTAAGGTTTGAGAAATGCATTTCCCAAGCACCCCTTTCTGAGGTAGGCGACTTGACTGACTTGATGGTGTATATAATATGGATATAAAAAATAGTGAAGAACATACTGGAACTTTAATCAAAAACAGTTTGAAGATGATGGCTATGCAGCATGTTTGGAAGACAATTCTAGTTTGAAAAATCATAAAGAATGGAATGGATACCATGTACTAGAACAGTAAGCTGGGAGATCTTACGGATACGGTAAGGAAAGGGAAGCATATGTACCTTGTCCAGTTACCCAAGAGGAAGGGTTGTTAGAAGCACCAGGGAATAGATGAAACTGTGTAAGAAGGACACAGTCCAAATATTCAGTGACCTCAAAAAGGGTAGCATGATTTTGAGCAGTTGGTGGAGGAGTAAGAGAATCCATTTCACCTTAGGGCTGAGAACTTTCTCCTTCATGCGACACATGGAACATGTCATTGGAATCACGGGGGAGGAAATGTGGTTCTACACACTGTTGTGGCTGCTCTGCAGTGACCAGTATTTACCTACTTAGGATGCTACCAACACTATCAATTTTCAGCTTTTTAAAAAAGAACCTAGAGGCAAAGTACAGAAGAGTTAATTAGGTTACAGAACAGAGTGGTCATATTATCAACCAAAAGACTAAAGCAGAAACAGTAACAAGTGGCTGCCTCCGGGTGCAGACTGGGGGTTGAGATGGGAAAGGGTAGAAGGACTTCTACTTTTTTTTTTTTTTTAAGAAAAATCTTAAATTGGGGCGCCCGGGTGGCTCAGTCGGTTAAGTGTCCGACTTCAGCTCAGGTCATGATCTCACGATCTGTGAGTTCGAGCCCTGCGTCGGGCTCTGTGCTGACGACTCAGAGCCTCGAGCCTGCTGCGTGTTCTCTGTCTCCCTCTCTCTCTGCCCCTCCCCTGCTCGTGCTCTGTCTCTCTCTGTCTCAAAAATAAATAAAAACCTTTAAAAAAATTTTTTTAAATCTTAAATTATGTATTTGACATAGTACTTGCCAAAAAAACTGATCATCAAAGAGTTCAGGATTTAGAGTCAGAAGCTCTTGGTTCAGTTGTCTGATTTCAGGCCTCTTCCATTTCAGTAGGCAAGTCACGTAGCCTCTGCAAAGCCTGTGCCCTCGCCCACAATAATACTACCCCTCTGTGAGCCACATAGTACTGTCAGGAGGGAGAACGCGATTGGCTGATGCAGGCAGAAGCTCTTTGTAAATTGCTAAGAGCCAAACAAATGTTTGCTCTACTTTATATCCCTGTTACTTTATTAGAGGAAGTAGTTAGGTTGAAATTATAACACGGCTGAGTATGTCTGCATTCTCCTTGAGGAAGTTCACATAGGTTCCGTCTCCTAAGTGATTTCTGGTCACGAGGAGGAGGAAGGACCCCATTTTGCAGCATCTACTCTATAGCCCATACGCTGTTCTTGGTGCCTGACATGGGATTCAGTATTTCTCGTATTTTCCTCCAGAGATCCTTAATGCAAGGAGAAAAGACTGGGGGTCTCTCAGGGAAGGGGTGGGAGTTTATCTGCTAGCTACTAGTAGAAAAGTTATGTGAACCTTAAATGCTACTCCATAATGTGCCTCGCTTGTTGAAACCGAACAGGATTTAACATTGCTGTTTCGTCCAGTTAGCCAAGAAGATGTGCCCCTTTTCTGCTGTGGCTTCACATTCCTCCTGATCACCACTGGGGTCACCAGTGGGGGTGATGTCCCCGAATTTGAAAAAAAACTGAGAAATATTTAGATGACTTCAATAAAACTCAGAATATTATGACATAGGTGATAATATTCCAGTCGTGCTCCAGTTTCAGAGAAATTGAATAATCTGCCCAAGGTCACATAGCTGGTAAGTGAGGGAACAGGATTTCTCCCCAAATTGGTTGGACTTCCAAGCATATGTTTTTGCTCAGCCCTACCTCTGGAGGTGGGAACCTAAATTAGCC
This sequence comes from Felis catus, assembly GCF_018350175.1. NCBI lineage: Eukaryota > Metazoa > Chordata > Mammalia > Carnivora > Felidae > Felis > Felis catus. The sequence continues at coordinate 20,572,924 of NC_058386.1, forward strand.
TTTTGTGTAGAGTTCTTTTTTATGTACTTGAAAAATAGAATACCAGCGGCTTTCTTGGCTTTCTTGTAGTTTTGGTCCTTACTCATTGATGGTTTTGTCTCTGTTTTCAGCCAAAGCTCCAGACAAACCTATTCAGGTAGTTTATGTGCCCTCTCATCTGTTTCACATGCTGTTTGAGTTGTTCAAGGTAAGTGGAATTTAAAAACATGGAAAAAAGTCTTCATTTTAAATTACTTTGATTCAAGGCATAATGGATTCATTAGATTAGCATAAGAAAAGGTTTTGCATAACCATTTTAAAAATTCTATTTCTGATACCCTGTGGGTTTTATAATTTGTACACTGTGAGATGAAAAATTGCTGTGTACAGTATAGTTTTCGTGAATATTAGTACATATTGATTTTGAAGCTTAATTGTACCTTAGTGATTTTATGTAAAATCCATCCTGTTTTTTCTTCACTTATGAGATGAGAGATGCATTTTAGTTTCCAAACCTGGTAGAGGCTTTATTGATGGTAGCCAGATCAAAATAAATACGTGTTTTTGCATATCTGTGTTTGTAAACATTAACCATGTTTGTGCATTAGCATTTGTTTTAGTATCGGGTGATACCGTAACCCTTTTACACATTTGAGTCCATTCAGAAGATCTGATGGAAGCAGAGGGGAAATATGGGGGAGGACTGGACCAAAAGAAACACCAAAAAACAAAAGAACAAAACCTCTTTAGACTCTGCAGCTTAAGCTGTTGCTTTTGTCAATCAGTAGCTCATGGCATTTATAAGAGCAGTATTATAGGCACAAGGTGTTTAAGCTAAAATTTCATTTCTTCCAATGTGTAAAACCCTAAATTGAACACCTGAAAAATCAGTTATGCTGATTTGCTTCCCAAAATTATAATGTTACTGATGTAACATTTTAAGGTTGAGATGGGCATTCAATTGTGAACTTTCTCTTCAACAGCTGTGGCTTTTTCAGAATTTCTTTTTAACTGACATTGCCTTTTTTTTCCCTCAGCCAAATGATTAATTTTTGTGGGAAACATGAATACTCTCAGGTTTTCCGCCTTCTGTAGAGGAAAGGTGCTCTGTAAATGCAGACTGATAAATAGGATTTAAAGTGCATCAGTGCGCCTCTGTAGCCTCGTTACATGTGATAAAAACATCCCTCTTGGTTAAGAGCTGAATAATTTAAATACTCTAAAGTGAAAGCAAGAAGAAAAAAGGAAGAAAAGAAAAAAAATATTTAGTGTGATGGATGGGAAGGAAACTAGATGAAAATCAAAATAAAGCATCGGGAAAATTTTCCTTGATCCAAACACACATTTAGCTAAGTTCTTTAGAGGAAAAAAAAATGGTGTGTAAAACCAACTAATATCTGTCTGCTCCACAAAAGTGGTGTTGTGCAATAAGCAATCCTCTGCTAGTTTCTGTTTTTAAGTCATGGTTTGTGAGTCAGCTGTATGCTTAAAAAAAAAGGTCTTACTATTTCAGAACTCAATGAGGGCGACAGTCGAACTCTATGAAGACAGGAAAGAAGCCTACCCGTCTGTTAAAACCCTTGTTACTCTGGGGAAAGAAGACCTATCCATTAAGGTGACTGCTTTATTTGCACAGATACTTTGTCTAGTTAATTGAATAGTACCTAGACATTGCGGCATCAGAGGGAAGAGAAGAAAACTGACAATGGATGTCATGACAGTGTGTGTACCACATTCGATCTTTCGCTTGTTACCTCATTTAAACTTATCAGAACCCCATTTTTCAGGGAGCTGAACAAGACCTCAGCCCCGAGCCTGTCGGGTCCTATTGTGTTTCCCTGCCCTCTTTGTTTTAGGTTTAGATGAGAGAACCGTATTTCACTGGGGGTTCAAAGCCCTCGTACAGTTTAGAGTTATCTGGTAGGTACTTTAATGAACTTCTTGCCTTGTACTAAGAATGGATTGATTTGTTCTTAAACATTTTGTACGTTACAGATAAGTGACCTAGGCGGTGGCGTCCCACTTCGAAAAATAGACCGTCTTTTTAACTACATGTATTCAACTGCTCCTAGACCTAGCCTGGAGCCTACAAGAGCTGCCCCTCTGGTAAGCATCTCAAACTGCTGCTTAAGGAAAGGCCATGAACACGAAGAGGGACTCCCAAGGGAATGGGCTAGACTTCTTCCTGGCTGGTTAAATACGCCTCTTTGAATTCGAATGTTTCCCGCGTGATTTGGAGGAGGGGGCGTTTTATCCCGCTACTACTATCTTTGTGAATCCTTTGGACCTAGATTTCTTCTCTAATTGTGTCTTAGCAACTCTCAGAGCTGAGTACCTCACTTCCTGATAGAGGCAAACAGCCTTTCCCTTTGGTTAAGACTGCTGCCAGGCCCCATTTACCACCTGGGGCTACCCTCGGTGAGAGCGGAAGGTTAATAGCAGGCGGGCAAAGTTGCCTTAGAGTGTGTTTGGCTGCCTCGTGCTCCGGACCCCGGGGTGCTGCATACTGTGGAGACCCAGATCGCCCAGGGCTTTGTAGCCTCCCCCACCACATTTGTTTATATAATTAGAATGTTAAATTATGAACACATTATGTTTTTTATATTAAACAACATAAGCAGGAAACATATAGGTGGCGTATGCATTTTCAGAGCCCTTTCTGTCTCAGTCCTACTGAGGCAGTGAGAAAAGCCCCAAGTTACCATGGCAGCATTTAGATCCTGCTCGGGCCACACTTTGTTCCCCTGCTGAGTGTTTCTAATTGACAAACAACAATTGAACCCTTTGTCATTAAACACAGCAACATATCTATCAGTCTGCAAAATGGTCGAGGGCACAAATTAAGTTTCATTTTCAAGTCCGACCTGATAAGCACATAAGATTATATTTTATTTGTATGAATAAAATCCAACACTTTGTGTCATTTATTCCAGACAGAGTTTGTTAACTCAGCATGTTGAAAACAGGAAGTCATTTTTATAGGAGTCAAGAAAATTCATGAAAAAAACAATTTTGAAAGGCATTGTCTTCGCCAGCCTCTGGTCCCTACTGAAAGGAATGTCAAAAGAAAAAAAAAAAAAACACTACAAGCAAATCTGGAGGCTTCCCCAGTTGTTTAAAAGGAATATGGGTCGTCTATATCCTCAAATAGCATCTTGAGGATAGCTGTTCTGTCATAGTTTTTTTAAAAATGAAACTGAACAATTGACGTAGAACTTCAAATACTGTTGCTCTAACCTCCCCTTTTATTAAAGATGAGAAAATAAGGCTAGTGCCTTGCCCAAGGTGGTTGTGCTCATTACGGCAAGGCTGGCACCGGCCACGTGTGCGTTACCCGCAGGGCACCATGTGGCCTCTCCTTTGAAGAAACGCTTCCACTAGCATCTCTCCCAGTCATAAACTGTCTTCAGCTTTAAAGTGGGCATGTGGATATGTGCTTCTAGAAAACACTTTACTCGCTGAGCACCTTACCACGTTACAGCTCTGTGCCTTGACACATGCATTTCTTTTGTGGAAAGGTCCTCCTACCCCACTCCTATTGATCCTTTGACACCCTGGGACAACGTTGGTGAACCTCACCAAATCCAAGTTAGACACCCCTCCTCTGCATCCTCAGGGCCTACCTGTCTCCTCACGCTCATGTTCTCGATCGTTCCCTGGGGGACCCGGTATCAGCCTCCGGGCCTTGCTGGAAATGTGGGAGGCAGACTTCCTTGGCCTCTTCCTGGAGTATGCTGGTTTCTTTACTGTGGTGACATCAGTCACCCTCTTGTCCTCAGTACCGTTAATATCCTGCCAGTACTAAAGCCCCCACCTTTTTTTAAAAAAACTTTTGTGTGAGAGAGAGAGAGAGAGAGAGAGAGAGAGAGAGAGAGAGAGAGAGAGAGAGAGTGTGTGTGTGTGTGTGCGCGCGCGCGCACACGCAGGGGAGGGGCAGAGTCAGGGAAGGGGGAGAGAAAGAATCTTAAGCAGGCTTTACACTCAGCACGAAGCCCAATGTGGAGCTTGATCTCATGACCCTGAGATCATGACCTGAGCCAAAATCAGGAGTCAGATGCTGAAGCGACTGAGCCATCCAGGCGCCCCTGCCAGTACTAAAGCCCTTAAATGACGGTACGCTCTGTCATATGCGCCCCTTTGAGTCGGGCCCTGCCCTGAGGAAGGAATCTAAGAAAGATGTTTAAAAATGGTAGAATTCCACGTTACCTGGTAAAGTTGCTGCTCTGCAGTGTGACGGCAGCTTCACTGTGTGTACTTGGGCTTAGTGTCAGGCACTGTGTCAAGACTTGACACTTACGGTCTAGTCCTCATAGCAGCTCTGAGGCAAGTTTTTTATTACATTTTCAGATGAGAAAACAATCTCAGGTTGAGTAAACTGCTCACAGTGAATTTCCACTTAGGTCTGTCTGAGCCCAAAGCCAGGGCACGTGCTGCTCTAGGAGCGCATTACCCCACTGCCTCCCCCAGTAGCCATGCCACGGGATTTCATCCGAGGGGCCAAAGCTTGGGGCACTGAATCTGCCCCTCCACTCCACAGTTACTGAAATTAGTCTCCATTGTTCTTAATGTCCTTGTGGGTATCTGAAATTTTTTTTCCCAACAACCTGTCACATTCAAGGTTCTATGACGTAAAGATATAGGACAGTACTGGAATTGTTTTCTCGTCTCTAAACACATGTTGATCTGCCGTATATCAAAATACTTCATTCACAGAACCTCAGGAGGTAGACTCAGGAAATTTTCGTTTCGGTGTGTTAGCCTGGGTACCGGTCGATATGAACTCCTGTGCCAATTTAATTTTCACTCCAAAGAGCAAGAAATTGTGATAATGAAACTTAAGGGTGATGTGGTTTAGTTTTGTTACCAGTTCAACTCCCATTTGATTTGGGATTTGCTTTAAAAATGCTAACAATTTGGGGCGCCTGGGTGGCTCAGCCAGTTGAGTCACCAACTCTTGATTTCGGCTCGGGTCATGATCCCAGGATTGTGGGATCGAGCCCTGTGTCGGGCTCCATGCTGAATGTAGAGCCTGCTTGAGATTCTCTCTCTCTCTCTGCCCCTCTTCCCCATCTCTAAAATTTAAAAACATGCTACCAATTTGCTTTAAGACACTAAAAAAAAAGCATTAGTCAAAAATGGAAGTATTTCTAATATTTTCCAAACATAAGAGAAGTGTTTTTGTAGGGTGAAAATAGATTATTTGCCATAAATGAGCATATACATTAAAGGTTGGGTCTGTAATTTATTTGCATTAAAACTGAATTAAGTATTTCTTTTAATCTTCCAAAGAGTCCTCATACCGAATGGGTTCGCATTTGTACCTGTCTCACTGTATGGATTTTCTTTTCTCCGTAGGCTGGATTTGGTTACGGCTTGCCAATTTCTCGTCTTTACGCCAGATATTTTCAGGGAGATCTGAAACTCTACTCCATGGAAGGGGTCGGTACTGACGCTGTCATTTACCTGAAGGTACTGCGTTTCATTAGTTATATGAAGGCATCTTTACGTTTTAAAGCTTTAAGTTCTTACATCTAATGGAGAACAGCACTACAGCATGTCTTATGTTCAGTTCAGATTTACTTTAGTTTTATGGGAAAACCAAGGTATGTCCTGTCCTTGATTTTCTGCTCAGGTGTAGCAAAATACGAAATACGGACATGTAAACACACAAATACTGATTTTTAAGACTAAGATTCTTAGTTGTGATTTCTTTTAAAATCGCATAACCATTGAAAAGACTAATGTAAAAGGAGATAGATTTTCCTAAACTGAAGTCTTTGAGTCTCTTACTTTAAAACTCACTGGCTTTTCCAAAGTTACAAGAATTCAGTAATCATGGTATGGTGATATAAAAGGCTGATCTAATAACAAAGCTTCTGTAACACAGGTGTTCTCATTCATTGGTAGCATCAGACTTTTATTTATTTCTAAACTCTAGAACACTTGAAGTATTTTTTTGAATAGGTAATACAGGCACGTAGTACAGAATTTAGAAGCTACCAAAGGGAAAAGTAAGTCTTTCCCGCCACTGGCTCTGAGCCACCCAGGTCTCTTTCCCAGACGTAACCATGGTACCAGTTTCTCATGGAGCCTCCTGGAGTTGATTCTGCATTGATAAACATATGGGGGGAAATAATTTTTTCCCACACTGATTATTTCCACATTTTGCTCTTTTTTTTAAGCTTTCTTGTATATCTTGGAGATCTGCTACATCCCTGCATATAGAGATGGTCATTCTTTTTCACAGCTGCGTATGCGCAGTGTGTTATATGTTATACGTGGTGTGTTATATACCATAACCTAACCAGGGATTTGGAGTGTATATCTTATGTGCCACTGCATCTAAATGATGTGATATTTGGCATCACCTTATGTGCTTATGTGTATAAATTTAGTATGTATGAAACTTCAGTTCTGTGTGGGCCCTCTGGGGAGCAGTCAGCCTGTGAACAACAGCGCTCAGCCTAGAGACCATATAGTCAAGGCGCCTGAGTATTTCAAAGCAGTATTAACTGAATAAAATACTTTGTGTTCTGGTTACGTGTACTTTGGTACTGGTTTTGAATGAGTGAATGTTTTTATTCCTTTAAAAAAGCTTTAATTTAATCCTGGGCAATCTATGTCCGCTATCGAAATGTAATTTTAATGTAATTCCAAAAGTACGCATCAGGGTTTCTAATGTTGTAAATAGTAAAACTTCAGTATCTCATGTGAGAAAAATGACATGTGGACCTTTGGTGTCTGTTTTTGTCTTTCTGTTAGGCACTTTCAAGTGAATCATTTGAGAGACTTCCAGTTTTTAATAAGTCTGCCTGGCGTCACTACAAGACCACACCGGAAGCTGACGACTGGAGCAATCCCAGCAGAGAACCTCGGGATGCTTCAAAATATAAGGCGAAACAGTAATTTCATACTTTAGTTTCTATTATAAAGTATCTGATTTTTCCCCAGAATGTACCAGCCCGATGATACCTTTAGCCAAATCTTCTCTGTGGTTTTTTCACTGGAAAAGCACAGTCATCTCTAAAGAAAGAAAGGTTGGGGGCACCTGGGTGGCTCAGTCAGTTAAGGGTCCAACTTTGGCTCAGGTCACGATCTCATAGTAGATTCGAGCCCGGTGTTGGGCTCTGTGCTGACAGCTCGGAGCCTGGAGCCTGCTAAGGATTCTGTGTCTCCCTCTCTCTGCCCCTCCCCCACTCATGCTGTGTCTCTGTCTCAAAATAAATAAGCATTAAAATTTTTTTTTTTAAAGAAAGAAAGGTTGGAGCAGCTTTTTCACACCAGACAGGAAGGACAGCATGAACTGGCTTGCCAGAGTAGCCATTCCGATAGAGGTGCCCATGTTCTAGAAGTTCTTGTGCTGTGGGGGTATTAATAGCAGTGAGCAAGGTTTATCCTGCCATAGATTGGATTTTTAAAAAGTAAATTCTGCAGTTTGTCATCATCTATGAAGACTGACAGGAGAGTGTTTAGAGAAAGTCTGTGGGTGGGTTGAATCTGAAAAAAAATAAAATTATCAGTCAAGATAAACAAAACGTGGTTTATCCATACAACGGAAAAGGACGCATACTGTATGATTCCACTTACACTGAGATACCTAGAAAAGTCAGATTTATAGAGACAGAAGGTAGAATGGCGATTGCCAAGGGCAGGGGGAATGAGGAGTCATTGTTTAATGGCGACAGAGTTTCCGTTGGGAAGATGACAATGTTCTGGAGATGGAGGGTGGTCACAGTTGCACAGAACTGCGAACGTGCTTAATGCCCCTGAACTGTGCTCTTAAAAATAACCATTTCTTACCATCTTACCAGATAGCCAATTTTACGGATCATTTACCACAATTAAAAAATGAAAAAATTAAAAAGAGGAAAAAAAATCACAGAATAACAGCTTTCACTACTTTATGGTAATAAGGGCAATAATCCAATCTTTGGTTTCCAGTTTTTTTTCTTCTGATTACAGTCAAGCTCCCACTAGGCTAGCAACAGTAAGGGCTCTGTCTATTTAAAATAACCTTTTATTAATAGAATAGAAAGCAGTGTGCGTGTATTATAAAAAAAAAACTTAGAAAATGTAAGTAAGCCAAAAAAAAAAAAAAAAAGAAACCACTGTCTGCTCACAACTCCAAGATAACGTCTCTTACAACTTTGTGTGTCCTTCCAGATACTTTGCTCTTTGTATATACAGGAAAACCTTATCGAGCGGGTTACTTGCTCTGCGAGTGTTCCACAGGACGAGCAAACATTTCTAATATATTTTAACTTGCAATACGAGTAGTACGTGGTGCCTAACGTCACATGATCACAACTGAGCCAATGGTTCTTGAGATTCGCTTTGATATACGAGTGCTTTGCATTATAAGCATGTTTCCCGAAAGGATTATGCTCACAAACCAAGGTGTTACTGTATATGTATTTTCCCCAAATGAGATTTATTTATTTATACTGTTTTATGACCTGCTTTCATTTCATTTAACCATTTCCACCTTTCCACATCAATAGATTTTCATCTTGAAAATTTCCATGAAGTGTCTAAGCCTGGATCAATTCCAGGACTGTGTAACAAATTCAAGCAAATCTCAAGTTGTTTTTAATCTAGGACAGCTTTTTTGTTGTTTCTGCTACTTGTCCTGCAAAAATACCCACCTTCATTTGATTGGTTTCTTCTTTGAAATGTCATTTGGCTTTTTCCCCATTCCCTGTATTTCCTATAAAGTGCAAATTCATCTAAAGATTGACCAGAGCATTAAAAAAATTTTTTTTAATGTTTCAAGAGAGAGTGCGAGTGGGAGAGGGGCAGACGGAGAGGGAGACACAGAATCTGAAGCAGGCTCCAGGCTCCAAGCTGTCAGCACACAGCCCAACATGGGGCTTGAACTCAAAAACCGCAAGATCATGACCTGAGCTGAAGTTGGACGCTTAACCGACTGAGCTGCCCAGGTGGCTCCTCAACAGAGCATTTTTTGCTGGAGTCCCTCATAAGCACTGTTTCAGAATTACATTATGAGGGGATGCCTGGCTGGCTCAGTCAGAAGAGCCTGTGACTCTTGATCTTGGGGTTGTGAGTTCAAGGCCCACATCGAAGTGTAGAGATTACTTAAATAAGTAAGACAGAAAACCCCAGAATTACACTATGATGCCCGTGATATGTGACTGATCCACCATTAGTGATGTTAACATTGACCATGTTGCAGATGCTGGCTGTCTGGGCCCTCCATGGTAGAGGCGTTTTTACCTTCTCAACTAGAAAGTCCTCTGTGTGGTGTTACTTTGGCCCTGGGCGACCATCACCTAGTGGTTTTTAACACCAGTTGGTAATTTTGGCCTGAATCAGTAACTTCATTAATGTTTATAAGATGAGTTATTTTTGATATCATTCCTTTGACAGTTATTAGCGGACATTCTCCTCTAAAGTTCCTCCTTGTCAACGCAGGCCATTCAGGTATCTCTGGAAGTACAGTTCCTCCTGGAAAGGCAGGATAAGAATTTAAATCTTTCCCTACCAATTTTCAAGGCTAGAAGTTGAGTTAAAATCCACCTTAAAACGGTGACAAATGATTTTCTGGCTTTCTCCTTTTTGAGTATTATTGTGGATAGGATAGACTTTTCTTCTATATGTTTCATTCAGAACTTAACATACGTACACACACATATATAAAGTGCACACATCTTAGGTTTATAGCTTGACACGATTTTACATCGGTATTTCTAGCACCTGAAATGGCCCCATTCTAATCAGAGTCTTTTCCCTCTACTGTCCCCACCGTGTAACCATTACTCTGACTCTGTCATTTCTTAAACGTAAAACAAAAGGAACATGTAGTGTGTACTCTTTCTGTGTCTGGATTTCTGTGAGGTTCACCCATGTTACTGCACATAGCAGCCATCTTTTTGAAGCTTAAACTGGCACACCTTTGGCCACCGGTAAGATCCTCTGTGTTCCTTGGCTAAAACCCCACGTATTTTTGAAAACTTTTTCTGGCCCAAGATGACATAATGGTGTCATCTTATACCTTCCCTGCCTCCATCCTAGAATCAGCATTTCCCTCAAGGAGCCCTATTTGCTTTTAATGGGTATTAGAGACCCTAACCTGGAAGTTAGGGGTGTATATTATACCTTTTCTAGTTCTCTTTTCTGGACAGAACTATTAAATCATAAGTTCATGTTGATACTTTCAATTCGATTTTAACATTGCAACGTTTCACCCTAATGTATGTTAATTGTGTATATTTCTTCTTAACCCTGAAAACCTTGATTCTTAACACGCACCAGAAAGGTATCTGTATGCAAACACAGCCGATAAAGCTTCGTGGTTTCGTTCAGTTATAGTAGCGTTGGTCTTTTCTGATGAACGATATAAAGGGTATCTTAACTGATTTTTGTCCCGTGGAAGCATTGTGATGGACCTTTGTACAGGATTGATGGACCAGTCATTCATCTCGGAGATGAAATTTAGAGGAGTTTGGTTTGTGCACGTGAGTGCAGGTATACACATGGGTATTCACACATACATACACATACCATCCCTGACCAGGATTCAGCTCATTCAGCTTGTAACAACTGGATCAATTTCCCTTGATTTCATTTTCAGCCTCTATGCAGTCAAGTAACATGTTGGGCATCACTGTGACCAATTAATGCAAGCTATTGCTCTGATAGGGGGAGTTATTTGGGTAGTCCAGAAGCAGGTTTTTTAAAAAGTTTATTTATTTTGAGAGAGAGAGTGCAAGCAGGGAGGGGCAGAGAGAGGGAGAGAGGAAGAATCCCAAGCAGAGAAAGAATCTCCGTGCTGGTAGCACGCAGCCCAACGTGGGGCTCAAACCATGAACTATGAGATCATGACCTGAGCTGAAACCAAGAGTCAGACACTTAACTGACTGATCCACCCAGGCACCCTCCCAAGCAGTCTTTACAAATAATATGGTCCATTTGGAGTGGAAAAAGATGGCTTTAATTGATTATTTTTTAAATGCAGTTTTAAAACTCTATATTCTATCAGGTTGTATAATAATTAAGTATGTCTTAGTTTCTAATACATTATCGGACAAACAAGTTTTAGCAGAAAGCAGTATTTAAAATTGGAAAATGGTTAGCCTGATGATTCAAATTGTTAAATTTTACAAATAGGATGACTGGTGGCGATCTTGGGAAATTATTTAGTATAGGTAGGTAAATTCACTAGGTGAGTGAGAAATTTATCGAAAATTTATTCTGTAATCAGGTTTTTCTTTTTTTGGCTTTTTAAGTTTCTATTTTAATCCCGTTTAGTTAACATGCAGCGTAATATTAGTTTTGGGTGAACAGTACAGTGATTCGGTTCTTCCACACGTCACCCGGTGTTCATCTGATCTAGTCAGATTTTTTAAAAAGAGAATGTTTTATTTTTATTTTTTTAATGTTTATTTATTTATTTTGAGAGGGTGCGTGGGAGCGGGAGAGGGGCAGAGAGAAAAGAGAATCCCAAGCAGGCTGTGCCGTCCGTGCAGAGCCCGACACGGGGCTCGATCCCACGAACTGTGGGATCACGACCTGAACTGAAATCAAGAGTCGGACATTTAACTCACTGAGCATCCCAGCCACCTCTAATCAGATTTTTAATTAGAGCTGTACTCAGATATAATTCACATACCCCATAAAATTCACCCTCTTAAAGTGTACAGTTTTCCTGTATTCAAAGTGTGCAACCCTCACTACTAATCTTAGAACATTTCTGCCCTCTCACAAAGAAACCCTATACCCGTTAGCGCTCATTCATCATTTCTAATCAGGTTTTTAACTGAGAGTAAAGAACTGTTTTAAAATATGTATAAGTAATTAGATGGTCATTCTTTTTCTGTACCAACTCTGAGAGTAATTCTGAGATAAGGCAAAGGTTTTTGAATTCCCACCGCCACTAAATGCTCGGAGTCAATCTTCGTTAAATAGAGAACGTTATACTCAAACTGATCGTGGATATTCCTGTTGTTTTCTTTGTAGGGACAAGATCAAGACCAATAGAACTTTGTAGAGAACGGAATGCATCTGTCCTCTCTGTGAAGAAAGATCGTCTTCTGCAAGTCAACCGGAGAGAACTCTTTTCCTCCACCAACTTTGAGCAAAGCACATAGTCACTACAGTGCTTGAATGTCTTATTTTCTCTACATGAGCTGGACCTTTTCCAGAGAAACCTTCTGTAGCTGCTCCATATCTTCACTAAAGTAGCACCTTGAGCAATTTTTCATAGTATGTTGCTGTGATTTGGTTGGCGCCTGTCACGAGAGAGCGCAAAGCCTCGTCAGCGCTCTGGTGTCCTCATACCTCCCTCCTCATTGTCATAGAGTCGAGTGTGTACTTTGTCCCCAGGATTCTAAGCTCCTTCCTCATTCCAGATGCAGCCGGTCTCTACTGTTGCTCTTTGTGACCAAATACCATGTTTTTCCAAACCACCGACTAAGGCCTGGGTAATCTGGAAGTTGGAGACACCAGCAGAGCGTGTCTTGATAATTCAGTCCCAGGGCCCTTCGTCTCGCATTTGTGTCCTTCCTCACTCTGTGATTTTGACTTTGGCCTTCTTCCATCTGATCTGAGTGAGGTGTGGCTCCTTTCACATTAGATCTTACTCTCCGATGCATTGATTTTATTTTAAAATTCATTTGTGTACTTCCCTTCTGTCAATTAAAGCGTTCCAAAAGGTGTCTTGGAATTTTTCACTTAACTGCTTGGTTTCAAAGATCTTAAGTGAAAAACTACCTTCTGGTCCTTGTCAGATTTGTAAAGAGCGGGAAGTGGAGTTTTTATGCTCTGTAAAAATTTTGCCAGTCTCATTATCAGATTCCTTTGTAGTTTTCTAAGGAATTGGAGGTCCCTGTGTGATGCACTTTACTAGTTATAAAATAGGCTGTCGAAGGCAAAAGTTCTTTCTCATTTATTTTGAAAAATGCCCTAGGTCTTCATAATTTTCATTTTCGTGAATGGTAGCCATTTTTAGAACTGTCGATCTGATTTTCATACTCCTTTCCTTATTGCTGAAAGCTGGACCGGGCAGAGGACTCGGGCCGAGGAGAGGGAGGTCGGGTTGTGTGCACCCTCAGCAACGGAAGCCTTCCCACAGCCCACATCAAGGCCTCGCTTCATACGGCTCCACACGGTGTTTCTCTCCACCGTGATTTCTCCTGTCTTGTGCTTTGGCTTCTGCCTTCTTGTGACGCCCATATCCATGCTCCCATCCAATTTTTAAGCGTTGAGTTCACTGATGGAAAAGTTGTAGCTTCTAAAGTACACAGTACAAAGTCCTTTGGTGCCACGGTGGCGTCCGTGCAGGTGCCCTCGCTGTGGCCTCCGTGGGGGTCGCCCCGGGAGGGGAGGGGTCGGGCCCTGAGCAGCTGCACGCGCGTCGTCCGCGGCAGCCCTTTCTCTTCGCTGCACCGAGCCTGATTTTCTTGCATTTCATTGTGTTACCTGAGCTCGTGGTAGTTCCCCTTGGAAAGATCCCTCATCCACCCGTGCGAAGGTCTCATCAGGGAACTGCCATAATCCACTAGATAAGAAAAAGACAGACGTGCTTCTGAGAGAGGCGGGACAGGATGGTCCGGATGGAGGCCTGCGGGTTTGAGGACCGAGCCCGTGTCTTGGGGATGGGGCCATTCCGTGTGATCTTTTCCCTGTGTCACAGATGTAAAAATAGGGGCCCTTTCCATTTCAAGTCTCCGACTGTCTTACAAACACTAGGTGGTGGAGCATCATCTTCCCGGGCCTCCATTTCTAACCATGCCCCTTTATACTTTGACATGTGCTGTTCCGCAGGGGGGGGCGGAGGCCACGCACCGAGGAGTGGTCCCTCCTGCCTTGTCCTGGCAGCGTTTTGCTGTGTGCTTGTGGACATTGTTCTGCCCTCACCAGCTCCCTGTAAGGGTGCAAGAAGGAGAATAAGGTTTGGAAAAATCCTGTCGCGTTCTCCCCTTTATAGGTCTTTTTCAAAAGTAAAGATCTCTTTTTGTGTTTCAGTGACACGATTGGTAGTCCTTTCTGATGCACTTGCCTATCCAGCTGGCTCCTGTAGTCTTGCCTCTCCTGTCTGCCTTCTGCATTAAGAATTGACCTTTGCTCCAGAGCAGCAGCCATAAGAAGAGTTGCAGGAACATCTTGCATTCTCACGGCTGAGTGGCCCCAGCATTCATTTATCCTTCTTGTTGGCCGTACGCGGCTCTCTGAATCTGAACATGGGTGCCTGCCTCTGACCGTGCGCTCGGTTTGTCGAAGCAAATGGTCAAATTGCCACATACAGGTTGTAAAATAAATAGACATAGACCCCTCTTAAGCTGAATTCATTTAGTACTCCCATTCCCTCTGTGTTTCCCTCTCATGTCCTCAGTTTTTAGTATTTGGGGACTATGTCTGCTATTTGGAATAGTTCCTGGCACATCATAGGTGCTTAATAAATATTAGTTGAATCAATGAATGAAAACTGACATTTGCCTTGGGTGGCGGGCAGCATCTTTCTATGTTCTTAAACTATTTTTGTTTCCAATTAGAAACAATTCAGGTCAGGAGCTGTGGAAGGACTGAGTCTCCTTTCTACAGGCCTGAGAACAATGACTTTAAGATGTAGAGAAATGAGAGGTGCCTGGGTGGCTCGGTCGGTTAAGCGACCGAGTTCAGCTCAGGTCGTGATCTCATGGTTCCTCACTTCAAGCCCCACATCGGGCTCTGTGCAGACACCAGGGTCCCTGCCTGGTAGTCTCTCCCTCCCTCTGTCTCTGTCTCTGTCTCTGTCTCTGTCTCTCTCTCTGTGCCCCTCCTCCTGTGCGTGTGCACTCTCTCAAAATAAATAAACTTAAAAAAAAAAATAAAATGGAGAGAAATGAAAGAAGAAGGGATGGCTCCGCCGGAGCCGTCTGTTGCTTTTTCTGTCTCTGAGTGTCTGATTTTGGCTCTTTAATACAGTGGATTTTTCCATCCAATCAAGTGAGACAGTGTTACAGCCTTGCTTATCGATTCCAAAGAACCGTCACAGAAAGGCTCCCATTTGACCCTTAGAGTGCCGCGAGGCGGACGCTTCCAGCATCCCCTCTGTTTTTCATGCGCGTTCCAGAGCAGTTCACTGGTGTTTCCAGGCGAGTGCAGGAACCAAAGTGAGCAGCTCGGTCTCGTTCCCAGTGCTTTCCACAGTGCACCAGGTCACTAGCATGATCTCTTTTGAGGAATTTCTCGGGTATATTAGCGCTCAAGGGCAGGATACGAACCAAAATTTTTCTATAGTGCCAGAGAATTCCATTCAAGAGAGGTTTTCTTTTGTGTGTTTTCATTTTGGCATCGTTAGTTAGAGGAGATCATCGAATGGACTTGGCAGCTTTTACCTCGAAAGACAGGCAACTCAGAGTGTGTAGCTGCAGGTAATTATTAGAGTTATTTAGACTTAATTCCATGTTTCAGTTAACTCAGTGCTCACTGCCAGCCCTCTCATACAAAGACTCCACATCCGGTACTCGATGCTTTTATCTTTTAGTGGACTGGATTACAGCTTTGGTTGGATTTTCTTGCATATTTACCAATATGTTTCTGTTGCCATTCCTTATGAACAGTAATTTGCCTGGCTCTGAGATTCTTGGATCACATCCTTTTTCCCTCAGTTCTTTAGACACGTTGCTTTATTATCTTCTAGTTTCTGGTGGTGCTGAGAGGCCTGAGTCCAGACAGATTTTTTTTTCGCCTTTTGCAGATGGCCTACTTGTTTGTCCCGGGCACTTGTGATTTCTTGTGTATCCTTGAAATCCATGACTGGATTCGAATCTCAGAATTGACCGTTGTCTGTTGGCTTTTTCTGATCCGTGGTGAGTGTTAGACATTGTCATTGGGCCTTACGACATGTCTTAGCAGTGTATTTGTTCTCTTTAATAATTTGCCCCTCTATTGGTTCTGTGTTATCTGTCCTTCACATTTATCTTTCCTTTGACCGCTTTCATCCCCTTGTCTTTCTTGATGCTGTGATATTTTTCACCTCGGGTCTGATCCTTCATCTTCTGTGGCATTGACGAGAGGCGTTGCTGCGCGCAACGTGAGTTTCACTTCTGTTATGCTTTCTTTTTTTTTTTTTAATCTGTTTCTTAGCTCTGTCAGCTTTTTTTTTTTTTTTTTCATTATGTTGTCCTCTCTGACTCCTGGTTTCATTTCTTGGAAGGCTGAACTGTGTTGTCTACAATTTTCGTGGTTTCTGAAGTCATTCTGTTTCCAGAGTGTACTTATCTGTTGTGTGGTTCCTTCCTTCCTTTCTTCTGGGTTGTTTGGCTCTTCTATTGTTTCACAGGTATCGTGATGGGTGTCTCTGCTTATTATTTGTCTTGGCATGGGACCAGTTCTGGCTGCCCAAGAAGAGTGTGGAGAAATCCTCCTCGACTCCTCTTTTCTCAAGTGAGACGTGTTTGGTCACCTTCGCACTAGATGTTGATGGGTTGTAATGGTGGAGGCGGTTCGTGTTTTTCAGTCTGCTAGTTGGATATGGGGGAAGAAGGAGTTAAGCAAAGCCTCCTTGGGACATCTTGTCTCCAAGTGCCTTCCGTGGACGCTGCTAATCCCCTGCCCAGCCGGGGGCAAGGAATTCCCTTTGAGCTTCCCTATTTCCACTAGGTGTCGCCCTAGCAGGAGTGTGGTGGGTTCGTACTTCTGCTCTGCCGGACTGTCTGTAGTCAGCATGTGTGTGGTTGGCTCCCGAGTTGTTATTTCTGTCCCCCACCCACAAATGGAGCACCTGCCATCTCCCTCTCCCCTCCCAGGTTTGCTGGTGGAAACGTGCCCGTGCGGTGCGCGCTCAGCTTCCTGACCGCCGCTGTCCCTTGTTTCTCCAAATTAAGCAACGAGCGGTAGAGTCCTTTGGAAACCTCTCCTGAACTGCCCAGCAACTGTGGTCTGCTTGACACATGCGAGAACCCTCCTTTGATTAGTCTCCAACTTTGTTGTATCTGTCAGATACTCCCCCTGGAGTCCTTGGTATGGGGTGGTGGCTTTTATTAGTTTCATAATGGCCAGCTTCTTTTTCAGTCTTTGGATGTGTGTGTTGAGGGGCAGGAGCCCTGATATAAACATGTGTTTACTCTGCCATCTTTCCCAGTGGTCCAGGTGCTTAAACATTGACTTTGAAGATAATGTCCTTCATGGTCATAATGTGTATGAAAGTAAACAGAAGGACCCAATATTGCTAGCAGGAAAGGACCATTAATAACTTAATCAATACAGGATTTTTGTTTATTGTTCTATGTGGAAAGATAACTTTTAACTCAGGTTCCTGTTCCATTGATTAGAGATATCAGTACCTTCTGGTTTGAAAATAGGGGACGATGTAATGAACTGAAGAAGTTATCAGCCAATGACACTTATTAATTGGTTCATTAAATATGGTAGACTAGCACATAATCAGAGTTAGCAAGAGAAGCAGAAGCTGTTTTCAGTTACTAGGTTGCTAGTCCAGCTGTCTTGCTGAGGGTATTAACCCTGGTGAAAGCTCGATCGTGACACGGGTTTTCTTACCTGTCTTTTCATTTCAACGCATTTTAAAATTTGGTTCATGAAGAAATAGGGAGTGAAGTTCTCATCAGGTTTATTTTTGTTATTCATGAATATCCCTTGAGATGGTGTGTAGGTCTGGGGCCTACCACAGAGGCACACGAGTTAATGATTCTAGAGTGCGTTTACAGGTGAACGATGGGCTGGGCGCTCTGCTGGGGCTGTTTGTAGGGTCGAAGCTTCCTTGCCTCCGTGGCCAGCATATTCCACTAGGCAGACTTACCTTTGGATCCCAGGATAATGACCAAGGAGCGTGACCGACAGCCTTGCTCTGTGACCAAACTGTACCGTGCAGTGCCTTCCACTAAAGTCAGGGTCTTTGCCCTGTTTCTGTCCTGGTGTGAAAGGGAAAATTGAATATGTGCCTACGCATCAGGGATGAGTGAAAAGAAAGTGGTAGACAGGAGTTGTGTAAAGGGAAGCCGTGTTTATTCTTCCATTTCGGTAATGAGTGCGGGGTGCTAGAAACTGTGCTAAGTGCCGGGCACGTGGCACGGAGCATAGCAAATGGAAATCCCTCCTCATGGACGCCACGTTGTGGTAGGGGAAACAGACAAGACACAAAACAAGGAATGTTTCTGGTACAATGGAGAGATGAATACAGTGGAGAAAATGAATACAGTGGAGAAAAAGAAAGCCGGGGGGTGGGGGGGCGTGGGGCGAGTTAGGGGGCTTCAAGCCCTGTGAACGTTGTTTTGGTCAGGGACAGGCGTGTACCTTAGATGAGGAAGTGGTCGTGATTCCGGAGTTCTTGTCGCCTTTGCATCCATTCCTCTGCCCTGGAGGGCCGTCTTCTGTGTCTGGCTCTGTGTGGGGCCCTGCAGGGGACCCTGCCCAGGGCCGGAGCAGCCCTCCAGGTACGCACAGCTCCCGAGCCTGTTGCGTCTCCGTGTGTGGCTGACCCAGGAGAGACCCTGGTCAGGTGGGAAGAGCCAGCTTTCACGATCCGCTTTCATTGAATGGTGTGGGCTGTAGTTCCCTCATAACACAAATGCGATGACAACAGGTTCCAGATGTCTTCTTAGGACTTTAGAAATCATGATTTAAATACACTTCTAACGTATGGACGACGCCGCTAGAGTTAAAATAGCAGCTCGCCAAGAGGAAAGACAACCGGCTGGCTCAGTTGGTAGAGCATGCGTGCGACTCTTGATCTCGAGGTTGTGAGTTCAAGCCCCACGTTGGGTGTAGAGATGACTTAAAATCTCGTAAAAAAAAAGGAGAAACCCTCTTTACCATTTCCACACTGGTTTTAGAGGTAGAGGGATTGTCCAAGAAGGCTTCCCTCTCAAGCCCTCAGGTTGGCATTAGCTGTGGTCACCCCTGAAAATGAAAATAAAATGACAGCAGTATCCTAGTCACAGAAGCCTCGAGGAACCTTTGTTTCTGCCTTTCCATCGGTCTCTAAAATAGGGACATGAATTGCCCATGATCCCAGTGACAGGGTCATTGTGGCCCGAACGAGGGCCGCTACTTGTGTTGTGGCGCAAGGTGGCTCTCTAAGGGAGGGCCAATTTGTCACCCTTTAAATGGACTCACTTGCATATAAACAAAAGCACCGTAGGGCCTCACTCCTGAAAGCGTCCCAACAAATGTCCCCTACGGTCGTGGGCCCGCAGCAGGAGAGAGCCCGCCCCTCCGCGCCTCGTACGCCGGCACTGCACCCTTTCCCTCCAGCACTGTGGTCGGCAGGGCCGCTTCGCCTCCGGCCTGGAGCGACTTCGGCCTCCGATGGCGGCCACGCGGCTCTCGGAAGCGGCAGGGCTCCAGGGCTCCAGGGCTCCAGTGCCGTGGTCCGGTGGAGACCGTTGGGAATATTTTGTGTGCGGTTTTTGGAAATGTTAGAGAACTGAGGGGTCGATTGGCGGCAATACTGCATCCAGGAAGCTTCCGGCGCAAAGAGTATGAGAATTTAACCTGCAGAATATTTCTCTGTTCTATAAATCTCTCAGTGACATTTGGATTAATCAAGCATAATTAAATGTAGTTAGATTTTTGTCAGATTGTAGTTCAAAATAATATTCATCTATGGAGAGGGTAATATATTCTGTAGAAATTTTATTAAGCACTTTAGTTAAGCAAACACTGAGGAGAACAAAATCAGCCTCAGGAAGGTTAATTACTAACAAAACAGAAAGTATAGTAGATTATGTAAATCATTTTAATTTTGAATACCATGGTGTGAGCTCTAATTTACATAGAGAGGTATTTTAGATTTGTGTTTCATATTTTCCAAAAGTACAGAGTTGGAATTGCGCTCTTTAAAGGTTCCAGTCGCTGTAGGTTTCCATTCAGTTTCCTGAACTTCTTCGTGTTTTCGTTGCCACAAGTGAGAAACTATAGCCGCGTTCTTTAAAATGCAGGTGATTATCTCTGTATTCCGCTAAATTCGTTTCAACCGTAAGAACTGTATTTTCATTTCTGTACCTTTAAAGAGGTCATCTTTTGAAGAGCAGTGTGAGGAGGGAGGTTTGTGAAGGCATCCCGCCGTGCCTGGCCTCTCACTAAATGAAAAGAGATTTTTTTCAAACGGGTAGATTTAAAGAGTTTAGACTGTGCTGATAAATCTTTTTATTTTAAATAATTTCTTTCAGGGGAGAAGTAAAGAGACCAAATCGATGTTTCATGGTCTATTTTTTTCTACTCCGAGGATGACAGTTTCACTACCCTTGCAGGTCTCAGGGAACAGCCTTTGTTAAGAATCCCCACGGAAATCTCCGAAACTGTATCGCGGTGTATTTAGATTTGACAGTTCTTGTCTAAATTTCTGGAACTAGAGTTTCAAAAGTATTGTCATCTCAGGAGCACGAGATTACCCAAGAAACTTGAACCTCACCCTTATCGCCACTGCGATTCTATGTATTCTGGGCCTTTGCATAGTAAGTGACACCCAAAGTCCTTTGTTTAGTAGCTATACAAAGGTCTCTCTATCGCACTTACTGCGATGTTCGTAGAAAAACCCTGCAGTTTAATTTTGTTTGCTGAGTTTGCTTCTTGGCTTTTCCAGTTTTGTACCGGATTCTGTTTTCTATTGGAATTGAATCCTTTGGGGAATAATAGCATTTCATTTAAAAGAACGTTCCATTAAATACCTCCAACTTCTGCCGACCTAAAAGTGGCCTGCTATTTGAACTCACATACCTTTTGCAAATGGGCCAAAATAGCACCAATGTCCAAGAGCATATATACAGTAGGCGCTGTGTTGCCCTACGGTTAGCAAAGGAAAGAAATGTCCAGTTCTGGCACGTAGGGCTGGTTTCCCAGCAATTCAGTTCATCTTTGCCTTCCAAACTGGTCAAAAATAGCCAGCTAAGAACGGAATGCATATTATTGACACAACTACTTCATGTTTTAAGATCATCTTAACCTTGAGATTTCTTTTTGAGAGCAAAGCAAAGGAATCCTGACATTCAACACGAACTCTGTTTTGTCTCTTCCTATGTGTCAGACGTAAAAAGACAGTTCCAAAAGTTAGATCTGATTGGAAGCCAAAGGCATTCGTTCCTCAGCCACGCCACGTGTAGCTGACAGGAAGAGTTTGTGAAAACAGGCGGGAGGAGTGTGAAATTTCGTATTGTTGTTTATAACGCACCATGGTACCACTTTCTTATAAATTCCATTTTATTCTTGTCCTTCGATCCGTTACAACCAGGGGAAACGTCAATCAGTATTTTAAAAGGCCCTATATTTACATTAAGAACTGGCTTATGCCTGTATCTGACAAACTGCTGGGGTTGCTCTCCGACGTGTTTAATTAGAACGGATGCTTTAGAATAGCGAGAGCCGCAGCCTGTCACTGTGGGGATCTGAAAACGGGAGAATCCTGCCACCGTAGAGGGAGCAGGCCGCATCGCTGTCGGGAGGCAGAGTTTGCCTGGCCGGCCGCGTGGCCGGCGTCGAACGTGAAACGAGAGGCTGTATGTGCTGGCTGTTCCCCAGCCGCCTATGTGACTCTTCCCCCGGGAAAGCATCACACAGAGCGCTTTGGTATCTTGCTTTTCACTTTTAAAAGTTCCTGTTAGAGCTGCCATGTGAATGTGCACGAGTCATTGTGCATCTAATTAAAATCATTCCTTAGACCGAACCACACTAAGTGCATCTTGACTCTGAGTAGACAGCCAAGGCAAGGTTGAGCTGGAAACTATAAGGTACTGGGTACTTTAAAACTTCAGGCTGACTTCCTTGGTGCCCCCTCCCCCGTTTCCATCCTCCTCGCCATTACAGCGATTACTCTGTTACGCTGCGCTGCGCCAGGTCCGAATGCTACGCTCTGATAAAAAACCCGGCTTGCTCTTGAGCGCGTCCTGAACAACACGACACGTGCTCTGGCGGAATAGAGCGTACCGCTTGAGCATTCTGGCCAACCTGATCTCTGGCGAGTTCCTTGGTGTTGAAGCGATTTGAAGTTGCAATTTGCCGCTTCAGGTTCACGGAGACACCACACACCATCTGTTGCTCTGAGTTCACGTCCTCACAAAAGCACACGAGCGCTTGCAGCTTAAATATTTTCCAGATTTAGGACCCGAGTTGCGAATACTTCAGAAATGCTTGAAGAAAATAGGAGAAGCCATTGCGGGGTGAAATATACCATCGTAAACACAGCTAATGCTGCATTTAAATGTAGTTCCTTGCTTGGCCAGTTTGTCATCACGGCTCTTTAACGCACGCAAGCGGTGATTAAACTGGAAACTGTAGCTGATTTGACAAGGGAAGAATATTCACTTACACGAAATAAAAGTTCTTTACGAGTCTTGTACCTCCACGTCCAAACCTGACCTGGTTCGTTTTGCGTATCTGTCGATTCTGTCACGGCGATAGATTTACGCGCGTGTCCAGTGCTCACGAGCTGCCTTGGGACTCATAGAGTGCAGCCCAGCCCCCTCGTGTTCTGTGCTGTTCTGTGGCCTGGCTGGTACACGCTGTCACGAGTGGAGGATGACACTGCCTTGAGGCAGTTCGTCACCTCACGTGCTTTGGAGAAAAGTGTTCTGTTGTTGGGATTGTTGGAAAAACACAGCCAGAGGGGTGTGTGGCTTAGATAACATTCCCTGTGAGTTGCAGAGCCATCTGCGGTGTGTATCACAGCCAAACTAGTCGCGGAGCACGGGGACAGTTCTGTACCACCGCCATCGAACAATAAAACGGTAGTTGTGATTCACTGCGTGTCAGTGTGGTCTTTTCCTGAGCTCTGGCCTGTGGTCTCATCCCTCCCACCCGTGAGCCTTGCCGTCTCGCTTTCTGCAATTTGATACGTGAGCAGCACCAAGCACCTTCGTAAGTTGCTGGGAGTGGACAAGGACCCTTACCTAAATGCTTATGCTCGATCGGAGGAAAAATAGGTTATTTGGATTCTTGGCAGCGGGGAACATCCTGTTGGCAGAATAAAGGAGCTCCTCACAGTGTATAGTTTTAACGATATTTTTCAAACATGGATCAGGGAAAGGGGACCGTATATTGTCCACGCCCGACACTTTTGGCAGCAAAAAGAGCACTATTAATAATTACACGCTAAAGCATGTAAACACGTGCAAACCAGGACTGTGCTGGGCGAATCGGGCCTAACTGGCCATGGACCACCTACACCAGAATCACAGAGTGCTGGTTAAAATGCAGGTCCCTGGGCTCTCCCTCAGCTCTATTCATTCAGATGCTCGGGGCCGGAGGCCTAGGAATCTGTATTGCAACAAACGCCACAGAGGAATCCTTTAGAAAGTGTAGTTTGGGAACCGTTGCCATATGGAATACGCGGAAGAGAAACAACTTGGAATTTGCAGTTAAAGGGCCGTTGTTTCCATGGTGTCTTTTGAGGATGTGGCACAGCCCGACACCAGGACCCAGCGCCTCCGAGGTCATTTGGCTGCAGTTACGGGCTTCCTGAATAATGACTAAGCGGTGTGGTCTTCGTGCTACCAATGTGTCGTTCTTCTACTAAACAGTCAGTGGTGAATGGCTGTCTTTCTAAGACTTGAGAGTACCTACCTGCTGTCTTGTATATTTCTCGCTAAAAAACAAACCTAGAAAATTTGAGGCAAGAAACTTGGGTGTAAATGATTCTTGGGGTGTTAATATCAGGGAATCCACACATTAGCCTCCATTCTGCTACCAGCGAGTCGTTAACTGCATCTTGGTTTCCTTGTCTATAAAATTAGGGCGTTGGATTATGGTTCCAAGGTCCTTCCCAGGTCTGATATTTTATGGCACTCTTTAACACCTAAAATAGGAAGCAGGTACCACCAGCTGCTTTCATGCTGTGATACATTTTGCCCAAAGAATACAAAAGCAGTGGCTCTCAAAGCGATCGTGGTTTTAGTTCACGTATTTAAAGTATCTGTCCGAATTTTACCAAAAGTCAGCCGCTGTGTGAGCCCATCACTCACGACCGGGGGACTAGCATTCTTGTCGCAGTCACTCCTCCCCTGTTTTGAAATCATTAAGTATGGTTTAGACTCACAAAGAGACCCTCCAACTCAATGTCTATGGTTCTGTGAAGCTGCTGCAGTGCATTGCTCTTGGATGTACGTTTTGACTTCCTTGTCATTTATTTCAGGGTTTTCCAATGACTAATGCATGTTTGCAAACGATCATGCGATCTCTTCAGATGTTCCTAGTAACACAAGAATGTTCTCCGGGAACACGAGTAAATCATGAGGCGTCGTGTAGGAGGGGTTGCCCCTGGGAAGGGTGCGTGTAGACCACTGCCCGCCAGAGCTCTGTGATGATGGGAATGTTCTCTATCTGTGCTGTCCATTATAGTCGCTCCTGGCCACTTGAACACTTAAAATGTGGCTAGTTCAACTGAGGAACGGAACTGTTTATTTAAATGGGATTTATCAAAATTTAAATAGCTACTTGTGGCTCGAGGCCATCATGTTGGACCTGGCAGCTGTTGAATAGCCGTTACATGTTGTTGAATTGTTCTGTTAACACCGAGCACCCATCTTCACAGCCACTGGAATGGGTGCTTAACAGTACTTTTGTCATTTCTTAATGTTGGTCTTAAAACGAATCCTTTGCCTACTGCCCACTGATGACACTGTTATCAACATAATAGTCTCTCTTTGGATAAGAAAATGAGATTTAGACCACATTCCTCCTGTCACAGCGGTATGGCAGATCATTTCTCATCTTTGTTATACGAGCCATTGATCACACAACCTCTGAATCCATTACTCTCCGAGGCTCACGTTGTACCCTGAGTTGAGGTATTAAGTATAGCCCAGAGGGTCTCAACCTGGGCTTGTTGGAATCGGAGTCCTGGGCCCCACTTCGGATCCATTCTGTCAGATGGCTTCTGGGACATATTCTTAAGAGTCCCCTAGGAGATGCTAACATGGGACGGACCGGGTTGAAAACCACTGGTAAGTCCAAACCTGCCTAGGAGAATCGTAGGTGGCAAGCAGCGGCCAAGCCCGTCTCCTTGACACAGAGCAGGTCCTAGGGGTCTTGCAGTTGTATTGATGTTCTGTTTAGCAGGTAATTGGAAAATAGAACAGACAAAAAGGCCTTGATTTGAATTCGGGGCAGCTGAGCAGCCTTGCTGTTTCTTACGGTGCAAGAAACTCTAAGTTAGGCCAATGGTCTTCTCACCGTTCCCCGGCATCGTCGTCTGAACAGCCCTCTCCAGCCCTCAGACAAAATAAACGCGTTAATGCTTTCAGTAACAGTGACGGGTGCAGAGCTTTCCACGGTTCCTTAGTAACAGCTTAATATAATAGTGTAATTATTTCCAAAGTTAGAGATAATTATTGTCACCTTAGCACAGTAACTGGAACAGAGCTTCCTATACGAAAACTGCTCTTTTCCTCGGGCTTCAACTGGCAACAAAATAGCAAGTTTACGGGGGCAGGTACTGCCCCGTTATCCAGGTGAGAAAGGCCCGTCAGTCACACTGCAATCGAATTTAGGGTGAGGCCTCGAATGCCCACTATTTGATGTCACTCATCAAATAGTTCTGTCCAGATAAGAGAGTTCAAGTGTTCGGGGCGAGGCTCCACACCTGTTGTTAGGGCCTTAAAGGAAAGTGTGTGCTGATGCCTTGGGACTTCGGTAGCTCACCTACAGCTGTACTATTCATGGGCCTAGTGAAGGCACAGCACTGATGAGCCTCCTCCATTTGGCAGTCCTCAAAGAGTGGTTTCTAATAAACAGAAAGTCTACTATTTTTTTAAGTTTATTTATTTTTGAGAGAGAGAGGCAGAGGATGGGCAGAGAGAGA
This sequence comes from Felis catus, assembly GCF_018350175.1. NCBI lineage: Eukaryota > Metazoa > Chordata > Mammalia > Carnivora > Felidae > Felis > Felis catus. The sequence goes on from NC_058386.1 coordinate 20,598,653, forward strand.
GGGAGACAGAGAGTCCGAAGCCGGCTCCAGGCTCTGAGCTGTCAGCACAGAGCCCGATGCCGGGCTCGAACTCACAAACCGCGAGATCATGACCTGAGCCGAAGCCGGATGCTTAACCAAGTGAGCCACCCAGGTGCCCTGAAAGTCTGCTATTTAAAATGTACTTATTTTCCCCTACTCTGAATAAGATGTGGCAGTCCTTGCACTCGGAGAAAGAGCACCCCACACCCAAAGAGATTAGTAAAATATTGTGAAATTAGTTGTTCGTAAAAGCACTGTAAAACTCTATTTGGCACAATTAGAAACCTGGACTGTTCAACAAGGGCTCAGGAAAGTCAAAGGTAGGGCCAGTCAGGAGAGGCCATAGTTGAGAGTCAAGCTACCGGGCTTGAGCTGAAATTGGCATGGGGAATGAGACTGTGTCCTCTTGAATCTTTGTGTCCCCAGGACCTAGCAGCTCACTCACATGTTTATCGAAAGCTCCAGACAGGAGTGCAAATGCTCATGGAAGGCTCCAGTGGGAAAAGAAGTTACTCCAGAAAGGAGTATGGAGTAGTCTGATGCTGGATGGCTGGAAGTGAGTTCTAGCTTAAAGTGGTCGTGGTCAACTTCCAAGGACCAGAAAAAGAAAAAAACACAAGCCAGGTGGAGAATAGGCAGGAAGCCGATTCTGCCCAGCAGTCAGAAGCTGTATTCCTGAGCCTGCTACAGTAGGAACGTATCCATTTGATCAAAGTCTTTGGTTAGCTGCCCTTTTACTCCTTGTCTTCTTGAGACTGCCAAGTATGAATTGGAGGATACATACAGAGAATGGGGCGGGGAAACTCTTAAACTTCCTTCTCTATCAGCCATGGCTCCATGTTTGTGAGTCGAGGACCCACCTCCACGTCTCTCCTCATGGACCGATTAGCATGTTCATTTGGGTCAGACATCTCCCATGATACCTATTCTGTGCTTCTCTTGTGGATATCAAGACTTGGGAGAAACCTTTTAAGCAGGTTCATCACGAGTAGATACAGGAATGTTAAAAAGAGGAACATGAATCTGTCTGCATAGGGGTTACTATTCCTCAGCTCAGGAGCTGGAAAAAGGTTCAAGGGTTTATGACCATTGTCTTTAGTCACCTTGTGGTAGACAGCATAATGGCTCCCCAGAGGTGTCTGCATCGTAATCCTCGGCATTTGGGAATATGTTGTATTACGTGGCAAGAAGGAATTAAAGTTGCTGACGACCTTCAGATAGGGAGATTTTCTTGCATTATTCAGGTGGGCAAATGTAAACACAAGAGCCCTTATAAAGGCAGAAGGCTTGTGGGAGTAGTGTTAACATGAGAAAGACGGCACTGGCCTTGGCTGGCTTTGAAGATGGAAGGAGGCCACGAGCCAAGGAATGCAGGCAGCTTTTAGAAGCTGGAAAGTGCGAGAACACATCCTCCCTAGAGCATCCAGTGCGGCCAACATCTTAATTTTAGTCCAGTAAGACCCGTTTTGGACTTCTGACCTCCAGAGCTGTGTTGTTTTAAGCCGCTGAGTTTGTTCCAGAAGTAGGAAACTAATATATACCTCTTCAGCTTCTTTCAGCTATTGTTGATCCCTGGGTACCAGGTATAGAAACAAAAAATAGAGTCAGTGACTCTCTTGTGTTCATGTTGATTTGTGGTCAGACCAGCGAATGGGTTCTTGTCAACATCTATCCAGTGGAATGGGACTACCAGGCAAGAAAGACTGGTTCTCTCGTCAAGCTGTGTAATCAGTCCTGTCCTGCCACGTGCATGGCAGAAGATGACAGGTTTTCTTTGAACTTGGAAATTTTCAAGTGACAAGTTCATTTGCAAGTATAATTAGCTGAAAAGGTCCCTGTGGAAAGGGTAAAGTATCCCAACTCTTTCAGGTATAGATTCATTAATTCTTTTAAAATGGAAGGTTACATATCAAATATTTTAGTTATGTCTAATCCCTCCATCAGAACTCCGCTTTTGTGAATACAGTACAGTAACCTGGCATGTCAATTTCCCTCCCTGCCCGCCCCCCCCCACCCCCCTGCAGGAAAGAGAATGAAGGTAAGGAGAATAAAAATTGCTTGTAGGAGACAAGTCAACCCTGCTCTGAACAGTTCTCCTCAAGCTTCCCATATTTGGTCAGCTATGGCAGAGACTCAGCTAACAAGGTCTTTTTTTTTTTTCTAGAATATAAGTTACAGCCGCACAGCAGGGCCTAACAGAGATCGATTAGTGCCTACAGATATTTATGCTCTTAATGATATTTTTGCATTTTACTGGTTAATTGGTTTTGACTCGATGACTTCTTAAAGAATTTAACCACTGGGTATACTTGGGGGTTTATGAATGGTCATGCTTTGTCTGAATGGCATCTCGGTGGGAGTCTTTTTATCTAATGGCTCCTACTGAAGAAGTTGCTTAAACACACAACTCCAATAACCCGCGAGGCCTCCGGTACAAGAGGACTCTGTGCGTGTGCGTGGTTTGTGTGTAAACATTTCTGATAGTGTACCTTTTTATCCTGGGGTTCTGTTTACAAAGGCTAATTGTCTTTGTAGCAAAAATGAGAGTCCGTCAACATGAATTTTACTGTGCTTTAGAATGGATTGCTTTTCTTTTGGGAACATTTCTGAGGTCTCACGAAGTCAAGAAGAAACCTGTAACTCTTGCTGTAATTACAGCCTGTCAAGAACGTGTCTGATCTGGGCAACAAAGCCAAGTAACATGGTCTATGAATAATAGGTATTCTGTTTTTAAGTGGATTCCCTTGCTGGACGCGGGCCTGGCTGTTGATTCTAGAGTCCGGGCTACTGTTAGAAGTGTCATTTCCGAGCTAAACCTCCCCAGATGGAGTTCATGGAAACTCCCAAATCAAGCTAGTGGAGGGCACGTGCCCGGGTCTCGGCGCTGCAGAATCTGCCTCAGTTGCTGGCCTTTGGGCTCCCGATGTAGTGCCTCCACCCCCGTCTCTCTGCTTCGGTCTTATCAGAGGCTCGCTTCCACAAAGATGTTAAAGTGGTGGAGATGGCCACGCCGCCCCGGTTAGGTACAGGTGAGAAGCCCCCACCAGGTGGCAGGATGGGGAAGGTGGGTGGAGCCCGAGAGCCCGTGGAGGCCAGGGCGTGTAAGCGGCCACCAAAGAAAGCTGTCAGCTGTGCTGGGCCACCCCTCCAGCTCTCTGCTCAGTGAGAGGTAAGCACTTCCTCACGGTCACTTGGTGACAGCATCCTAGCCGGAGCAGCTTAGGGACACCGCGGGCTGGGTCATACATTCAGAGACCTTAACGGGCAAAGACCTCAGAAACCATTTCCGTCAACCCCCTCGTTTTACAAAAGCAGACACCGAGGCCACAGAAGTGAAGCGGTTTGGCCTCGGTCACGAAGCCAGTTAGCACGGGAACCTAGAACTCAAGGTCCCGACCGGGCTCCCTCCGGTGACCTCCCCTCCGGGTAGCCTAACTAGCTCGCCAGGCAGGTGTGGGCCCTTTGCCCCGAGCCGCGCAGCGCAGAGCCCCCGCCCTCTGAAGTCCCCTCTGAAGTCCCGGGGCCGCAGCTGGCCATGGGCGGGACGGCCGCCACACCTGGGTTTTTCCCCTCTGAGCTGGCACTCGTACACGCGAACGCAGAGGCACACTTTGAAGAAACACGACAAGCCAACGTGCAATTACGTGTCCCTTTATTTATAAACAGGTTGGGAACGCTGTGTTCCACTGGGGAGCGGGGGTGGGTCGGGGAGGGACCAGGGGGTAGGGGTGGAGGGCTGATTCCAGTAGTTCGCGTTATTCAGCACCAGAGCAAATGCTTGGGCGTAAGGTCGTACTTTAACCCAGATGAGTCTCCGTCTTCTTGTATGTACAGCAGAGTCTTAAGAGTGCGTGCTCTTCTTATGGCTTTGTCCCGGTGCACATCGCAGTGACACAACAAAAAACTCAATTCTAGAGAGAAGTAGAAGTTGCAAATGCCTCGTGAACTTATTCGTTTTTAAAAAGTCTGATGGCCAAGACTAGTGCTGAATGGATGCCTGAGGAACAGGAACATCTCTGCTCCAAACGGGCTCATCTGATTCAGCTGAGTCTGAGCCGCCAACTCGCTCGTCTCCCTGGGGTACACCTGGGTGCTAAAGGAAGTCCTGAAGCTGAAGAGAACACAGGCGCACGCTCGCTCTTCCCGTCCCTCCCTCCAGGGATGGACTCACAGTGACTACAGCCCGAGGCAAAGAGCAAGATCCCAAGCCCGCAGAGCAGGTCAGAAGGCAGTCTTACTTAGGTCTCAGGGTCGCTCGTCTTGAGGTTGGTTTCCTTTGCTTTTCTAAGGTCCTGGCACATGGGGGCGGGCTTGCCAGAAGCGGGCCGTTCGGTGTGGCTACGATATTAGAGCTCTCCTGTGTTTTGAGCTGGTGGAAGGGTGAGTGTTTGATTTCAGGGCCCTGGGGAGAGGGTGTGGCAGCTGACAGAGAAGTGGTGAGCCGGGGGAGCTGGGGAGGGCAGGGAACCCACACCCCGCACGGGCATCCACTAACCTTGGGTGTCTGTGAAAGGAAGCCTTCCTTCTTCACCTGTTAGGGGGTGAGTGACACTCTGAAAGGGAGCAGAAGGTGACTGCTCCCCTACTCTCCACCCTCCACCCTCGTTTTCGCCCGTCTTTGTAACCTGGCCCCCGTCTGCAACCCTCGCTACTGTTCTCTAGTCCTCAGTCTAAAGCTTCCTCGCTTTCTCTCATTTCTGCTGGCCTCTTCGAGCCTGCACTTAATTTCTACATCTCTCACTCCAGCCCTGACTCACTCTGGGTCATTACTGTTGATTGGTCGGCCCGAACAAAGAGCACCCCCATCTCTTCCTGGGGGGTGGGCTGGAAGACGCTCATGGCCAGAAGCGCCAAAAGTTGGGCTGTTGGGCTGTGGAATCCCGCCCCCCGCATTCCTTCTCAGTAGTCGCCTGGCCTTACAACGGTGGGCGGGTGCCGTTGGAGGACAGCAGGGGCTCGGTGGGGGGGGGGGTGAGCTTTAGAACGGCTTGTGGGCTGTTGTGGCCCATCCCCGAAACATCCCAGACATCGGTCGTTTCCCATTCGTGGCGCTGAGTCTGAGTCACATAGGTGGCATCAGTCAGTACGCGGTAGAAGGCCCGCAGACGCGTAATCAGCCCGATCGATCAGCCCCACATTATTTGCTTCAGAACGCAACTCAGCTGAGGGCGGGCCTGCGCCGGGGCCGTGCAGTAAGCACATCAGAGGCCCGCCCAAGGTAGTTGCTCCTACACATAGAGCTCCTGAAGTGGTTCGAGAGCACGGGTTTCCTCTAACGTCCTTTCCGCTCTCGAGGCCCCTCTTCTCCCCTTTTTCCTCCCCCTGTTCTCCCCCACCTTGCCCTGCCCGGCTCTTCTCATCCTTTCACTGCAGCCGAGACGGGGTCTGGGCGCCAGTTTGCTCCAGCTGCATGAAGGAGGGGCGAGCGAGTGGGCACAACGGAAGCACGGGGCCTCACTCCCTCGGCAGGGTGACGCTCTGGGCCTTGACTACAGGCAGGTTCCCTCTAGAGTGCCGCGTCCCCCCCCCACCCCCCCGCGGCAGTCCCACGACTGCTCAACGTTACTCTGGAGAGAGTGCCGGCAACGAGGGGGTTCCAAGCTAGCTCGGCCTCATGGTCTTGCTTCCCAGTAAACCCCACTTCTCTCCAGGTGGGCAGGGAGGTAGTTCAACCCCGACACCAGGGGGAAAGACATGCCACCTTCCTTCGTTGGTTGCCCCACTTCTCGCCCAGAAGGCTGGTTCCCGAGGCCTCGGAAGAGGGGTGTTTGTGGCATGAGAGATGCTGAGCTCTTCCCACAAGTTGCTGGTTTGGGCCTCTGCTCGGGCCCCAGCTGTCTCTGGCTTTACTGGGACCGGCGGGCAGTGCCTCCTCTACCTGAGAGTGTGGTTCTACACCCTGACTCTACCTGCTCCTTCCCGACCTGTCATTAGTGGCCAAGAAGTTCACACAACTCCACAGGAGTGCTTAGGGTCCTCGTCCCATTGGCAAACCTAGGGGCGGGGTAGCGGTCTAACAACCTAGAGCATGTCTATGCTGAGATCAAACTGAGATTCCGACACTGCTCTGGGAAACTCTTCAGAGCCTCCCTCCAGAACTATTACGGGAGGCCATGAGAACAACATGCTCGATTCCTGGTTGGGACAAGACATTTCTACAGGAATCCAGGATGAGTTTTTGACAAAGTGCCCAAGTCACAAGGGAACCAGGTAGTTCATTAGACCGAGGATTTCAGCCAGGGTATTAGGGTGAGAGCAGGGGAGTGTACTGTAAAATGCTACCACCGTATATTCGTATTGCATATGGTCTACACCCTGGAGGGTGTATTTGGAGCATACATAGGACAGATACGTGCAGGTAGCACCCCCTATTGGTATACTATGTGGTTTGGTATATCAAATGGTTACTTGAGGTCTATGAAATTGTTAAGTGGTCAGACATGGGAAAAGCCATTCCACAGTTAGCATCCTTTAAGGAGAAGCTCCAGGAGACCTTGAGCATCTGCTAAACTCGGAGCCAAAGCAGAGCAGCTCCTCTTGACATACGTGCGCACACACACATACACAAAATGTTTTTCTCTGTTGCGTTTCCCACAGAGAAAGGTAATTTCTGGAAGGCCGTGAAGTCGAACCAAAGATGAAAAGATACAACCAGGAACATATTAGGCCTTACGTGGCATTCTCAACAAAACTGTCTTTTGGATAAGAAGTTAAGGTTCGTGCTAGATGACCTTTTACGTATCTGGCCTAAAGCGTGTCTTGATCTGTGCACCACGTTCCTGGAACTGGCAAGGATAGATGTGTTGCAACATCAGGTCTCAGTGGCTCAACTGAGAAGGTTGGAATTTGTCATGAACTTGGCTATGTCAGAAGCACTTCGCCACCTCTATGGGAAACCGTTTTATTCTGGCAGAGCTTGGGTGGGAGGAGGCAACGTGCAGGGCCCTTGTGAGCTGCAAGTAGCGGATTGAGGGAATGGCCGCTTCCACGGGTGGTGAACTTGGTGGGGGTGGGTGGAAGGACCAAAGCAGAAGACACCCCACTGGGTGCAAGTCTCCTGGGGGCGCTCTGCATCTTTCCTTAGCAAGGTTAAAGTAGAGTGATTCTGGATGCTGCTAAGAAGGTTTGTAAAGGTTGTCCGGCTAGAAACCTCCATGCAGAGCCCACATGTTAGGCTGAGTGGAGACTGGGGGAGAGCTGGTCCCCAGGCCTTACCTTAGCTGAGCCGCTGCCCCTGCGACTGTGACCCATCCAACCCCACCCAGGCAAGCCCGGTGACCCCGCCCCCGCCCCAGCCCGCGCGGGGTGGCTCTCATCTGCCAGCAGCCTTTACTTCTCATCCTCATCCCCCTCACTCATGCTGCTGATGGAGGCTGAGGCTGCTTTGGGTGAGGAGGGGGGTGAGGTTTTGTTCGGGAGCCACGAGAAGGTGGGTGACGGGGAGCGGGACGGGGACCGGCTCCTGGTGGGGCTGCTCACTGGGCTCTGCTTCGGGGACAAGGCCTGCAGCATCCGGCTACTCCTCTCCTGGAACATCTGCTTCTAGAGAGAAAATGGGGAGAAAGGGTCTGTTAAGTTAGTCTTCCAAGCTGGTGGCGAAACAGGGCAGGAAAGAGAGCTGGCGCCCCACCAGGCGGGCACCCACGCCCCCGTACCACACTCGATGCCCGACACTACCCGCGGAGAGGAGGGGAGTGAAAGACAGGGACGGCCAGAGGCCGACACACAGGTGGCCACTGTGCTGGCTCCTGGGACTCTCCTCCTCGCCTGCCTTGACTCCAGCTACCAAATGTAACCGGAGGGGCTGCGACCTGCCAGGCACATCGTAATGTCCTAGGCACGGAAGGGTAGGGGGACACAGAAATCCCTGTCCTCATCGATGTGAGGAGGACTCCCATAGTAAACGAAGGGAATGAGATACGTGTATGTCAGATGGATGTACGGGGTGTGAGAAAAAATAAAACGAGAGGAGAGCAAGATGGGGGTGTGAGGTGGGGAAGCGCTGGGCAGCAAAGGTAATTACAGTGCTCAGCGAAGGCCACAAGGAGAGGCCATCTGAGCAAAGACCTGAAAGAGATGAGGGCCCGGGGCCCATGTGACTGGAAATCGGGGGCAAACACATTCCAGAAGGGAGCATGCGGTACATGTCCAGGGAGGAGCGAGGAGGCCATGGCGGCCGGAGTGGAGTCACCCCGGGGAGGAGGGGGTTAAGAGGAAGTCACCAGAGAAGTGACACAAAACTGTGTCCCGTAGGCTCTTGGTGGCTGTGTAAGAACTTTGGCCTTTATTCTGAGAAGAAAAAACTCGGGATAGTTCCTTGACCCCTGGAGTTCTGGGTCCAAGAGTCAGGAGAGTTGGGGCTGGGAGAACGGGGTCGAGCGCACCGTTTTAAGAATCCAAGGTTACATGAGGTGAGAAACGGTTGGAGGCCCGGTAGATTTGTTTTCCCCGGATTTTTTAAAGTATACCTGACTTAAGGTGAAACCCACCCTTCTCAGCCTACGGTTCTGTGAGTTTTGATAAGCACCAGCAGGGTATGTGGCCGCCCGCACAGTCAAGGTCTTAGGAGAGTTCCATTGGCCACCGAGTTCCCACGAGATCCTTTGTCACCCCCTCCCCCAGCCTCCGGCAACAGATCAGTTTTCTGTCCCTACGGTTTTTGCCTTTTCCAGAATGTCCTCTAAATGGAATCATGTAATATCGTGGTCTGGCTACACTTTTTTTTTTTTAAATATAATTTATTGTCAAATTGGTTTCCATACAACACCCAGTGCTCATCCCAACAGGTGCCCTCCTTAATGGTTACACTTTGCAGGTAGAGCCCCCAGGAGGCGCTGACAGGTGGGGTGTGTGGTGTGGGAGGAAGACTGATCAAGCGACTCCAGCTTCTGGCGTAAACGACTAGAAAGCCAGCAGTGTCATTTGCTCGGGTGGGGGACTCTGTGGGTAAAGGGGGTCTTGGTGGTAAGACAGCTCCGGCTGGGAACCTCAACTGACCGCTGGCTGGCGCTTTAAGAACTGAGTCCTTCCCTGACACGGTCCATCCGTCTGCTTCATGGGGAGCCGGGTCTGGGCTGGCGGCGCCGCGAGCGCTCTGCCCTTCTGCTCTCCGCCTGCAGCTCGGCCCCCCACGTATATGTACGTCCCATCCCCCCCACCTCGGAGCGCCCTGCCGGTGCTGCCTGGGCTCTATGCCTGGTTTGTCACGGAGCCTCCGCCCCCAGCACCTCAGTCCGATCTTGGGATCCTAAACTGGGCCTGAGAGCCATTTCTCCAGTTAGCGATTTGAGACCTGGCTTGTCATTCGAGTTACCCATTTTACAAACCACTCCAGAGCCCCCTGGAGACCATGTGCTGTACAAGCCGGGGCTTCAGTGATGTACAGGAAGGGGGGGGGAGGGTTGAGGTGGGAAGTGAGCCCATGAAGCTGGGGGAGGGGTGCCTTTCCAAGCAGAGGGCGCTAAGTAGAGAGGCCTAAGTATACTTCCTGGCCGACTCTAACCAGAGTGCCTATGGGGCTGACGGGGCCTTGGGGCTGCAGCACCAGGAACAGCTGGAATTGTTTTTATCCCTAAGATCCCCTGGAAGATTTTAATTAAGGGAGGGGTATCATCAGATGTGTGTTCCAGAAATATCTTTAGGTGGGAGCATAAAAGCAAAGAAAGAAACCATAAAGGAAAAGATCAGTGCTTGGCTATATAAAAGTGTATAACTTGTGTACCTCAAAAAAAAAACAAAAAAACAAAAAAACACCCAGCATCAGATAAAATAAAAGGCAAGTGAAAACCCAGGGGGAAATTCTTGCAACATTTAACCATAAATAATGGATCTTCGTATATAAACAGAGCTTACAAATCCAAAAGATTAATGCAAAAACCTGGATAGAAAAATAGAGCATATGGCTTGTCAAGGCAATGCAAAGACTTACAAATGACCTATAAAAAATGTTCAGCATCCCTAGTAAACAAATGCAAAATGACTGAAGTGAGATGCCTTTTTTATATATCAGATTGTTAAAATTTTTGTCTTCCCAACATGTAAAATTTTTTTTCCAGTTTTATTGAGATGCAATTGACATACAGCACAGTTGAAGGTATACGGTGTAATGATTTTACTTACATATATTATGACATTACTACCACAATAAGTTAGTATCTGTCATCTCATACAGATAAAAAAGTTTTTCCTTGTGATGAGAACTCTTGGGGTCGACTTTTTAATATATACCGTATGGCAACGTTAACTATAGTCTTTGTGCTGTATATTACCTCCCTAGTACTTACTTATAAGTGGAAGTTTGTACGTCTCGACCACCTGCATCTGCTTTTCCCTCTTTTGCTCCTGTCTCTGTTTCTGGTAACCACAAATCTGATTGCTTTTTCCTTGAGTTGTTGGGTTGTTTTTCTTACTCTGCTTGTGAAATCATGCATTTGTGTTTCTCTAACTTACTTAGCATAATGCCCTCAAGGTCCGTCCATGTTATCACAAATGGCAGGGTTTCCTCCTTCTTTCATGGTTGACTAATATTCCATTGTATACATCTACCCTACTTTCTTTATCCATTCATCCACTGATAGATACTTAGGTTGCTTTCATGTCTTGACTATTTTAAATAATACTGCTCTGAATATGGGGATGCAGATAGCTCTTTGGCATAGTGGTTTTTTTTTTTTCCTTTGGATTATATTCCCCAAAGTGAAATTGCTGGCTCATATATACGGTGGTTTCAGTTTTACTGTTTTGAGGAACCTCCATTATATTCTCCACCATGGCTGCACCAATTTACAATCCTGCCAACAGCGCATGCACAAGGGTTCCTTTTAATCCATGTCTCACCAGCATTTGTTATTTCCAGTATTTTTTATGGTAGCCATTCTAAATGGTGGGAGGTAATAAGTCAGTGTAGTTCTGATTTACATTTCCCTATTGATTAGTGATGTTGAACAAACATCTTCTCATGTAATTGTTGGTCCTTGTGTAGCATCCTTGGAAAAATGTCTTTGTGGGTACTTAGCCCATTTTTTAAGTGGATTATTTGGGGGGTTTGCTATTGAGTTGTAGGAGTCCCTTATATATTTTGGATCTTCATTCCTTATCAGACACATGGTTTCCACATATTTTCCCCATTCTGTAGGTTGTCTTTTAATTTTGTTGGTTTATTTTGCTGTGAAAAAGCTTTTTAGTTTGATGTAGTCCCACTGATTTTTGAATTTGTGACCTGTGCTTTAGGTGTCCTATTCAAAAAGTCATTGCCAAGACCCATGTAAAGGAGGTTTCTTCCTGTGTTTCCTTCTACGATTTTTATGGTTCCTGGTCTTATGTTGAAATCTGTAATCCATTTCAAGTTAATTTTGGTGAGTGGTGTAAGATAGGGGTCTAATTTTATTCTTTTATGTGTGAATATCCAATTTTCCCAGCGCCATTAGTTGAAGAGACAGTCTTTACTCCATTGAGTATTCTTGGCTCCCTTGCATGGGTTTATTTTTTAGTTCTCAGTTCTGTTCCAATGGTCTAGGTGTCTGTTTTTTTTTTTTTCTTTTGCCAGTATCATACTCTTTTGATTACTACATATTTATAGTATAGCTTGAAATCAGGAGGGTGATGCCTCCCACTTTTGTTCTTTTTCAGGATTGTTTTAGGTTTTAGGGGTCTTTTGAGGTTCCAGATAAAAATTAGGATTTTTTTCTCTATTTCTGTGAAAAATTCCATTGGAATCTTGATAGGGATTGCGTTTAATCTGTAGATGGCTTTGGGATAGTATGGACATTAATTTTCTTCCAGTCTATAAACATTAATATTCTTCTAAAATACCTTTCCATTTATTTGGTTCTTCAAGTTTTTTCATCACTTTCTTATAGTTTTCAGTGTAGAGATTTTTCACCTCCTTGTAAATTTATTCCTAAGTATTTTATTGCTTTGTCTTATAAATAGGATCGATCAGTTTCTCTTTCATGTAATTCATTATTAGCATTTTAAAAACGCTACTTATTTTTGTATGTTAATTTTATATCTTGCAACTTTACTGAATTTGTAGATTAGATCTAACAGTTTTTTGGTGGAGTCTGTCAGATTGTCTACATATGAAATCATGTCCTCTCCAAATAGAGGCCATCTTACTTCTTCCTGTGCAATTCTGATGGCTTTTATGTTTTCTTCCTTGATTGCTCTGGCTAGGTCTTCGGTAATACCTTGAATAGGAGGAGTGAGAATGGGCACCCATGTCTTGTTTCTGACTTGAGAGGAAAGGCTTTCAACCTTTTATCATGGAGTACCATGTTAGCTGTGGGTTTGTTGTCTATAGCTTTCATTATGTTGAGGTACGTTCATTGTATACCTAATTTGTTAAGGGGTTTTCTCATGAATGGATGTTGAATTTTGTCCAGTGATTTTTGTGCCCATTGAGATGATGAGATTTTTTTCTTACATTCTATCAATGTGATGTATCATAGTGACAGATTGACACCTGTTTAACCATGCTTGTATCCCAAAAGTAAATACCACTTGTTCATGGTGAAAGATATTTTTACTATGCTGCTGAATTCTGTTTACTAGTATTTCATTGGGAATTTTTGCCTCTATATTCACCAGAGATAGTGGCCTGTAGTTTTCTTTTAGTATTCTTTTCTGGCTTTGGTATCAGGGTAATGTTGGTCTCATAAAATAAGTTTGGGAGTGTTCCGCCTCCAAAACATTGAGGAGTTTGAGAAGGATTTACATTAATTATTCTTTAAATGTTCAGTAAAATTCACCAGTGAAGCCATCTGTTCCTGGGCCTTTCTTCCCTGTGAGGTTTGTTGATCACTAATTAAATCTCCTCACTAGTAACTGGTCTGTCACATTTTCTACTTCATCCTGATTCATTTTTGGTAGGTTGTATGTTTGTAAGAATTTTCCATTTCTTTTAAGTTTTCCAGTTTCTTGGCATATAGTCAATCATTGTAGCATCTTAAGATCCTTTGTGGCCTCAGTTGTAATGTCTACTTTTTTATTTTCATTTGTAATTTTGTTGATTTTGGTCCTATTTTTTTTTTTATTGGTTAGTCTAGCTAAAGGTTTGTCAATTTTATCTTTTCAAAAAAACCATCTCTTGGTTTGGTTAATCTTTTCTATTGTTACCTATTCTGTTTTATTTGTTTCTGCCAGAATTTGTTATTTCCTTCCGTCTGCTAAGTTTGGGTTCACATTTTTTTTAAGTTCCTTAAGGCATAGCGTTAGGTTGTTTGAGATCTTTCTTGTTTCCTTAGGTAGGCATTTATTTCTATGAACTTCTCTCTTAGAACTGCTCTCTTTGCAAACCATAGGTTTTGGTATGTTTTGTTTACATTCTTGTTTGCGTCAAGGCATTTTTAGTTCACCTTTAATTTCTTCCTTGACCCATTGGTTGTTCAGCAGAGTATTGTTTAATTTCCATGTATTCATGAATTTTTCAGTTGTCCTCCTGTTAACGATTTCTACTTTGAGGCCATTGTGGTCAGAAAAGGTACTTGGTATGATTTCAGTCCTCTTGAATTTGCTAAGACTTGTTTTGTAACTTAACGTACGGTATATCTTAGAAAATGTTCCATGTGTGCTTGATATGAATGGGTATTGTGCTGCTGTTGAATAGAATGCTCTATATATGTCTATTGGATCCATTTGGTCTTTAGTGTTGTTCAAATCTGTTTCTTTATTATCTGTTTGGATCATCTATCCATTTTTGAGAATGTGTCATTAAAGTCCCCAACTATTATTGTATTCCTGTTGTTTTCTCTTTTTAGCTCTATTAGTTTTTGCTGTTTATATTTGGGCACTCTGATGCTGGGTGCATAAATATTTACAATTGTTGTATCTTCTTGATGGATTGACGTCTTTATCACTGTGTAATAATTGTAAAAGACCTTCCTGGTTTTGTTTCGCCATTTTTGGATGTAAGTTTAGTGTGATAGAAATATAGTTAGCCCCTGCTTTTTTAGTACACAATTTGCTTACAAAATCTTTTTCCATCCCTTCACTCTCAGTCTATTTGTGTCTTTAAGACTAAAGTGAGTCTCTTGTGGGCACATCATTAGATGTTTTTCAAATTAATCCATTCAGCCATTCTATGTGTTTTGATTGGAAAATTTAATCCAATTAAATATAAAGTAATCACAGGTAAGGCCTTTTGCCATTTTGTTAATTGTTTCATGGCTGTTTTTGTAGAACCATAATTCCTTGTTCTGTATCCTGCTTTCTTTTTTTGTGTTTCCATGTCTTCTGGTATCTGTATGCTTTGACTTCCTTATCATGTACTTTTGTGTAATTACTCCAGGTTTTACCCTCGTGATTACCACAAGGCTTACATAAAACGTTTTCAAATTATAACACTCTATTTTAAACTGACAACAGCTTAACTTCAATAGAATTTCTAAAGTTCACACCTGTATCTCCACCCTCCCTCACATTTAGGTTATTGATGTTACACATAACGTATTTTTTATATTGTGTAACCAGTAACAGATTATTGTAGTTGTGGTTATTTTTACAATGTTTTCTAACTTTTGTTTATTTTAAAATATTTTTTATTTTAGAGAGAGAGCACGACTGGGAGAGAGGGGGGGAGAGAGAGAGCCTCAAACATGTTCCATGCCTAGTGTTGAGTCTGACAAGGCTCGATCCCACAACCCTGGGATCATGACCTGAGGTAAAATCCAGAGTCAGATGCTCAACCCACTGAGCCACCCAGGTGCCCCTGTTTAACTTTTAAAATAGAGTTGGGGGGGGCACCTGGGTGGCTCAGTCGGTTAAGAGTCCGACTTCAGCTCAGGTCACGATCTCGTGGTCCATGAGTTCGAGCCCCGCGTCGGGCTCTGGGCTGACGGCTCAGAGCCTGGAGCCTGCTTCCGATTCTGTGTCTCCCTCTCTCTCTGCCCCTCCCCCGTTCATGCTCTGTCTCTCTCGGTCTCAAAAATAAAAATAAATGTTAAAAAAAAAAAACTAAAAAATAAAATAGAGTTGGAAGTACATTAAGCACCACCATTACCACATTATAGATTCTAACTTTGTCTATATATTTACCATTACCAGTAAGTTTTACCTTCTTCAGTTTTCATGATGTTCATTAGTGTCCTTTTACTCCTAAAACTCCCTTTAGCATTTCTTGTAAGGCAGGTCTAATGGTGATGAACTCACTCAGCTTTATTTTGGGGCGGGGGGAAGTCTTTATCTCTTCATCTCTGAAAGACAGCTTTGCCAGATACAGAATTCTTGGCTGACATTTTCTTTCCTTTCAATATTTTGGACATATCATCCTATTCTCCCCTGGCCTGAACCAATTTTGTTGAGAAGTCCACTGATAATCTCCTGATGGTTCCCTTATATGTAATCTGCCTCTTTTCTCTTGCTGTTTTCCAAATTTTTTTTCTTTGTCTTTGACTTGTCATAAAATTTAATTACACTGTCTATCAGTGTAGCCCTATTGGGGTTCATATTGTTTGGGATCCTTTGTACCTCATGGATTGGGATGTCCAAGTCTCTCACCTGGTTTGGGAAGTTTTAAACCATTACTGCTTTAAATTTAATTTCTGTACCCATTCGCTTCTCATTCTTTTCCTTCTGGAATTCCCTTAATACAAATATTGCTTGTCTCGATTGTATCTTTTTTGTTGACAGAAAAAGAGTGTGTGTGTGTGGGGGGGGGAGAGGGGCAGAGGGAGAGAGAGAGAATTTTAAGTAGGCTCCAGCCCAGCACAGAGCCCAACACAAGGCTCAGTCTCAAGACTGTGAAATCATGACCTGAGGTGAAATCAAGAATCAGACGCTTGACAGACTGAGCCACCCACATGCCCCTTGATTGTGTCTTTTAAGTCTTGTAGGCTTTGTTCACTCCTTTTGATTCGTTTTTCTTCTTGCTCCTCTAACTGGATTATTTAAAATGTCCTGTCTTCTAGATGACTGACTGTTTTTCTGCATAGTTGACTCTCCTTTTGAAGCTCTCTGTTGAATTCTTTCATTCAGTCATTGTATTGTTTCAGCTCTACAATTTTTTTGATGGTTTCTACTTGTTGAGTTTCTAGTTCATACATCATTTTCCTAATTTTTAGCTTTCTATGTATTACTAGTTGGTTAAACTTTAAATGGATTATTCTGAAATCTTTGACAGTCCATAGACACCATTTCTTTAAGGTCATTTATTAGAGCTTTAGCGGTTCTGTGGTGTCACGTTTACCGGATTTTTCATGATCCTTGATTCCTTACATTGGTATCTACACTTTTGAGTAAGCGGTCTCCTCTTCCAGACTTTGCAGGTTTGCTTTGGCAGAGATAGCTCTTTGCCAGTCACCTCAGTTTGGGTTTCTGGACATGTCAGCTGGTAGTGTCCTTAGGCAGGTAGAGTTTTGCTGCCAGGGTTGATTTCTGGGTGAGGCCCCTGGCTGAGCTCTGAGGTCAGGGGTAGGGGTGCCACTGGTATGACTAGTTGGTAAGATCGCTGGTTTGGTTCTCTGGTCTGGCTTACTAGACTGGCAGGAGTCCATACTGTACTTAGCAGTAAGTGGGGCTATGAATTGGCTTCTCTGCCCTCATTGGGCAAGAGAATGGGGCCTATGTGGCTGGTAGTTCGAGTACCTAAATCAGGCAAGGCTGTGGACTGAACCGCCTGGCTACAATGGGTCCACCTATTTTGCTCAGCAGATGAGGAGCATCATGGGCTGGGGTCTCTGTTCAAGGGCTGTTGTAAGGAGGCCTGCTGGCTGGGATCCACAGTTTTCTGTGTGTTCTAGTCAGGTTCCCTGGTCAGGCAGGCTGGAAACGGTATTCAGTGGGCAGGGCTATGAATCAGTTTATGTGCCCAGGCACAGCAAGAGAAGTATCTCCAAGGCCACAGAGGTTTTTGGTTTATGGTCTTGACTCAAGCCAACCTGTGCCACACATTCCCTGCCTGAACAGGGCCCCGGCTCTGCTCTGTGGACTGTCAGCTCTGCCTGTTGGACTCTGCTTAAATGTTGATGGGCTATGCAGCTTTCCGGGTCTTACAGCCAAGCTTTCTGTTTGGATGGTGCTGAGAACTTTACTCAGCAGTGGATGGGGCTATGACTTTACTCCCTTGCCTGGGGGGACCATAGGCCCAGTTCCAAATAGGCTCCCACTTTTTCCACATCAGGCCTTCTGGTAAGGAGGGGTCAGGAGCTACACTCAGTAGTGGGTAGGCTATGAATTAGTCCCATTGTCTGGATAGAGCCAGTGAACCCTCCACATGTAGCACTGGCTTTATAGGCAATCGCCTCTGCCTGCCATACTCTTGGCTCGAGTGTGGCTGGACCGCGTAGCTCTCCCAGGTGTTCTTGCCAGCCTTTCTGGGTGGGCATGGTTGGGAGTGTTACTCAGCAGTGGGGTAGGGGTGGGGCGGAGGGCTGTAACTCAGCTTCTCTGCCTGCACAGAGGCAGACCAGCCTACAGGGCCAGCAAAATCTCTTTGAGGACCAGAGTTGGGCAGAATGGGGCCCCACTGAGTTCCCCGAACTCATCTGTGCCACCGTCTTGGATCTGCAGATCGGCAAAACCACTAGCTGTGACGACTACTCGGGCGCTGCAGGTAGGAACTCAGTATGCCAGTATGGGCATGGGTTGTTGGAAGCCCCTCCCTGTCAGATTCACACTGGTCCATCCCCGCAGATTGCCTTGTGATTCCTGTAGGGTAAAACCAGAGTGAGGGCTCCCAAGAAGTGACCTACAATGCTGGGGGAGTTGGATGTCTGCCCTGGACTCCATTTTTCCACTATAAAAACTGGAGGCTCAGCGGAGACCTCTCTGTGTGATGGGCTGGACTGGGCTGGCTGGCCTGGGTTCAGGGCAACAAGGTCAGCATATAGCTTCACCCCCATGTGCTAGGATCCTCTCACTGGTCTCTTGTCTATGAAGAGTTGTTAATTCTTCTTGTGAGGGGGAGCGAAGTCAGGAATGACCCCTGTCACCATCTTGGTGATGTTACTCTCCCCAATTTTTTTTTTTAATGTAATGGCCAGTACCGGTTAGGGCTCAGGAAAAAGACCACACACCTATTACTGCTGATGGGAGGGTAAAATAGCCGTGCCTCTTTAAGGAGTAATTTGGCAATAGGTGTAAAAACTTTTTTTCCTGAAGAGAGAATCAGAGATATAAATAAATACTTATTGGATACACGGGCATTTGTTGCAGTGTCATAACAGACAAAACCCCAAGACCCTAAAAAAGGTTAGAGAAATCGTGCACAACTCTGAGATGATACACTAGGCAGCTGATGACAAGACCTTCAAGAATATTTAGTAATGTGAGGATGTTGGTGAGCTATTGCAATGTAAAAATGATGTGAGAACAGTATGTTCTGCACGATCCCATTTGGTAAAAGGAAATCTATACGTGCAGATGGAGAAGAGATTGAGGCAACATCCCTGTGACTAATGTGGGCAGTTGGACTGCAGGTGATTTTTAGTCTCTTCCCCTTTTTTTCTTTACTTTCTAAAGTTCTGTAATGAGTAGGCATTACTTTGATCGCCATAAGGGAGAAAAATGACTGAGGCAAGGAGAAGAGGCCAAAGGGCACTGCAGTAATGACATAGGTGAGGGAATTTTAGAGCCTCAGGGTACATCATCAATTACCCCGCCCCCTTTTACCAGCTCTAGCCCATTTCATCTTAGGATCTCAAGTTTTCTCTGCAAATAGAGATGCTTTGCTGATCATAAAGAACCGCTTCAGATTTAAAATTCACAGTTCTAAGAAACTACCAATTATTCACCTTACATTAAAAGCATTGATAATTCTGCCAAAAGACTTCCAACCCCTGCAAAATCAAATTGAAAAAAAAAATGCTGTAGTACAACAGCATTACCTTATAGGAAGCCCATTTATGAGATAAAATCAAATGCCAAAAGGATAGGGTGGCCTATTATTAATAGCAACTTTAAAAGAATCCTTGAATTTCTAGCAGTCAATTGAAAATATGTATTTTTATTACTGTAATCTTGAAGTATATTTATGGTGGCAGCCATTAGCTCTCCCACTGTTAATGGATGTCAGCATTTCCATTAGCAGCTCATTTTCTAAGGAATCTAGGGCTTGTCTTGTGTAGTTTGACTCAAGCTCATAACTGAGAATATTATGCCTACAGTAATGAAATAATTTGAATCTTTAATGATAAACAGTGATGTCACATTTCATATAACACGGTACCTATGCAAAACAACTCTGGGTCTCAGTTTGTGAGCTCTGTGATCTGTTTCTGGTGCATTATGAAGCATGATTCTTCTGCAAAGGAGTGAAATTGAGTCAGGCAGGCAGACAGATTTGTAATGAGCTTCCTGGGAAGAAAAGCACTTTAGAAATATAAAAATAATGAAGACCATGGCAAGGCATTTTCATAAAGAAAAGGTATTTAAGTCTTTAACTGTATTGAGAGCTTTCCATTTATAAAATTTTCTCCCAAGAACATAACCCTATCTAGTCCTGTCCCAGTAAAACTAATTTTCTATTTCTCTTCCTACAAACTTTTCAAGAAGTTTTTCACATCTAGTGAGGCGTTTAATGTCCTGACAAATGCCTTCAAAGTTTTCAGCATCTCAGAGAGATTCCAGCTTAACTGCCAAAAACAAAAACAAACAAACAAACAAAAAACAGAAAAGAAAAACATCCTAGTTACATCTGGTTTGGACTTCTGGTAAGCATCATGGAACTCAAGGAAAGAGTTTGTTTTGGCCAAATCAATAAACAACAAAAACTAACCCTTATAAACAATACCTGACATGTGCCTTGGTGCTGTTAAAGGGCTTTAAAGAATGACACAGTTCAATCCACCCAACAACCCTAGAGGTAATGGATGCAAAGGAACTTGACCAAGGCACCCCATTAGGAGGTGAGCCCCTGTCCTGACCAACTCTCTGTAATTAGCCACTTGCATAGTAAGAAGTTTTTCTGTTGCCTGTTACTTGTGCATTTTTGAAACCGTCAAAAAAATTCAAGCAGGAAATTAATTCAGATCCACAAACTGAATTATATGTTTTGTAAAATCAAAAGTCTTAAACAACAGCAGTACTATTAGGATGATTACTTTATAATATATCTGTATTCTCTCTCTCTACATGCGCACGCACATGCGCACACACACACACACAGAGTAAGCACTAGAGAGAATGTGGAAAAATTAGAACCCTTTTGCATTGCAATGGAATATAAAATGGTGTAGTCACAGTGGAAAACAGTATCAGAGTTACCATAACATTTAGAAATTCCACTTCTGGGTGTACAACCAAAAGAACTAAAAGCAAGAAATTAAACAGATATTTGTATAGCAATGTTCATAGCAGCATTATTCAAAATAGCCAAAGGATAGAAACAATCCAAATGTCCATTAATGGATGAATCAATAAAATGTGGTATATATAAATA
Organism: Felis catus; assembly: GCF_018350175.1. Lineage (NCBI taxonomy): Eukaryota > Metazoa > Chordata > Mammalia > Carnivora > Felidae > Felis > Felis catus. Next base: position 20,619,048 of record NC_058386.1, read on the forward strand.
ATATATATGTATGTATATGTATAGACACAATCTGGTGTATATATGTATGTATGTATACACACACATATATTCATTCTCCAACTTGAACACAGTTGAGTATTTTCAAGATGGATATTGAAAAGAAACATTTTGTGTATCATAAAATATTATGGAGGGTTTTCTTGGCATGGAGAATCTGAAAGTTGACCACTCATTCCTTCAATAAACATTTACTTATAGCATACTATTTATGCTTTAGGCATAAATCTAAGCCCTGAGGATACAGCAGTAAATAAGGGGGGAGGGAGAATGTCTATGTTCATGTTTATTTTTTTATTGAGGTATAACAGACATATAACATTAGTTTCAGGGGTATAATATGACTCACTATTTGTACATAGAGCGAAATGATCACCACAATTAGTCTAGTTAGCATCCATCACTATATATAGTTACAACATTTTTTTTCTTGTGATGAGAACTTTTAAGATCTACTCCTTTGGCAATTTTCAAATACTCAATACAGGATTATTCATAATCGCCATGCTGTACATTATATCCCCATGATGGATTTTATAACTAAGTTTGTACCTTTTGACCCCCTTTACCCATTTTGCCCACACCCACCCCCTGCCTCTGACAACCATCAATCTTTTCTCTGTATTGATGAGTGCGGGGTTTTTTGTATGTTGTTTTAGATTCCACAAATAAGTGAGACAGCACAATATTGGTCTTTCTCTAACATATTAGCGTAATGCCCTCAAAGCCCAACAATTTGTGGCAAATGGCAAGATTTCCTTCTTTTTCGTGCCTGAATAATATTCCATGGTATGTATGTGTGTGTGTATATATATATATATATACACACACACACACATTTTCTTTAACCATTTATACATTGATGCATACTTAAGTTGCTTCCATGTTTTAGATGTTGTAAATAATGCTGCAGTGAATATGGTGGTACATATATCTTTTCAAATTAGTGTTATCATATCCTTCAGATAAATATCCAGAAATGGGATTGATGGATCATATGGTAGTTGTATTTTTAACTTTTTGAGCAACCTCCATAGTGGCTGTATCAATTTACATTCCCACCAACAATGGTGGTGAAAAGGGGTCCCTTTTCTCCAAGTCCTGATCAACACTTGTTAATTTCTTGTTTTGATAACAGCCATTCTAACAGGTGTGAGGTGATAGCTCATTGTGGTTTTTGATTTGCATTTCCCTAGTAATTAGTGACGTTGAACATATTTTCAGGTGCCTCTTGGCCACCTGTATGTCTTTGGTGGAAATAAGTCTATTCAGATCCTGTGTCCATTTTTAAATCAGATTGGTACTTTTTTGTACTGTAGAGTTGCATGACATCTTTATATTTTGACATGTTTACTCTTATCACATATGACTTGGAAATATTTGTTCCAATTCAGTAGCATACCTTTTCATTTGTTCATGGTTTCCTATGTGCAGAAGCTTTTTTTTATATTAATATTTTATTTACATCCAAGTTAGCATATAGTGCAACAATGATTTCAGGAGTAGATTCCTTAATGCCCCCTACCCATTTAGCCCATTCCCCCTCCCACAACCCCTTCGGCAACCCTCTGTTTGTTCTCTGTATTTAAGAGTCTCTTATGTTTTGTCCCCCTCCCTGTTTTTATATTATTTTTGCTTCTCTTCCCCTTTGTTCATCTGTTTTGTATCTTAAAGTCTTCATATGAGTGAAGTCATACGATATTTGTCTTCCTCTGGTGTGCAGAAACTTTTCATGTTGATGGAGTCCCACTTATTTTTGCATTCGATGCCTTTGCTTTAGATATCAAATTAAAAAACAAAATTGGCAAGACAGTTGTCAAGGAGCTTATAGCTTATGTTTTCTCCTAGGATTTTTATGGTTTCATGTCTTTAATACATTTTGAGTTAGTTTTTGTGTATAAGATAGTGGGCCAGTTTCACTCTTTTTGCATGTGGCTACCCAGTTTCCCCAGCATTGTTTATTAAAGACTGTCCTTTCCCCAATGTATATTCTTGGCTCCTTTGTAGTAATTTCATTAGCCATGTATGTGTGGCTTTACTTCTGGACTCTACTCTGTTCCAGTGATCTATGTCTATATTAATGCCAATGCCTTACTATTTTGGTTACTACAGCTTTGTAATATAGTTGAAATCACGGAGTGTGGTGCCTTCAGCCTTGTTCTTCTTTCTCAAGATTGCTTTGGCCATTTGGGGTCTTTTGTGGTTCCATACAAGTTTTAGGATTGTTGGTTCTCCTTCTGTAAAAAAAAATTGCCACTGAATTTTGATAAGGATTGCATTGAATCTATAGATTACTTTGGGAAGTATGGACATTTTAGCAGTATTAATTCTTCTAATCCATGAGCAAGAGGTATCTTTCCATTTGTTTGTTTTCAGTTTCTTTCAGTATGGTTGACATACAATATTTTATTACTTTAAGGTGTACAATACAGTGATTCACCAATTATATGCATTATGAAATGCTCACCATGATCAGTATAGTCACCACCTGTCACTACACAGTTATTAAAATATTATTGACTATATTCCCTATGCTGTACTTTTTATCCCTGTGATTGAATTTATAATTGGAAATCTGTACCTCTTTATCCCCTTCACATAATTCATTCACCCACCCTCTGCCCCGGGGCAACCCCTAGTTTCTTTATTCATGAGTTTCTGGGGGTTTTTTTCATTTTCATTTTTAGATTCCACATAAAAGTAAAAGCATGTGGCATTTGTCTTTTTTTGTCTTATTTATTTCACTTAGCATAATACCCTGTAGGTCCATCCATGTTGGTACAAAGGGCAATATTTCATTCCTGTTTATGGCTAAGTAATATTCCATTGTGTGTGTATACACGTGTGTGTGTGTGTGTGTGTGTGTATGTATATATATCTTTACACACATCACATATTCACTTGCGTATCAGTGGACACTTACGTTGGATCCCTATCTTGACTATTAAAAATAATGCCGCAACAAAGATAGGGGTGCATATCTTTTCAAATTAGTGTTTTTGTTTTCTTTGGGTAAATACTCCAAAGAGTAATTTTGGGGTTGTATAGTGATACTGCTGTGTTTAAATTTTTGAGGAACCCCCATGCTGTTTTCCATAGTGGTTGTACAAATTTACATTCCACCAACAATGTACAAGGGTTCCCTTTTCTCCACATCCTAGCCAATGGTTGTTATTTCTTGTGTTTTTGATAATAGCCATTTTGAATGGTGTGAACTGATGATCTCTCATTGCGGCTCTGATTTGCAGGTTCTTGATGATGAGTGATGTTGAGCATCTTTTCATATCTGTTGGCCTTCTGCATTTTTCTTTGGAAAAATCTCTATTCAGGTCCTCAGCTCATTTTTTAAATTGGTTTTGGTTTTGTGGTGTTGTGTAAGTTTTTTACATATCCTTACCAGATACCTGTTTTAATTCAGTAGGTTGTCTTTTTGTT